>NC_142398.1:9520583-9841238 GCF_059441095.1 Idiotropiscis lumnitzeri
TCAAAAGTTTACATCCACAAGAACATAATGGTGAGGCGCACTTTTGTTTCCAGTTATGTCTACGACTCAGATTTTTCTCTGATGGAATATATGGAGCACATCCTTTTTTGTGTAAAAAAAAAAAAAAAAAAAAAAAAAAAAAAAACATTCATTAAGTTAGCTTCTTTTTTGACTATTATAGGTTAACAGAAAAAGTGGTTGGTCACTTGTCCGTTTTCACTTCAATTAGGCGCTTTTGGTAGCCTTTCCCAAGCTTCTGACTGAATCTTGGACCACTCTTCTTTGTGCATTGTCCACATGTTCTCAATTCAGTTCTCAAAATCTAAATTGTAGCCCGAGTTGGCCATTTCATTACCACTTTAAATGTGTGTTTGAAGTGTTGGAACACTCAACTGTGCCCAAGACACAACCATCAGGCTGATGATTTTTGGGTATCTTGTAGAATTTGAAGGTAATCCTCTTTACTTTCTATCAAAAACCAGTTCCAGTGGCAGCAAAAAGCCCTAGAGCATAATTTTACCACCATCATGCTTGATAGTAGGCGCAGTGTTCTTGGGCTTAGTGGCCTCAACATTTCTCCTCCAAACATATTGCTGGGCATTGCGGCCAAACAGCTCAATTTTTGTTACGTCCGACCACAGAACCGCCCTCCAGAAGGTTTTATCTTTGTCCATGTGATCAGCAGAACTCCTCAGTCGAGCCTTAAGGTGCCGCTTTTGGAGCAAAGGCTTCCTCACAAGACAAAAATCACTCACAACAAGTTAAGAGGCCATGGTATGAAGCTCATTTCATTGAAATAACTTTGTAAACCACCAAAATTGCCAATTCATGTTGCTGTATGTAGAGTTTTGACCCAGCAGATTTGGTCACTTTTTCTGATAAGCCTTAACAAAGCCAGAAAAGAACCAAATTTCATGAACGTTTTTGTGTCTCGGAAGAATCTGTTGCAATCTCTCTAGCATAGAAAGATCAAAGTTGTTGAAATAACTCGGAACTTAGGAGAGACATGATATTATGTTCTTTACAAGTTCATGTAAAGTTTTGATCACAACTGTAAGGAACTATCATTAATGATTAATAACATTACTAAAGGCAATTTTAGCAAGTGTTTATCAAACTGGTAGCCATTCTTATTTTTCAGTAGCCAATAAATAGCTCATTGCTTCAAGAAATTTGGTGACATCTTATCTAAATAATAATCTCCACAAGGGTTTTGGCTTTTGTTTTTTATGTGGCATGAATTTGTAATGACCCCCCCAATATTGTCAATTGAAATGTATTGATTCCAATGTCATTAATTTGTTCCATTAAAAATTCCACACACTGAGCGACACGGTTGAACTCGACTGAACTGTGGTGCAGCCTGCCATTGCATCTGTTGCCATTCAAAATTTGAATTGCTGGGGCATGGTGTTGCAACGTCGCAGATGTAACAAACTGTCAAAAATGCACATGAGCTTTACCCCCCCCCCCCCAGAACATTTTTAACCTCTTCCACAAATGACTTATCCGGTGCTACTCGCCTAAAGAAAGCATGATAGAAAACGTATGGAAAGGATTGTGTTGGCCATTTGCCCAAGAAGTGAAGCAACTGTTTGGGACTTGGCTTGCGTTCTCCACCGCGCTTCCACACAACCTGTTTGACGACATTTCAGGAATTGGCGCCCCACAAGGGGCGGGAGTTGCATTTGAGTAGGTACCTTTGGAGAGCACCGTGGCGGTGGCGCCGGGGTCTTCCCTTTGCAGCTCGCCGATCAGGTTGCCCACCGTCATGAGCATGGGCTGCAGAAAGAAGAGGCACGTCTCGCTCCTGCACGTCAGCGGCACCTCCAGAGCCAGGCGCCCGTGTTTGTACGTGAGCGACACGTCTGCAAGAAGAGTCACAATCTGAAGCAAGGGTGGGCAATGTTTTGTGCTCAAGTCCACATTTGATTTTCAAATAGGATAGGCGAAGTTTAATTTAAAAAAAATATTTTCCTTTTTACTCCAAATGAATACTGGCTCCAGATACCGGTTATCAGTATCTTTAACTTCTAATAATCTATATTGGTCTCTCTCTCCAATTCCTGTACGTAATTGCTCCATTTTTGGTATGTTTAGCCGCCCAACCAGCCCTCCACCTCCACCCGCACATCGCTCAAGTTGTGGCATAGGACAGAGGGGAAAAAAAGAAATCATATCACAAACAGGGTCAGCTGCAAGTCAAATTATTTTAGTAATACAGTATTTTATCAATTACAATAAATTAATTCACCAACTTTGGAATTAGAACGATTGGGTAAAAATACAAAATTATTACAGCAAATATTACAGGACTCTAAGGCAAATTCTCGTCCGGCTGTAATAAAGTCTATTTTTATTATTATTATTGGAATGTAATCATCATCATCGTCAATAGTGGTAGTAGTAGTAATAGTGCATGCAGTAACCAGAATTACCTGAAGGGGGCGGGCGTGTACTGCAGAACACAGCCTGACGAGCTCGAAGCAGAGGCACCTGGAAAGACAAGATAATCCATAATTATTTAAACGCGCTTCCTTGCTTATTGCATAAACGAGCAGTGATCGGAATGAAAACAAAACCTGAAGGAAGTGATGACACTGAATTTTTTTCCACTTCATAAAAATACGTGCACACTGCATTTTATCCCCCCTGCTTATTGACGTAGAATCCCACCAGCCTCTGAGTGCAGCTTCTGCTGATTGAAAGTGGCGCTTTTTGCCAGCGCATGATTTTGCCTCACATTTCATAATATTTGTATCGCAATAAACAGCTCATTTCTTTGGCAGTCAGCACTGGTGTCGGACTTGAGATTCAGCAGGCACAGCCAAGCATGGCACCCCTCCGAAGCATGAAGGCGGGATTTTAACGAGATCGAAGTAATGATTCAGGTAGAAGTATGAATAATCACATTGCCAAGACAAACATAAGCATATGCAGAGTCTTGAGGAAATGAGATGGATTAATTGGCAAGTGTGAGGCAAGCAAATTATAGCCATGACAATTGTTGGCTTTTGGATTCATGATGACAGCAGCAAAAGATCAGCTGGTGCAAAAATGAAAAATCGCAATACTGCGGTGCCTTGAAATAAGAGTGACCCAACTATCCAATTTTTTAACATATGAGCTGTGATATCGATTGGCTGATTTCTTTTTGCTTTGACTTGAGATTCCAGCACAGCATGGTCTCAGGTGACTCAATTTACTTCACAACCAGCTGCAGATATAAATAATTGGTAGGGTAAATATTTTTCAAAAAGTTGGTTTCACGCCATTTATTGCCTCTCAACTGAAGCTGATCTGAGCTTATTGGGCAACACCAAAATGAATAATAAAATGTGCAAAGGACGAATAAGAGACAATTACACGATGCCATTCATTTCTGTTCTGTAGAAGGCACATATCTTTATTGTTTTGTTTTTTATTCTTTTTTTTTAATATTATTTGTATTCCGAATTTTGTGTTTTTGTCAGGGTTTATACAAGGTGGCAAATGCAAAGACATTCGGCAAATTTGACAAGAAAAGCTGTGTTCAAAATTTCCTGGTGACTGCAAAAGCTGTTAATTACCATTGAAACTGTAGTCGCATGTCTGGTGAATATCTTCCCAACCGTCTGCGACCTTGAACGAACCCTGACGAGAATGCAACATCCACTACCTTGGCAAACACTCACAAATGTTTGCCCCTCAGTGGGATACAGGCTTTATGTAGAAAGTTGGGTTTTGTTGTCATAAGATCGGATCTACATCGTTAACGCCACTATCCCACTGAGGGTGCGAAAATTTGCGACTGTTGGTGAAGGTCAGCAAGTGCATGTTCACGTCAAGGTTATACAGGGTTCGTTCAAGGTCGCAAATGTTCAACAGTTTTAGGTGGCAATGCAACCCGAATTTATGGGAATACGTCACAACTACAAAAGAAGAAATAAAGTCATCCTGAAATTATTGTAAATATCAGCATGGAAAATACTAAAACAAACAATTAATAGAAGAAGTTTGTGCCATCTTGTGCTCCATGACCGCATATTTTTACACTTGTCTGCTTTCGACCGTCAAACTGAGTTTTTAATCAAGGACTTTATTTATCTCGGAGCCCCGAACTAATGCACCTTTCTGTTCGAGTGACGTCTTGAGGATGTGACTGATGCGCATACACAAACACACGCATGCATGCACAAGCCCACAATCACTCCCGTTTCCCCATCACCTTTTGTCCTCCAGCAAGTATACCATTCAATCAATATCAAATTAAAAGGAAAGCTGGGGAGGCAGCCCACAGTCAAAAGACCAGGAGGGAGAGGACTGACGTTCACCAGGTGGACTCAAATCTAAAAACAGTAACTCTGTTTGAATTCTAATTTTGCTGTGTTACAGCTACTTTATTATTCAGGAGCAGCAGTAGCTCGGTCTGTATTGAATTAGACCCAGGACAGATGGGTTTTGAGTGCGACCCACTGTGAGCTTACAAAAAGAACAACTTTTTACTTTTCTTATGTTCTTTTAGAGCCGCATAAGTGTGGAAATAGAACGACCCTTTTTCTTCATGAACTTCATTTAAAAGTATTCAGTTATTCAGTACATCACAACAGTTTAGCAGCGATACATAACTTTAAACAATGTGACACGGACAACCACCTAATTAGATAACAGCGCAAAACGCAAACCTTAAAAGGGGAAGTCAGCCCTCCCAAATTCTTTGCAATAAAATGTTCTATACGCCTTCACGAGACTAAGCAGGACATTCTGATTAATATTGTTTTGGCAGAATATGAGTTATGCAGAAATTGTGATGTCGTTTCCAGTCGACACAAGGGACAATATGGTCGCCCAAGATGGCGAAAAATGGGTGAATTTCACTGCTTAATTTCCGCAAACGCATAATTAATCAGAATGCCATCTTTCGACAAGTGAGCCTGCCTAAAACATATTCTTGTCAAGAAAATTTTGGGGTTGATTTTCCATTTAAGATTGCAAATGCTCAATTTTGATCGACACTGTCAGAGAGGTCTTCATTTTTTATGGTGACTGCAGTTTGCAGTGCGGTGGCAGACAAAATAAACTAACACACAGTTAAAAAGCACAACAAAAAAGATAGAGCTGCCTGTTTGCACTGAAGCTCATGGAATGTGTGCATGATAAAGCGGCTGCAGAGTGTCACAGAATAAATGCAAACGTGAACAAGACTGAACAAGCAACATGAGAGGTCCACCGTGTCATGTGATTCTTCGGGCACGGCATGCTGAAAAGTGACTAAATGCATTGTGGTTGTGCAAAACAAAAAGCCCCGCTTCCTTCCTTGAGGCATTCGAAACGGCGAGCGCAGCGACTAGCGGCCTCATTTTCCCTGCGACTTGACCGCTTGATGAAGCTTGTCACAGTTGAGCCGTGGTATTAAACGTGTTGAGCTCCACTACTCGACGTATGGATATAGTAGGTGATCGTTAATTTAAACGGTTGGTGTACTTTACAGGAATGAGCCCCAAAAGGCTGAAGGGGAAGAAAAACAAAAGACAGCCACTATGGAAGAAAATTCAATTATTCCCAGCTGTCATTGTGATGAAGTGCATGCAGCGAGGCGTTGATACGAGCAGCTTTGGAGGAGGGACACGGCTTGATAACGGAAAACGGCCAACTACCAATAAGAATAACTAACAATATTTTAACAGACTCACGCGCAGATTAATAGAAAAATATACAAAGTATGATTCTCTCATTCCATGCTCTCATGTCTCTTCACTTGTCAACAGGAAGCAAACCGAACCCAGACGGAGCTTCAATATACAGCATCACTTCTTAAAAGAGCCATATTTCACCACAGATAGGAAGTGCACTTTGGGGAAAAAGCCAAAGCAGTCAAAAGAAAAAAATAATATACTCGACAAAAAAAAAAAAAAAGGAAGAAATTGCAAGCCAACATTTTCCAGAGCAGAAGGTGAAGAAACTGGAAACTGCAGACACATCCAATATCGGAATTATCAAATAAAAATTTCACACCCCACTAAACAAAAGAACATCAACGAGTTAAGGTTAGCAGCAAAGGTTTAGCTAATCAACTGAAACAACAACATGAAATAAAATCACCTCAGTAGTAGATTAATTGGGAACACACCAATAATCAAAACATTTATCATTACTCCTCCAAACTGTACAATTTGGACCGTATCAACACACCTGAAAGTTTACTCGGGAATGGCTCTGCCCAGAAAATATCCAGTAAACAATCAAACTCGACATGACACTTTCAATAGATAGATTGTAAAAAAATAATTTCTCAGTATGCCCAACAATAAATTCCCACGTTTAGATGGTTTACCTGCAGAATTCTCGAAACTGTTTCTTTCCTCCACTTTTTAACGTGATTTTTAAAGTCCTCTGTGACTCAAATTGTTATCATCCTATGAATGCAGCTTTGATCACATTTACAGTATTTTCAAAAATTAACAAGAACCCCACGTACTGTTTGAACTACCGTCTAATAATTTTTGTAAACACAGATAATATCAGAAAAAAAATCAGGAAAAAAATAATCTGTAATCCCCTCATTTATACATCTGAACCACACCGGATTTTTCAACTCTTCAGAAAATGAGATATTTTTTTCAATATAGTAGAACTATACATAAACAGAACGTACACTCAGATCCAACACCGAGCCATCGTGCCAATTTTGGATGTAGATTGCAGACAAAGAAAAAGTATTTAGCAGATTAGGTGACCATCTCTGTTCACCTCTCTCACCCGTTTTGGCTTTGGCACCCATTGCACCAACTGAATCAAAATTTTATAGCTCACTTTCAGCATCTGAAAATCACCAATGGAAAATTATTCAAATCTTTCACCCCAAATGGAGGTACCAGAAAAGGTTGCACATTACCACCATTTGCACTCTTTTGCGATTGCTTATTTACAGAAGCGCGAACTGCCGATGTGGAGTAAAATATTTTGAATGGCAAATGTGTTTGAATGTATTGTAGATGCAAAAGTCACTGTTAAGCAAATAATGTAAGCCAAATGCTTTTTTTTTTTTTTTTTTTTTTTTTAAACTTGCGCAAGTCGGTGATGCACAGATCAATACACTGGCATTACGGGCGGAAAAATCCTTTAGCCAAAAAAAAATATATATATATATATATATATTTTATCAATATTGTGATAAAGCTGATAAGAGTAATCATTTTATTAGCATTCATTTACATGTGTTGTGGTGTTTTATGGGAAAAGATGACGCAGACTCTCAATGGAGCGTCAAGCTCGTTTCACAACTTACTACTGCTTACAGACTTTGTCAGCATTTCGGCAATAAAAGAAACAGATCCTGAACCTACCTAATGGCAAGTAAACTGGGGGTGCGGAGATTAAATTTAACTAGCCTCAATGGGATGTGGAAGCTATGATGCAGCACTTTGTAGATTAACAGCTCTATTACTACACTTGTAGTTGCCTTTCGTCCAGAAAATGGCATTTGTTGAAGAGGGGGGAATTGGTACAGGTTTATCTGGAACGCAGGAATTGCACAAGTTTTTTTTGGGCTTTTTTATTTATTTTTTTTAAACGAAGCATAACCTGTGAATCCCAACACACTTGTCGCTCAGTACCCACAAATTTGCATTCTTTGGAGAACCTGTCCTGTCATTCGCTGAAAAAAAAAAAAAAAAAAAATTAAAAATCATAATTATTGATAGTTTTATAAATGTAAAATGTAGTTTCAGGGACTTTTATTTTATTTCATTTTTTTAAGCAATTGTATTTTTGTTTCCTGAACAAAAATGTCATTAATTCTTGTTAACAAAAAATAATCTTGACTCCTTCTGAAGCAAAAAAACAAAACAAAAAAAAACAAACATTACCTTGGCTCCTATGGTGGAATTAAACATAGTTTTTATTTAATTAATTGATAAGTGTTTTTTCCATCTAAATTTCAGACAACCTGTTTCTACATCTCTCCCAATGTATCGGCAAATAGTAGCTGATGTCATCTACTTTTCCTATTTTCCTTTACAATCATTGTGTGTAAAAGGTAAGTTTAATTTGAGTAGCACCACCTGCTAAGGTACTCAAAGAGTGTGCAAAAATATTATTCAGGCAAGTTTGCTAGCTAATACGATTGATGAGCCTCGTGTGTCGATTTGTTGGAAAAAAATGTCATGGTAACCATCGAACTAAACGTCCACATAATAAAAATACAAAAAGAATGTTAAGTGCACTACAAAGTCAGTTATGTTTCGTCCTTGGGTGGAAAGACTCGCCCCGAGTGGTATTTGTGTGTTTGGCAACGTCTCCGCTGCCGGCACCCCATGCAAGGATCTGCACCTGAATTAACAAGTGTATTTCGACACCTTGGTGATGGAAACAAGTCCATGCTTTTGCTGCTTTTAATAGAGGCTCATGCATACTCTGCAGTTCACGTACTATTTTTTTCCCAGACATGAGGGACAACAAATAGACTCCCACTAGTCAACACGGGAAAGCAAGACATTGGCTTATTTGCATGACACAAGACCGCCCCCTCAAAACAAACTGATTTCAGCACATGTAGCTTTAAGAGAGGGTGCACTATCATTTTTGATACTGGGGGCATTTTGACAAAAGCATGTCTCCTTTAAATGGACATTTTACTGTTCTTTTTCCACTTGAATGACAAAAGAATATTTAAAAATACAGTGCGTGGTGTTGACGCCTTCATCAAGTCTTGAAAAAAAAAAACAGAACTTCTGTAGTAGTCTTATGATAACAGCAGCGGCTTTGTTTTTTTTTACATTTGTTAGTTAAAATGTTAAACGTGACTTTTATAGTGGCCTACATGTGACATAAGAAGGGAGTGTTTCCATTATTTTCCCGTGAGAAAAAAAAAAGGTTCACGTTAACGAGTGATTCAGAGGTCGTTCCCGGTGTCCCGGAACGAACGCACCGGCTCAGCTTAATCAATCTGAAAGGCAAGAGTGAATCTTAAGAGAAAGCACACTTTGCTTCTTTCCGGCACCCTCAACCGGGAGGCCATTACAGGCGATAGATATTATACAGTCGTCCTTCTCTACGCTGATGGTCATGGATGATCCAACGGATAGTAAAAAAGATGGCACTTTAACAGCCGATCGATAAATCAGAGATGGGACGCTGACACGGTGTGGGAGTGACTTAAAGTAGAGTAGCCACCCCCCACCCCCGCCACCCTCCGTTTTCCGAGAGCCAAGATTCATCACTTGCATTTGCAGCTGTACGCCACTTGAGCGTGCTGCTGTAGCAATGCAGTGTTGTCCGGGGAAACGCATTGGGCAAGACAGACCATTCATGATCGTCTAAAAGCACACTTCAGAGCCTAATTGCGGTTTGTCTTCCGAGACGGGGGCTCGAACTGAAAAGTAATTGAATGGCCACTGCTGTGATGAGCTCGTATATGCCATAATGATCAGTCAGGTAAACGTTTTGATACAACGTAAATCCCTACAGACTGTAGTAATGGACTTGAATAATTTATTGGATTCTGTTTGCCATCCGCGAACAGAGGGGAAAAAAAATGCTAATATAATAATGCTTTAGAGGCAAGGCAGAAATGTGGAGCCACTTTCCAATTTTGAGCTCCAGTAGATGATGTAATAATAATAAAAAAATATATAAAAATAAATCATACTTCACCATCACAACAGTAAATCACCAAAGAGGGCTCAGCCACAAATTTGCGAGAAACCAAAAGCATTATAATTGCCTACATTACTACATACCACAAACTATGATTACAAAACACTTTCATACCATTTCAAACGCATTATCTGACAACAACACCCTGGCACAGAATTGCCTTAGATAATTTAATTTAGAAAGAAAATGCATCAGAAGTACATGGGTGCATGCACTCGTGGCAACAACTCTCTATCTTCCACTCACAACCCAGGCTAAACTTAGCTCCACCCAGATATGGAAAGACCTATAAACATTGGAAATGCACCGCTTCAAAAATACTTCTTTGACACTATTTAATACTTTCCTATTAGTCAGAGCTTTGTTGATATCTCGTAGCATTGTTGGGCATTAAAGTTAGGGCACAAAAATTCACAGATTGATGAGTTATCCAGCAAATAGGAGAGGATATGTTCCTCAGAAGAAAATGGAACAGCAAACCGTGAGCATGCTGGATGAGTGGGCTGGGACTTTCAACCAAGTGTAACACTGACGATCACGCCAAACTAGATTCCAAAATAAGCATTTAACTGCAACATAAGGCAGCAGTAGTTCATATGCAAGAAATTGGGCTTTGTAACCTCTGGGTCAAAGGCCCAGGCTCAATGACAAACATTAAATGGCAATTATTGTTGCAGACCAGCATCTCATCTGCTTCCTGACCAAAGTTGAGATGCCTATTAGATATTATAATAAGGGGAAAAAACTAATAAAATAAAAGAAAGTGAGTCACTTATGGAGTAGTGGTATACTCTCCAGATTTCAGAGCAGGTAGCCTGGGTTCACTTCCCACTGAGTGGCAGTGTGAAAATGAATATGTATTGTTGTGTGTCTCTTATATGTGCCCTGTGATTGACTGGTGAACAATTTACGGTCAAGTCGACCTTTCACACGTCAGCAGTGATACATCCCAGCGCCCCACTGCAAGCCTCCACAGGATAAAAGGTGTAGAAAATGGATGAGGGGGGGGAGATGTATGGAGATGCTTGGTCCTACCACTATTTTCACATTTTCAGTCTTAATAAATGAAAACAGTTCACCTGATTTTGGTTCAGTCAAACATTTGGAAACATCTTCAAAATCAAATAGTCTCAAACAAATTAGAGGTCAAGATATGTATCTCTTTATAATGCACAGCTGCAAAGAAAAAGTCATTCCAGGTCATACAGCATCATTCACATCATTCAGCTAACTGAGAAAACACAAAGATGTGAAAAGCTGTTATCTGGGCAGAAGGTGCCAACTTTGAAGAATCTAAATCACATCATATGTACTGTTTTGATTAACATATTTAACACTGAACTGGGGGGTGTTTCTAGACTTTTGACTGGTACTATACATTTAAGAAAAAACAACAACAGTGTGCAGACAGTAAAATAAATAAATAAATCACCATAGTTAGAATTACTTAATATCGTACAAGAAATATAGAGTAGAATACAGTGTGTAGAATGTTATTTGCAACTTTAGGTATCATCCTGAGGGTATAATGAAAACGATGTACATGGGCAACTTGCTGTACTGTAAGGTATTTATTTGCGTAAAAAAAAATACTAATCGTTGCAGCACTTTCGAGACTGTCCCACCCACTGGTCAAACTGATGTTATTTCGTCCCGTCCGACTAAATGTAATTTCGATTAAAAATAAATAGTATCATTTTGACAACCTGACTCCGTTTAAACTCAACTCGCAATTCCGAGATTTTATTTGTTTGTTGAAAAAGCGGCGTTTCGACACAGCGAAACAAACGCGTCTGAGTTTTGTCAACGTGGGAGCGTCGTAACCATCACGTGAAAAGAAATGTACATTTACCTTGTGAAGAAATGTCGTCGGTCGAAGAGCACCGACACTTCCCAAAAGTCTCCCAGCAACTTTGCCGACTGTCGAAGCCATTATTAGGCGCCTTGTGTTTAGCAGCCTAGTCGGGGCATTCCGGTTAGAAAGCACACGCCTTGTCCAGAGGCAACAAAAGTGGCTTAATAGTGAGTAGAAATACAACACACAGGAAAGACAAAAGAATTCGCCCTTCTCCCAAGTCGAGATGGCGTGTCAACACCCGCCGGGATAGTTCGAAGAAGACACAGTCGAGTTGAACCGCATTTCCTCTTCGCCAACCTCCCCTCCCTCTTTTGGCCGCACTTGGCTGCTTGTTTTTGCGCAAAACAACCGGTAGGGAGGCGAAGTGAGCGACCAAGCCGCACTGTTGTTTTTAGGGCCCGAAGGTGCAAACGTCAGAGCTAATTTGACTACAATTGCACGGTCAGTATCAAACATTCAAACCAAGATATAAACATAGTCCGAATAGAAATGTTTGACAGTGTTACAACCTGCTGTAAATAAAAAAAAGTGGACATTTTGACTGGAAACTAGGCAATTGTAGCGCTTGTTGAACACACAACCGACCTTGCCTTCCCTTTTCACACAACACAAGTTAATACTTTTCTTTTTTAGCTTTTGTTTCCTTTCTGACCTCCATACGTGTTTCTTTTGCCTTCCTTCCCACACACCGTCTTTCTCCCCCTATTCATCCTTCCTTCGGTTGTTTAAAGCTACTTTCTGCCTTCATTCGCACTTTCCTTTCCTCCCCTTTTCGTCTCTGCATGCCTTTGCCCGAACTTGCGTTTATAAATACGTTCCGACGCGCTTCCTTGTTGGGGGTTTTATTCACGGCGATTGTGTCCATGTCGAAGTGTCCTTGAGCAAGATACTCAAACCCCCATTGCACTGGAGAGGGGAGCTCCTCTCTAATCTCGTTGCACACTTGAGTACAATGACAATAAAGGGATTTCTGATTCTGATGTACGTCATCAGTAGGTAAATGAGGTAGCAGTGTGAAATGAGGTAGCAGTGAAGCGCTGTGATTACTGAAGGCAGACAAGTGCTGTCCAAGAGACAGCCCATTCCCTGTTGCATTTTAAAGTTAAAAAGTTTATTATGAAACAAATGACTTTTTAAATGCTTGTTTACAAACAGTTGCTTCTCTGGAGAGCTGGCCCTGTACATACACTAAGTGTGAAAATAAGCAAACAAGTACATCTTTTGTTGTCTGCTTATTTTTGAACTGCCGTTTTGCAATGTAACACTTGGACTTATTTTCTCCATGCGTCGACCTGACTGATCATTACAATGTACACTTGCTTCTCCTCCAATGACATGAACATCTTAATTGGCTGGTCGAAGATCCAAAGCCACTTTCAAGCAACTGTGATACAACACTGTCTGAAACACAATTATGCAGATGACACAATAATTGAACGCAGCATTTAGAATTTACTTTTCATCTTCTGTGGTGCTCAGTGTCGATGAATGAGAGTGGAAAGAAGTGAACTGGCCTCTGCACCATTACTTTAAATCAGGCTGATTGATGACCAGAGTGTTTTTTTCCTTTTTTTTAACCTTACCCTTGCAAACCTTCCAAGTCTTTAGCCTCCACTTTAATCAATAACCCGTTGCCGAGCAGTTGGCGGAGGACGAGTAATTTTCTAATGTCACTCACACCGGAGTGCCCTGTCACCAAATATAATTAATTTAATAATTAGCAATGCCAACATAAATGGAGGGAAAAAAACTGTCGCACTCTGAAACTCAATCTACATATGCATAAATGTTTGGATTTAATGTACTCTGAACATTTGTCTCACTGCCTGTGCCTGTTCCCATACAGAGCAAAGAAATACAACCAGCCAGACTGCGGAGTCATCAATACTCCCACAGAGAAGTCGGGGAAAGATTGGACGCGATCAATATGCTATGGCAAGCAGGTTACATTTTCCCCCTTTTTGGGCACTCACCGCTCCTCATTTGTTCATCTCTTAATACAAAGTACTGCATGACTAAACTCAAAAATAGTATCTCAATAAGTATGAGCGTCACGAGCACCTGGCTCTCACAGAGGCCGACTCTTTATTGAATTTCAGACAGGATGTCAGATGTATTCTCCCAATTAGCCATGAGCTGTTTGAAGAAGGCAGGGTTTGTCTCACAATTTAGCTCTGTCCACTTTTTTTTTTTTTTTACAGCATTTCTTGCTGATCACTTAATTACAGCAACAGATTGATGCAGTTGTAATATTATTTCATGTTGCTATATAGTTTAGTGCCATTTATTTGACAGCTACAAAGAGTGACTGTTTTAATAGTGCAGGCAGGCCCACTAATAGAAATTTGTGCCTTTGCTGCCATCTAGTGCTCATCGATTAGTACTAAAGAAATGACCAACATTGGATTAAACTAAAGCATTAAAATGAGGTATTTATTTTTCATTAAAGTTAAAAGTAGCCTAGCTATTTAATTATATACAGCTAATATCCAACGTAGCTGTCACCGCATAGCTGTAAAAAAAATACAAAAGTCACTTCTTAAATTCAAAAAGATATATTTTATGAAGCATACATTTCTCAAGTAGTGTTGTTATAGGGGCTATATAACAGAAAAAAATGACCTTTGAATTTCTTTCATATTAGTAGTTGTGTTTATAGAGTGCCTGCCCACCCATCAAGTGAGAAATTAAATAGACCAACAAATATTTTGTTGGCTGCCAATTTCTGAAGTGACGAGTGAGCAAGCTTTTCTGAATTCAGAAATTGGTTAGCTTTGTATAATAACTGCCCGCACTTTACCGCCATCAACTGCTTGGTAAAGTTCCAGCGCCATTTTCAAGCACCAACACTATGGCGTCAAAGTCAAAAGGGGAACACAAATTAGCTGACAGCACTTTAATGTGAGCGTTATCTCTTGATAAGCGGCACATAAGGTACTGGAAAGTTCGTCCCCTCCCAAAATTTTGGAAAAGCATGGTCGATTAAGTTTTTGTTGTACACCAAAGACATTTTGGGTTTCAGATCAAAAGATGAATATGAGACAAACATTCTGAACTTCAGCTTTCATATTTTGAGGAAGCCATTTTGTGTTCAATATAGTTGCTGTATGACATGATTGTCTCTTCAAGTATAATTTGATTGTATTCTGTAGTCTGTGTGTGTGTGTGTGTGTGTGTGTCTGTGTGTGTGGTGGGGGTGTGCGTGTGCGTGAGTGTGTGTGCGTGTTAATGGAGCAGAGGTGATCAAAAGTGTGGAAGTATGCGGGACCATTTTCTGTTTGAAGTGGCGGATGAGGACGGCCTTGAGGTAATTGTTCGTGACAGAGCACTGATAATGATGAGACACATATGTGATCTGCTGCTGAGCCGCTCGCCGTCATTTCGCTCCTAATTGACCAGGCCGCGTCTCCTTTGAGCATCTTTGTTATTATTTATTAATAACGAATCCATACGTAATTCACCCCGCTTGGACCTGCAGTGTTAATTGAGGTTCTGTTTGAATTGTGGCTCCTTCAAGAGCAGATTGTTGCAGACGGGCCTTTATCTTGAACCGAATTGTTTACAATGTAGTAATATAGCAATGGGTTGTATATCATGAGAAGTTCATTTAGTGTTGGCAAATGAACGGTGGTCAAAGGGGAGAAAAGTTAATGTTTGAAGTGTTTCCATAATTTTCATTCATGTATTTTAATTGCCTCACTCACACACAGACAACTTTGTCCAAATAATTCCCATTTGCAGACCTGCCAAAAAAAAAAGAAAAGTAAAAGAAATGAAATGCTTTGATTGATGCAAGGTTAGTAGTTGGTGATTTCAGATTGCAGCGCCTCAAGTCCGGCATGCGACACATACTAAAAAGAATATCATTCAACTTAAATGCAACACTTTCAAAACAAAATAATAATGAATAACCAATGAAGAAGATCTACTCATTTAGAATATGAAGTTTGGACATCCCGGGTATAGTTTAAGGGAGTATAATCCAGTGCAAAGAATTAGCCTTTAATGGATTCATCTGTGCTTCAAACAAATGTTGTATAAGTCACAATAATTGGAGGTGTTTATTTGTATATTTACAGGAATTTACAATCATGAATATGTAATGCACAAGGAGTGAGTGCAGTGGTGCTTGTGCTTCTGAAGCATCACCTGGCTGACCACTAGAGGTCAGCATCACCTCATCAACTGCTTCATCTGCGCCTCTTCTGCCCAATCTGGATGGTCATGCATTGTTTAGATGAGAGGATCCAGACGCAGTCGGAACGCTCAAAGAAGGAAGCGTAATCGTGAAGTCACAACATCCTTCCAGGCGGTGCTGCACCCTTAGTTGGTCACCAGTCAACCGCAGGATAAATATTCAGTCGTCAAACAACCATACATGCTCACATTTACACCTATAGACAATTTAGAGTCTTCAATGAACTTGACATGGATGTATTTCAACTTTCGGTGGGAGTTGAAGTACCCTGAGAAAACCTGTGCAAGCTAGGGGAGAGCATGCAAACTCCTCACATGAAGGCCCAAGTTGAGATTTGAACCCAGAATGTCTTGATATATAGTTACATTTCAGTCAATATTTTCTGAAAGCGGCAGTAAATGGTTAGCACGTCCGCCTCACAGTGCAGAGGTCTCAGGTTCGATTCCGCTCCGGCCTTCCTGTGTGGAGTTTGCATGTTCTCCCCGTGCCTGTGTCGGTTTTCTCTGGGTACTCCGGTCTCCTCCCACGTTCCAAAAACACACCTGGGACCCTCATGAGAAAAAGTGGCTTGGGAAATGGATGGATGGAATTTCTGAAGGAAAAAGAGCTTTTACAAACAAATGTATTTACATATTTATAGCTTTCAAGATGCAAAATTGAGTGTTTTTTCTTGTTTTACCAAAAGCTAGAGAAATGTGAAATGCAAAAAACAGCCACCCGACAAAAGTAACAAACACAAACTCGAGTCAAACACTGACACAGAGTCAAGTCTCTTGCGCAACATTTGCTCTTCAGAGTGATGCCTTCTCTGTGAATCTTTAAAACATGCAGCTTCTCAAAGCTTAATCTTGAAAAAGTTTAGTTTGAGTCGCGTTGAGGGAAATTTCTGACTTTGAGAAGACATGAGCATGAAAAAAAATCCTTCTCCCCGGTTGGCGTTTGTGCGGGGGGAATGTTTATGCGAGGCTGTTGACAAGGTCCATACAAGCCCCCCCGTTGCTGTCTTTCATGCTGCCTTGGGACCAGCGAGGACGGGCCAGCTGAGACGAGCCCGTCTAGTCTAGTCTAGCTGCGTGTATTTTTGTAGACATCACTGTAGACTTCACTTCATCTAAGAGTACATCAAAGCGTCCTCTGCTCTTCCCCGCTACTACTAAACCATACGCCTTATTACCAAAGTGCTCTAAATGCCTTTGGGGAGCCGAGGCCAGCTTAAATAACACAAACAAAAAAACAAACATGTTTGCTTTTATCTTTCAAACGACTATTTATTGCGGGTACAAATGAGCATTCTGAGCGTGTCACGCTGGTGACGACCAATAGACACATGACGAATTAGAAGAACAAAAGTGCGGTCGAGTCATTTGTTTGTGTGAGTCACCGATTTAAGAAAGGCTGCCCACAGAAATGTCAGTGCCCCATTTAGTAAAAAGTTTCCAAAAATGCGTGAGAGGACATGCGATTAACAAACGGCACTTGCGTTAGTCTGTTTTTGATTTATTTTTGATGCCACTCAGGATGCGCAAAGAAACGGAGAGGGTGGTTGTTCACTCTCGTGGGCTGTGCGGTCCAGGCCGCTGCGTATGCGTAAACAGGCTCGTGGCGGCACGCGATTCTTGCTGTCAGGATCTTGAATGCAACCCCATGGAGATGCCAGAGATTTCTGAAGCCAGGGATGGTGAATAATAGAACAAAGTGGCAATGAGTCTTCTGAGGTTCGGCTGCTCTTCATTCCGCCTCCAATCGGCCGAAGGAACATGTGTGCAAGAGATACTGTTATCTTGTGAGCGAGTTCGAGCTAATTTGTTCAAGAAGTGTAATTGCAGTCAAGCAAATGGACCCAAGAATTTTCAACTCTCAAGAACTGCGAGTGTCTCCGACTTTAAGTTGACTGATTTCACTTGCAGGGTCCTTTTAGTTGACTGCTCATACAGTAGTTTTAGTTATCAAACTGCAATTGTTTACAAACCATGCTCAGACTACCTTTGTGAGGGGAGGATAGAGCGGGAGATTGATCGGCGGATCGGTGCAGCGTCTGCTGTTACTTTGTATTAATCCGTTTTGGATAGAAGAAGGAGGTAAACTGAAAGGCGAAGCTCTTGATTTACCGGTCGATCGATTCCTACCCTATAGTCACGAGCTGTGGGCTGTGACCTAAAGAACAAGACCACGGATGCAAGCGGCCGGAATGAGTTTTCTCCATAGGGTGAGAAGCTCTGTCGTCCGGGAGGGACTCATCTGTTGAGAGGAGCCAGATGAGTTGGCTCGGGTATCTTGTAAGGATGCCCTCTAAACGGTGAGGTTTTCCGGGCGTGTGCCACTGTCAGGATGCCCCGTGGATGACCGACGACATGGCCTGGGAATGCCAAAGAAGTGTTGGAAGAAGTGGCTGGGGAGAGGGAAGTCTGGAGAAGAACTGAAGAATCATTTTTTCCCCAACACACAAAGCAAGTTCCATAAAGAAATTTGGATTACCTCAACCGCCATCAAACATCTTTGGGATGTACTTGAACAGAGACTATCATTGAAGTCCAATTTCAGGCCGCTTAGCGACTTCTGACCTATAATGTTCCTCTAACGCAGGTGTGGGCAAACTACGGCCCGGGGGCCACATGCGGCCCGTTAAACGTTTTAATCCGGCCTGCCGAATTAAAATTATTATTAAAATTAAATGAATAAACCTTGTTAATGTTTTATTTTCAAAATACTGTGGTTTTGTTCAAAGACATATATATTGTTGTAATGCTTTTGTTCACTTTCATTTAAAATTAAATGTATTTTTTTTTCTCAGATGAGGTGAGGTTACCAAAAAACTCCATCCATCTCCTCCCGGTCTGGCCCCTCTGTCAAATTCTATAACCCATTGTGGCCCTCCAATCAAAAAGTTTGCCCACCCCTGTTAGAGTCTAACTGGATGAATGGAGAGCGGAGGTCTACAGGTGCATTCCAAAAAATGGCTGTCAAAGAGTGACCAATGCATGTTCATGTTCCTTATGTATTCGGGTCAGAGTGGGTGTGAAAACACCTAAAAGCACCCACCGCCTGCTGCTCTATATCTACCAAACTTTGTTGACTTGCCAACTTTGAAAAGCAACAATAATTGTTGACGAACTGGCAGCACCATGTCACATGACAAAATCTGATTTGTATGATCCAATCCAATAGGAATGTGATCTTTTCCCTTATGAAAAATGTACCTTTACCCCCTCACTTCCATCGTTGTCTCTCTTATTTGCAGCACCCAGAAGTGTCATGTGGTAAATGGAAAAGTATTCAAAGGCTGCCTTTCTCCCGTAGGGGCCTCCCCCTTTTTTTCCCCACCCCCTTTCACCACTGGTGAGAAATCAAAACTCCTCAAACGTCACGTAAGACGATTGAAGTTCCCGCCTCGCCTGCTCCAGAGTGGTCCCTTGCCCTGTGATGGCAGGCTTCATTAGAGCTGTCACTCAGACCTGGGCAACAGGACCGTGCCGCGGGGCACCCTCAGGGCCCAATCACTGTTGGTGTCCCCAGGAAAGGACCATCAAACGGTCCTGTAACATGCTGAAATGCAGAGATCCATGCTCACACCCCCGTGATGACATGATTTACGCCTGAAATTCAAGCTGCGAGGTTTGTGCGTTATACTACGGACGGTCCTCTGTTTATGAGAGTGTTCCATTCCTACGTTGGCGACGTAACCCAAATTTTTATGCGGGCTGTATGCAAAGTCCATCATGAACCCATGCTAATGCAGATGTTTAAGTACTATCAGTCCAGCAGAGACCGAGGTCCACCTTTAATAGTGGAAATCTTCAAGTACAGAAAAACTCCTCCCAACTGCTTATATATTTCCTGCATTATTAGTTTAAACCCAAAATTGACCCCAAATTTGAATCTTTAAGAACTTCAATATAATTTCTAACTCATCTTACATTACAATTAAAAATAAATTATGAATGAAAAAAAACTGCATGGATGCCGCATTTGAAGCCCGGTGAAGTGCAATTATCAAGTCATCGCAAGATTTCCGTTCCACTGAGCAGAGCGACACTATATGCGTGTGCTGAAGATTTTTCTTTCCTTTTTTCAGTGTTAGAAAAAGCACAAAAATCAGCTGATAGCTGCCAGTAGTTGCATTTGTGAATAGTAAATCGTGAATAGGTCGGGGTTCACTATCATGTGCTTCTTATGATGACCATAACTTCAAAATGTCGCAAGTCGGGTGTGTCGTAAACGGAGGAGCCCATTGGTATTAACTTCATTCAGGTACTAAGCCGGTATGAATGATAGAAGAAAACTCCCTCACAAACAGAAGTGACAGTGGGAAACTGGAACCAGGCATTCTTATCTTTGCCTCATTTCAGCCAGTGTGTTGCAATTACAATGAGTCACATGATGCAATAAAAATAAATGAGCCAGTGGGCGCTCAGCTGTCCAACAATCCCAAATCCTGGAACAATGAGATATCCACGAAATCCCGGTACACAATCCAATACAGGAGCAAAGAAAACCCAAACAAAACAAAGCCAGTGTCTTTGAAGAGCCAAAAACTGCGACTGCCAGAGTTCCTTTCAACAATATACACTGCACAATATTCTCAATACCAGCATGTTATTCAGAGCGTTCCTCCAAATATTTGGAGAGGAGGAGGAGAGATGAAACGAACACAGAACAATGAGACTTTGGCGCTGTTATGCCGTCCGTGCACCTCGCCCCGCCTCGGCCGCTTTGTAGTGAGCATTATGTAGTGTCCGCATCCCCCAGCCGGGTCCCCTCTTGTTGTGAATCCAGGTGGGGTCTCGGTCTGCGACCCCACCCCACCCCACGCCTGCAAGCATGCACAAACACACACTCACAACCCCGTCTCTCATACACCTGCTCCATCACTCTCGCACACTCTCATACACACACACACACACACACTTTAGCTCGCAGGCATTCATGCGCAAATCAAAGAGTCTGTAGGGGCTTCCTTGTGCTAATAAATCAGTTCAGGTCAACTACATATTACAAATCTACGTCTCCCCATTTAAGTAATCTAATAGAAGTTGAAGAAACCAAAAAAAATAATAATAATGATCTACTGTAAATGGTAATGACGCTTTGTTGATGCAGTGGACTTAGAACGCCCTCGTGGTTTACCAAAATTCCGTTCTAAATTGTCACCAAACATCTGCAAGGGAAAAAGATCATATCTCATGAGGTCTCATCTCAGCAGGCATGAAAAGATTTTTTTTTTTTTTTGCTTTATTGAATGTATTCAAATACGATGTAGCGCCATAACGGATGAGGTAACAGCAAAAAGTATTACTATGGCGACAGTGTGACCCTGGGCTTGATTGCAATGTCCGTTTGCGTTATTTTTCTACAGGAAAAAAACGATATACACATTAAAATCTTTCCGTACTGTATTTCATTTGAAATCAGCATTGTGAAGTGTTGTATCTGAATTAAGAGGAGGGTTGTTGCTGATTTATTCTAGGTCTCGTCTGGAGGCTGTGCGTCAAATATCCTCCCTGGATCTGGTCTGATCAACTCGGTGAAAGTTGGTCCAAAACTTTCTGTCCTTTTAAATTCATTTCAAATGTAAAAAGTTTCAGTTTAAAAATGATCAAAAGCAACATTTGAGAGTGGCAAGCCGTCATGTTCACTTTATCTCAAACTCGCATCAAATATGTGAGATTAAACCCCCTTGACTGAATGCCCCCCTCCCTTTACAACCACCCCCCCCCCGCCTCCGCTTAAGAAAAATGTGTCGTTCCACAAGCCACCAGAAGACAGTGCTAAATTGGAGACAATTTTGAGAACAGAACAAAGACATACAGTAATGATTTCTGTCTCTCTGATATTTGGCCATGGCCACAGAATGACGCCCCTGTTTTTTTTTTGGTTTTTTTTTAGAAAGAAGTGATCATTAGCAGCAGGAGATGGGCACCTTTTTATCCTGCAATCAAAGGCATATAGCAACAGAAAACAAGGTCTGACCTATATTCACTCTGCAGGAGCATCCCAAAGGAATGGCAGGTTAACCCCCTTGTGGCACCATCGAGCATGTGAAGATGTATACTTTTGTACATATCACTCTTCCCAACTATGACCGTCAATATGTACATCTATTCAATTTGAAATTCAAATGCACCCTTAGGCCCCCCCCCCATGAGTGAGGGCGTAAAGAATGGGGTGTCTATGGCCAATGTGTAGAGGCTGCGTCTGGTCGAGGTAATCCTCAGTGATCTGCCCTAATCTGTCACAGATATGCAGCAGAAGCGCAGAGAAGCTGCTGGGGTGGGGGGGTTACAAAAAAAATGGATTACGGCAGTATGTCTGCATTAGCTCACTGGCCTTATCTTTTCAAATGCCCCCCTGAAAACAGCTTTAGCGCATATGCTGTGCTTTGCAGTCGCGTGTCAGCTGCTCTGTCCTATAACTGTGTCGCCATCTTGCAGAGTTCTACCTTACCTTGCCAAAACTGACAACCATTCTCATCTGAGTCGGTGCTATTCCCCTTATTTAGTAACCCATGTGTTAGTTTTTATTTGTTCCCCTGTATTTACCCATCTACTTTTGGAATCTAATACAAAAGCTTGTCTAAAACATGTTTTGCCCAAGTCCAGTCAAAATGTTCTTTTGGGCTGCCCTTTTGCCTCGTATTGACATCACTGCACCTAAGGGCTCACGTCATGATGACCGTCACTCTCGCCTGTTTGCCGGGTTTGATCATGTGACGTTTGCATCTGAGACCTTAGGTACTGTAATGTCAACAGCAAGTGGCAGTACAAGACAAAATGGCACCCCCCTGCTTAATTCATATTTCACAAACCCAATATTAATCAAACGTGCCTTCAATGTGGATTCACCTGATAAATATGCAACTATGGCAACCATTAATAGTCCAAAAACACAAGGTAACAGCATGCAACAGTGATGCCCAATTCAGATTTTTTCTTCAATTCAATCTATTTATGTATGTATTACAAAAACAAATGCAACTTCTAATGGTAACGTCACGTGTCTGTAATGTGACACATATGCGCACATAATACGTAGCGTGATGTGCACCCAACAACAATGTCCGATGGCACAGTGTTTCCAGAAATAAATATGGTCCAGCGTGTATGGGCTGCTCTCATATCGACAAAGGGACAATGCAGGAGGAGGTAGAAATATTTTGAGTAAACGAGGTGACGCTTTCTTCATTTCATGGAAATATATACTGAAGATGATGTTGCGTTATTGCCGCGTGTAATGAATGAATGCATGGCTGAATTAATACCTTCACCACACATGTCACCTGTAGGCTTCATGTTTCAATTGAGATTAATTTAAAATCAAATCAAAAGACAATACTGTTACTCAAAACAACTTTGTAGATCCACGGACAATTGTCACTAGTCTTCCACCCGATCACTCTCCCCCAACCACGTGGAGCGCATATTTGGGTTTGGCTGACATATAGGTGTGTGCGTGTGAGCGTGCACACTGCAGTCACATTGCATCTATATCCGATTTATAGCCACATACAAAAGAGGCCCAAGTCAGATTCGAAAAAATCTGAATTAGACTGTCACACTACATGAAAAAAAATCTGATACGTGTCGCGTATGGGTAAAAAAATCAGAATTGATATGCGGTGTGAACATAGCCTTACAATATGACAGACGCATCCATCCATGTATTGTCTGCACTGCTTATCCTCATTAGTGTGCCGGAGCAGATCCTAGCTAACTTTGGGGAAATGTTGGAGTGCACCCTGAAGGGACCGCTAGCCAATTGTAGGGCACATGCTCACATATAACACGTTGTTTTGCTTTGACCATCCAGTCCTACAATGGAAAAATGCTGAGGATATCAAGGGCCAGTTGAAGATGATTTTGAAATCTGATTAGTGAAAGTAACAATCCCTTAGATAGTTTAAGATACATCATCCTGCACAACTGAGGGCCAGAGCAGATTAAATTTACACGACAACGCATAGAAGCTGAAATCTGATTGGACGTCTAACATCTACATACACTTGCTGGAAGCAGTGCAGCCAAGAAAAACACAACATAATGAGGAGAATAGATTTAGGAATAAATCTATAACATTTCAACCAAATTTTAGGTCAGTGTCTGGGCTCGTGGAGAAGCCCCTGCTCTGACCGTCCACCACTGCTATTTATATCATAGCATCCGAACACGCAGGGTTGGAAAGGCAGGCCTTATCAACTGATTTAAACTGTGATAAACCGAACCAAACTGTGCCACATGGTGCAAACAAGGCTTTACCGGACATTGTATGACTTACTGAAAAAATAAAACATAACACATTGTGGTAAGTCAAAGATTGCTTTGGATGAAGCTATTTGCTAAGTCACACCCTGATTTGTCGCCTGATTGACCTAAAAGTGCAGAAATACATACGCACATCCTTTCCAGGAATAAACACGCACACATACATTCTCAGAAGCTCCCTGAAAACACAAACAAATTTAATAAAACTGATTGCCAGCTCAGATACCAGCTCCATTTTGGACCCAAAAGATTTGAATTGATAGCGGGAAGGGGGTTCTTCTTTCCCACAGTCGGTTGTCCGGGATTGCATGCAGTGTTGTGTTGTCTCTCATCTCCCGTCATGGGAGGGCCACCCTTCAGCTAGAGAACAACCATGTTGGATGCGCTCCCTTGTTTATATTTCAAAGATTAGCAATGATGAAGGAATGCCTTTTCAACTCTGCGTTGCAGAGTTGACAGTTCGATGCCGCACCCTTAAACTATACGCAGCAATGTTGTCAACCACCACAGCACGTTTGTGGCATCATGACTACCCACTGATTCACTTCCGTTGCGATACTTTCTTGACTTTGTCTGCGTCGTCTGTCAGGATTGTAACTCCGAAAGCTGCGTTGACACTTCACCTTCATCCGTCCTCTTTCTTTTCATCGCCATCAAGCCGAGCTGAAAGAGCCTCATTGTTGCATTCTGTATGTGGTCTCCCGGTTTCTCCCCTTTGATTCACTTCCTCTCCCAGTCTCCGTTACAGTGATATGACTAGCCCCAGTCAATGTGTCTGACCTGCGCACCTTGTGGTGGAGTATATAATATCGCCTTGTCATTCTTTATGGATTTTTCATGCCGCTGCCAGGAGACAGATCGGGAACTTCCAACCTTCCTTGTTATTATCATCCCGCCGCAGCAAAGCAAATTGGAGGCTTTCCGAGGTAAACTAGTCTGTTGCCTACTGATGGCTGTGGATTTGGAAAAGGGAGTTCCTCAAATTTGAGCAGACACGCTCAGGCCATTTGTTTCCCATCAGCTCTAATAAAAAATGGAGTTGTCCCAAACAAAGTACGGGACTGTATGATTACTGGGAAAAGCCTCACCCAAAAAAGATGACTCGTCAGCCGCAGCCACATGATCGTTCTCGGTCCTCACACTCTATTGTCTGAAATGCCGCCATCTCAGGTTTGTTTGACCAGGTATTAGGGGGACTATTGTGTAAGTTTTCTCCCTCTCAAGATAAGCTGATTCTGTTTTCTTTGGCTCACTGACAAGCCCCCACATGGCAGTTTCACTCACCGTGGTCTCTTACTGCAGCCCATGTTTGCCTCGAAACTGACTCATCACTTGGTTATTCGGTTTCATGACACAGCGCGGTGCATGTATCGAGCGACCTCCTTTGTTGTCGTGGCAAGTAAAGCATCCATTCATTTGATTGTTAAAACCGCAGATGTACTTGTCATTGTGTGGTTGATAACTGATTGTGCATTGCCCTCCCTGTCTAGAAGAAAACCACCTCGGGCAAAAAATGGAAAACACCTTTTTCAGGCAAAGGCATTTGGAAGACGTTGTGCAGTGGCATTTTGACAACAAGCTACAAATACCTCAGCAATTTAACTATTTCAGCCTGATCCTACTCGATGATGAGTTAGCAACTACTACTCCACATAGCTGATGTGGAGTACATTGTAATCTTGACCCAGAAAGAGCAAAAAACCCGCTTAGGTCAAATATTGAAAGATGTCACGAAGTGGCGAAAGAAGAGAAAATGCAGCCGCCTTGAGGCATGTGCATGGCTGCCTGTGTGCAACTTGATATGACCGCTGTAGCACGTGGTGACACGACTTGATATGTGGTAAAACACCGGCCGTTCGGGAAAATTCACATATTTTCCCGAAAATCTGATTGGCCACCGCATCCCTGCAAGAAGCTGAGATCCACTGAAAAATCCGTGCTTATGGGAAGCAGGAGGTGAAGCGCAATATAGCGCACTAGTGCCACTTGAGATTAAATTTAAAAAAAAGGGATTTGTGTCGCTAAAACCGTGTGGTGTAACGCCAGCCGAAGAATACCAACACACACACTCAATTACTGTCCTTGTGAAACTTATACGAGCGGCCAAATAAACACGCTGGATGTAGTGCACCATATGTGCTTCGGTATATAGCGCACAGTCAATCAGAGCAATATGTTTGGATCGTGCATCAGCTTGTTGATGTACGCTATTTGTAATACACGGGGAGCAGATGGCACTACCGTTGACCCCTCAGTGTGTCTTCCTGTCCCCTAGCTGAACCGCAGTGTGTGGGGGGGGACCCTTATCTGGTCAAACTGGGCGGCGGGGAGGGGAAGGCTTTGAAGGCACGCTTGTGTGGCGATGCAATCAGGCAGACACACACTCACACACAAGCACTCTTCTCCTCCTGCCCGATACCCCTCTTTGCCCTTCATCTGGTTTTCGGAAAAAAAAAAGAAAAGTGAAGAGAGACATTTTAAGAGAGTGCTCCACAGCTCGCTGGGTGTTGTGAACAAGCGCTGGGAGTTAGGCGGACAGCATCGCTCCAAGTCTTGCCCATTCACTAATCATACTTCAATATCTTCATGTGATGAAACACTCACAGAAAACCCTCAGGGGGATTGCTTGCAAATTTTCTACCCTGGACAGCAAAATAAATAGCGATTATCTGCAGAGACAATATGATCCCCAGCGGACTCTTCCGAAGATAAAGCCTGTCGGAAACTGACAGAAGACTTTGGATTGAGCGTACATGAAATGAAACTGGATGTACTCGTGTCTAGACAAACTGGAGTGCGTTGTAGCTGCTGTCAAAATGTTGTCAAGTGATTTCACTGATGTTTTTGTAATTAATTTATTTGCTTTGGCTGCTGAAGAAAACAGTCTTTTGAGCTGTCAGTCAGGTGTCGTCCAAACTTCGGCTTTGGAAACGTATCCCAGTTCAAATGTGGTCTGTAAAAAAAAAAAAAAAAATGAACACGAGCACCGTCTAATATTTTTTCTTGTGCGCTCTAAAAGATGTAAATTAAGCTTGCCGGCCACTTTGATGCTTTCATCTTTGGGCTAATAAGTTCCACGCCAGCAGTATAACAATACTCTTACCCTCACACATATTGATTTGGATTAGGTTCTTTGTCGTATCTGGGGATTTGCTCAAATTAGACTCTTCTTTCCGCTCCCATCGCTCATTTTCATTCCTCCTTTGCCCATCACGTCTCATAGCTGCCTTTTCGTGCACCCTTTGATGCGCCTGCTTTAATTTGAAGCCTAACGGAATCTGTGGCAGTGCCGCGTCTATCGGTGGTGGCATCGCAGATCATTGCCGCGTTCCTCCGTTGTGCTGAGTGGGTGTCGAGATATCTGTGAGGCGGGACACTGCAGATCTCAGAAGTATTAATGGTGGGCATGTGTGCCGTTAACAACAATCAATATAGACATATGTAACTCTCGTTGAACAAAGGTGGGATAGAGGCCTTTTCACACTGTACTCTCTTTTCTTGTGTTGCCGCACATGGACGACTTTGACAATGAGAAGCCACGACAGACATGCGTGTACTACTTTTCCAAATCGCAATAAGTGTATTTTTTCCCCTTAATTGTCAATTCAATCTTTCATTCTGAATGAATACAGTGAAAGCCTAAATTTCATAGTGTGACTGAACATGTGTGTCAGTGCGGACTGCAATTTTCAATCAGTGCCGACAATACTCATTCAAAGCAGGTGGTTTCCACCCTAAAACTCTCCGCAGGAAAGAGCGCCTGGAGGGTTGCTGCATTGTGAACGAGCAATAATAAAAGTCAGGATGTAAATCAGTACTGCGTCCATATCAAAGCCATATTTCAATGACCGTCCGTCTATGCCGTTTAACTAGCATACTTGTAAAAAAAAAAAAAAAAAAAATCTGGAGAAATAGACGCCCTCAGCCATGCGTTTGCTTGTGCACACATTCAAAGACGCTTTAAGTCAAGTTCAGACAGTCAGGGGAAATCCCCAATTTCGGCGGCCTTTATCTTTTCACACATACTCGACTTAATGAATGTTGCTGCGTGTAATGACACATACAAGGGATGTGTTGGAGGTGCCAGGCTTCAGTCTTTCATCCTTGGTTGGATTTGATGTTGGTCTGCCAGATCTGTTGTTAAATTTCAATTAGAAACTATAATGTAAAACCAGCATCCCAAGATAGAATCTTGCTGAGTTTTTCACTACCTGAACTTTTGTGGTTAAAAATTGCCATCACGGTTCAATGTGTCATTTAAAAAATAAATATCGCCTCTGAATTTTATTTGAGGTCTTTTATTCGACACAGAGACATATACTTGACTGTTGCTTCTAGTTCTCAATCTTGCATAGTTATAAAGACGGTCATTTTGAAGGAATTGCCAATATCTGCCAGTTCACTGGCAATTTGCCCGTTGTCGTTTATTGTAATGACACATAAAAACCGTTCTGGCTTCTGCGTGTGACGTCGCCACAGATTTGGTCACTGTTGTCGGAACGCGACTGTGCGCTCTCGCTGGTGAATCGGCACGAATAACTAACGCAATACATGGAGCCCGCTTTGTCGGAGCGGCCCCATCTGTCTTTTCCAGTCAGATCAGACAGATGAAGAGATTTTCAATGCTGGTAAGGCTCTCATGGCCCTCTGCTACCTGCGCAGGAGAAGCTCTCCCTCTGATGTCTGTCGGAAAATTGACTCGCCTTTTCAAGGCGTTGACCCCAGTGTCTGATGTAAGACCCAGACACTGCACATCAAAGCCAACCAAGGGGTGGGAGAATGGATTTCTATTTTGGAAGAAATATTGACTTAAGGCAATGGCGTGATCAGGCAACCATAAGTGATGTCTCACATCTTTTTTTTTTTTTGGTCGCTTGTTACTGAGAGAGTGCAGCCAGCATGAGTTGGCTCTGCATTGCGTGATTTGGAAAGTTATCCAAACTCTGCGTTAGCATATATGAATCATTAGATGAGGTCTTTTGTTTTTCTTTTTATCTCATCCTATAAAATCCAATATCAAAAGGCTGAAATTTCTCTCATGGCTCCAAGAAGTTGAAGGCAATTTCTTTCAGAAGGCTGCTCAACGTTTGCATTCGCCGTATTTTTATTTTTTAAATTTGAAATGCAAATAGAATCACTTCCAGTAGCAGAATATTCCGGTCATAAAACTTGAAATACCATTTAATTTGTCATGTCAGCAAAAAAAAAAAAAAAAAAAAAATTCAGTATATGCATGACTGTTAAATGATAAAATCCATCATAAGGTTCCTCACTTCTCACTTTTAGCCTTGTGAAAATGGTTTAAAAAAAACACAAGTAAACACCAAAATGTAAATATGAATCATGAGGAGAGAAAGATCATCTGATGCCAGCTAATTTGTCCACTTAACATAGCTTACCATATTTTTTTTTGATTGTCAATCCATTTTTTGACTACATTTTCCTTGACATTTTAGATTGTTCTATTGTGAACCGTTGCAGTTCAGAAGGTCCACTTACATTTCTGAAAAAAATTATTATTATTATTATTATTTACTTTTGCTTGCTTTACTTGCCCAAAGTGAACTCAGGCCACCAACCCAAATAAGATCACACACGACAGAACATGGATGGATGGTACACTTCATGAATTAACGATAACAATTAACAATCATTTAGGTTAAACTAAAAACACTTTTCTTTTTATCGCCACATGTACCTTTTCATCCAGCTTTAAACGACATCGCTCCAACCCCATTGTCATTAGACCACATGGATTTTTACGTCAATTTGAGGTCACAATGGCTAAGCGTCTCATCCAGCTGCAACCCACTATCAACAGACGGCATCCAGCTGTTGCCGCTCGAGATGGAGGCCAGGTGCTGCTTGTCCTGCAGGCCCATTCTTTGGCAGTGTAAACATACCTGCACCGCTTTGGGACTGGGACATCAGGGGAAACTATAAAGACGCCAGTGCCCGCCATCAAGATTTTGAGACTTGCAAATGATCACCTGTGTTGGAACCAGTCGGAAGAGCTTTGCGGGTTTTCTGCAGGCGTCCTGCAGAAAAGTGGTGTTCGCATGAGTCTTACATATAAATCCCAGGTTCCACCAGCAAAGCAGTACAGTAAGCTCCTGAGACCGAGCCTCTTCAGAAGTTAAAATGCATGCTCTATTGGGTTAAGTTCCGGTGATTGACTTGGCCAGTCTAAGACTTTCCACTTTTGCCTTTGATAAAGTCCTGTGTTGTTTTGCCAGTGTGTTTTGGGTCTTTGTCTTGTTGAATGATGAAGCCTTTCCAGATTTGGATGCATTTTACAGTCAATTGCCAGCTGCTGCTACCATCATGAGTTACAGCATGCATAAAGAGTAGTAAGTCTGTTTCCAGAAGCAACCACGCAAGCCAAAGCCATGACATTACCTCCACCATGCTTCACGGATAAGATTATGCAATTTGGATCATCAGCAGATATATTTTTCCATACTTTGGCCTTTTCATCATTTTGGTACAAGTTAATCTTGGTCTCATCAGTCCGCAAGACATTTGTGGCTCATCTCTGTACTTCTTTGCGAAATCCAATTTGGTCCAAAACACATCACAAATTCATTTTTACTTTGGTTTTCCCTAAATACTTATCCCAGAGTCTTTTTGTACTTAAGAACAGAGTACTTTTGTCACCTATGCTGGCCACTCGCACTACACTGCTTGTACACAGCAACAGAGCGCTGTGAGCCACTTATCTTGCGGTTAAGCTATGATGATCTTTTTTTGGGCTCAAGTCAGCCACCATGCTCAGCGCGGAGTTTTTACGGGATAGAAAAAAGCTTTTAAGATAGATTCACGGTGATGATCTCCGCAAAAAAAAAAGTCTTGTGCTGCTTTCTTTGAAGAGCTGAGAAATACTGTCACATTTGTACCAAACTAAGCAGGCTGCAAGTTTGTACCGTCAGTTAATTCGCTTTGTACAAGTAAAACTAAAACACGTGAGAAAGGCAAATAAGTAGCTACGCATGAACACACGTTAAAACTCTTTGGGATTCTGACTCATGCTGGCGGTGCACATTAAAAAAGCCTCAGTGATTTACAGCACACGCAAGCTTCATGCGCATGTCAAACCACTTCCTGACACTTCACCGCTTAACTGGGAGTGCAGCCGTCTTGAGAGTTATGGTCCTCTGGCGCTTGTGTTAATAGTCACTTGGCTGCAGGCTGGTCCACGGCGTTGGCTTGCTCGGGGAGCCTGCGGGAGAACAGCCACCTGTGTGAGGCTGGCTGGATGTGTGCCAAAATAGAAAACAGATATGAAAGAGCGTACCTGTGAAGGCGTCACACTCCAGCGCAAAAGCGAACAGAGGGAGGATAATTCCCTGGCCACATGAAAGCGGTTGGCGGTGGGCAAGATGCCAGGCAGGACTACCTGGAGACAAAAGAGCAGCACCTCTGGAGGGTTTTGATGTTCACGTGGGATCCAACGTGCTGATGGATCCTGCCTGCGAGCACGAGCAGGAAATTGGCCTGTACGCAGATGAATATATTTGCGCCTCCGAGCGCTGTGCGCTCCCAGCATGCCGCTGTCTAGAATTAATCTCTCTGACATCAGGCCTTCCCTGAAGGGGGCAGATTTCTCAGCACCGCCGCAAATCTACGCTGACTCGTGGGCCAGCGGTGTGCGGGCGGAACCGAGCGCTCACCTTGTGTGCTCGGGCATGCGGAGATGGGGGAATCGAGTCATGTGACTTGAGACTTGACTCGACTAAAGTTGCTATTTTTAGGACTTGCTTGCCAAAAACTTGGTAACGACTTGATTGGACTTGGTTCTTGGAACCTCACTGGGGGTTCCTGGCGTGCGCAAAATAGGAAGTCACACAGGGCAGCATGACTGGTGGGATGGCAAGACAGTCGTTCCACACAAAAATAAAAACAACAGAAAAAAAGGGTGCCCATCAACCTGAACAGTTTGTGACTACGTAATCAGCTGATTATGGCGCAGTTTTCTAAAGCAGCAGTCCCCAAATCATTTTTGTGCAACAGACTGATTTCCAAAGCTGGGAAGTCCGGCCCGGGGGCGGAACGGTCCGGTCCTCTGGAGTGACGTGGTCGGCGACCGGCAATATTTATGGATAAGGCTGGTGGGTTGAGGCCGGAAGGGTACCAAGGTCACGGCCGGAGGGCGGGGGCCTGACCGACAAAAAAGGGTCAAGTGCCCAGCTCTGCTGATTTCACACTAAGACTTATTTGGACGGGGCATCTTACCGAGACACCGACGAAAGCCGCTACTTCGTTGGCGAATACTCCACCCTCAACTGATGTGGTTGAGATCAATGCAACTGCTTCCAATCAACACGTTCACTAAAAGTGGGCATTTTATGAAATTTTACTGACATTTGTCAGTTTGTCATTTTTTGTGACAAACCAAATTGTAAATCATCAGTCCGTCAGTTAAATGCGTCAGTTAGTCGGTCAGTTAGTCTGTCCCGGCAACCCCTTCCCCCGTCCGTAGGGGGGAAAAAAAAGGCAACAAAACAGGCGTCAGTTGCGGCGGACTTCCCACGGAATGCTCACCTCTGACGTTCACTCCAAAACATTCAGAGTAAGTCTTGCATCATTCATCAACATAATTTTGCAGCTGAGCAAAAAATAAAATGCTTGGTATGCAAATGCAATCCAGAACCAGAAAGCAGGAACGTATAGAAAAAGGGTGGTTTGATGTTGGGGGTTCTGAAGAGTTGCCGGCAGATTAATACCACTTTTCTTGATTCTCATCCTCGTTTAGAAGCAGTGGTGATGCAATAATCTCATGTTTGTTTGCACATTTACACGGAAAAAATGCATAGTGTCACTCGGCATCAGCACAAAGGAACCGTGATACTGGGATTAGCACCACCGAGCCAGGCAGAGAGCTCAGTTTCGTGGGGCGCCATGACGGTCCACCGCTGCGCTCTGCCATGGCAGCCTTCCGTGATGCCCTAATGATGTTGTCGGAGCTCGGAGGGGCGGGGCTGAGCTAAAGTTGGTTGCGGGGAGGAAAATGGAGCGCGGAGAGGGGGACGACGGGGAGAGGGGGGGGTGTTACTTATCTGCACAGCTCCTCAGCATTTCTCTTAATTAAAACTCCTATCTGTGTCTTTGAAGTTCATAATGAGTCGGTTTGCTTCTGCGCAGCAACGGGGAGGAAAATAAGGCCAGAACGGATGTTTTTCTATTCTAGAACACGTTGGATGTATGTTGCAGCATGTCGGAGGTTATTGTTGTATTTGTTGCCGTCGCTCTTGTGCGGTTATTTGCATGAAAACAAGCTTGAGGAGCAAAGGATGTAAGCAATGAGGCTGATAAAGAGGAGATGCTGTTTTTTTTTTCTTCCCATTTGCAGCATGTGAATGGGTTTAATCTTATCACTGGCTGCTCCTCTCAGCTTGTGCTGATCTCCCTCCTCGCCAAGCGCTCACTCTTGCTTTCACAGGCCCTTCAGATTACAGTCAAATATTACAGGCCGTGACCAATCTCCAATTAACCAAATGTTGTCGGGTTATAATATCACCCTTGGCTCCTTTCATGCGCCTTTAACGCCTTTTTCCCAACGAGCGTGGATATTTTCTCCCCTCCGTGCGATGAAACGTCATTCTGCTGCTAAAGCCTCCGTACGATCCTGCGTAAGCTTAACCCAAATAAATCAGTCTTCCCGTGATACATGCGGAGTCAGACGAGAATTTAATTGAGACTCAGAAATTGTGTTCTAATCAAGGAAATTCCCATCTTTGAAAGGTTGGCCACCAAATTTTCTTTTGTATACGATATAATTCAGCTTTTGATGAACTGATCTTCCCTGGTTTACATGATTTGTGCAGTGGTGGACTGTTCAGGCCTGGATGGCTTTCTCTACTGATCTAAATCAACTTGTTCCATAAATTTGTATGAATTGAGTCCCATTAGTTTATTGTTTTCATTTCTGCTTCCTGTACATGTGCGCTGATATTTTTGGTGATTGTTTTGGTTCGGATTTCAGCCTATTGCCATTTCAAGCATATTTTCCCGTGGCCTGTAGAATCATTAGTGCTGGGCAGGCCATTGTATTTAAACTATATTAGAAATTTCTCTGACCAATCAGATTTCAATTTCATCCTGACAGGACTGATAACCGACTAGCAAAACTGTTTGTAGTGCTCTGCAAAAATGAATACATGGACTAATCTGAATCTGAGGCCAGTATGGCACACTTTACTTCATGATTTTTCATGTTTTACGTTATTTGATAAATGTTTGTTCTGAACTGCTTCAGAGTGTGTGGCACAGTTGTGTGTGTGTGTGTGTGTCTTTTTTTTTTTTCTAGTATGCTTGATTTGATTTCTAATTGCCATGTGATAGTGGTGATTTTAAGAGCTGGATTAAGTCTGGTAAATCTCCATTGAAGGCCCAGTTAGCAAATGCATGGCCCATCACTGGATTTTTTTTTTTTGTGTGTCTATTTGTGTGTGTGTGAGAGAAGTGCCATGTCTTTGTCATACCGTATTTACGCTTCGCCCTTGTGTCCGAAAGCTGTCGCCGTTGGACGGGGATATAATTAGAGGCTAAGCATTTTGGGTTGAGCACATCACAGAGAGCAGCCGGTGCTTCCAATAATAACCAAGCGCTGCCAACATTTGTATTTCAAACTGAAGGACACGTAGTAGTATCATTACCTGTCTGCTTTTTATTTTAGTCTGTTTTCATTGAACCACTTGTCTTACGTTGAAAGAAGACAACACTTTCCTTCGCCCACTCCACAAGATGAATCGTCGACCTGCGCAAACTTTCCTTTTCTCTGATCTCCGCTTGTTTTAAAACGGGCATCTTGTTTCAGAAGGAACCGTGACCTTTGCATTCGGATGTGATGCTCCAGACAACAGCGCATTCTCGTTTCATATCAGGAGAGCTTCAAACGAACACAGAGCTAGTGTGTATGGTGCCACCAGGGACAAATAGATTCTGTCTGGGGCTACTTTAAAGTTCACTGTGCTGAGAAGTTCAAAATAAAACTTGTGTTTCAGAGTAGGGACAAAGTTTGATGCCAAAGGTCCTAAAATTCGTAAATTTGAGAACATTTCGGAAAAGAATAGCTCTCAAATGTTGTATTGTAGAATTATCTATATATAAGACGTCTCAGAATTTCGCCAATCTTTGCAATACCTGGTACAACGGTCTCTCCGACTGGCCCATTTTGGGGACGGAGGATGAGAAGTTTAAAAAAATATGTATTAAGCAAGGCTGGAAATGGGTTTACATCTTTTTTATTGCATGACTTTCATAATCTCTCAACGTCATATGTCGAAAATCCAATTATACTCATGCACTTCAAGAAGCCATCGTGAGCCTCCACTCGAAAAAGCATTTGTCAGGACAGTCATAAGATGGAGATAGTGTAGTGACTTCCAGATGTTCAGGCCCGAACTTTGCCATGAATAACAAAAATCTGTGAGTTAAATTTTTGTAATTACCTATGGATGCCACAAAATGGTAACAAAGCATTTTTTTTCATCATTCAACAAGGTTATCCTGAGTAAATGAAGTTCCTTGGCCCCAAGATGCCGCAATACGACCCCAAAGCAATATTTTTATATGAGACATACTTTTGGCTTGAGTACAAAGACAGCAAATATGTGAGTTTTTCGCTGAATAACGGGGGATAGGTCCCCCCCCCCAAAATATCAGGAATTTGCAAATTCTGAATTCTGAATATTTATTTTTGTTGGTGTATTACAGCAAAGACAAGTCCAGGCAATGTACTTGACAAAGGTGGGCATTCGTCTGTCCTTTAGTCCGTGTTTGAGCTGTCGTCAGTATTTTAGGCCCGCCCAGTCGGTCCGAGTCAGCCAAACAGATTTGTTCGTATCGAAGCACACGCGGATGCCGCACACCGGACATGCAGCCAAATAAATAAAAAATGAAAAACGTATTATAAAATGTTTTGTATATCTTTCAATCCCACCGACCTCAATCACACATGTCCCGTGTGTTTTTATTCCGCCGATCACCACACCTTGCGTGCGTGTGTGTGTTTGTGTCCTTTTTATTTTTGATTTTTTTTCTTATTTGGCAGCGTTTCTCCTTGTGCTGCGCCTATGTGTAATTTAGAAATTATGTTCTCGACGCCGATTGGCTATCGCCGACGAGGGACGGGCTGTGCCCATAGATCGGCCAGAAGTGTGACGGACTGTCGATGCCCACTTCTGCTACTTAAATGCTAACATGGTTGGCGATCGAGTAGTGGCGACAGGTGTTGTCTGTTGGATCGAATGCTGAGTGTTTTATTTTGTGACATTATTAACATTATTAATATTCCACTGATGCACTAATATTGATACTTGTTTGAATCTCAAGAATGTTCAAATGTCATAAATGAAATGGGAAATTCAGGTATACAGCATATTGGCGAAGATAAGCCACTAGCACTAGCATCACTTTAATATTACAGTAATTAATTAATTTGTACACCTGCTGCAATCTAAAAAATGTTAAAATGTTGCAATATTGCCTCTTATGAGAGGATATAAAGGTGATAATTTGACCCTGCAGCAGATTTCGTCTAACCTTCCACTATATTTTCCCATAGGGTTTGATAGAGGATTACTTTTGGATCTTATTATTCTGCCCCACCACTCGGTATGATGTCAGCTCATGACCCGCTTTTGCTCACAATTGAAGCCCTAAGATAATTAAGTCAAGCTCAAAATAAAATAACACGGACTCAAGCAAGGCTGAAGTGTTTATCGGTGATCTCTCAATAGGGCCCAGGTTGCAGCCACTCTCTCTCAGATGTGTCTCTACCTCCATTACCGGCACACATACCCCAAGGCTGGAAATTGCCTTTTTGTGTCCACGGGCAGATTTGAGCCGAGCATCTTTTACTAAATGCATCTGCAAGGAGAACGAAGACCTCTTCAGGTCTAAAACCTTTGATCCTTAAGAGACCCCCACCTTCCTCTTTACCCCTCGGGAGCCGGCATTGCTGTAATTGAAGATCATTAACAATCCTCAATGCAACCCTCTCAACGAGCGTCTCCATAATGGAAAGTGAGTTGTGTGACAGCGGCAGAAAATGGGAGCTAAGGGATGGAAGGAGTGAGGGACGTCTTCCAAATAGAAATTAAGTGTAAATATCCCGTCCGTGGCGCCGTCGTCGCTTTGCCAAAAGAAGCTGAAACGAGCGAGATTACGGGCTTACATTTGTAGCGCCACGCTGTTTTTTTTGTGTTTTTTTTGTTTTGTTTCGCTGAAGAGGGGCGGCAAATGGTGCTGGTGGTGGTGTGGGGAGGGGTCGTGTGCGCACTTCAAAAGAATTTGTAACCAACCTAATTCATCTCGAGCGTAGGATGAGCTCGTAAGAAAGATGAAAGATGAAAGTGAGTTGGCATGGAAACAGAAAGCACATCAGCGCTCGCTGGCACACAAAAGGGCCGCCTGTGTTGCATGTTGCATTTCGGCGGGAAAGCATCCAAAGAGGCTTTAAGTGCTATCGTGACCTTACAAATAAAATGAGCCAATTATGACTAACTAGGCAGCTCAATTTCCGCTTTCTTTCCATGAGACCGTGCTTGTCATGCCTTACTTCTATTTTTTTCCTGTAATCTGGAGCATAGAATCAACATTTTTGTTACACGTTTGCTTCCTGGGGCAGCGAGGTGTTTTCGTGGTTAGTATGCTTGCTTCACAGTTTTGTGGTTCTGATTTTGATTCTCCGGTGAAGTTTGTGTGTGCTTCCTGTGCTTGCATGGTTTTTCCCTGCATTTGTCATTGATCTAATAATTTATTAAACGATTTAAAAAAAATACATCTTAAAATCTGTTCATGTGTATGTAAAATTTGTTGGCATAAATAATAGCGTACATGTTTGAATTGTATTTTGTATCCACCCATCCACCATAATGATTATTTACAATGCTTACTCTCATCAGGGTGAGATGGAACGTATCCCAGGTGACTTTGGGTCGAGAGCCAGGCCACGCCCTCGATTCATTCAAGTGCCCGACTAGATAAACAAGCATTCACAGTCCAACATTCTCACCAAAGGTCAATTTGAATGCTAAATTGTCCATAGGTGTGATTGTGAGTGAATACTCTTGTGGATACAACCTTTTACCCCAAAGTCAGCACAGGCTGCCGCTGCAAGCTCACCCGTGTCCCTAATGACAATAAGCAAAATAGAAAATAGAATGGATGGATGGTCTTTGCTTCATTTTTTTTTTCAAACAATCCCTTGAAGTCTCTTTATCACTTTCTTGCCCTGCCATTCCCCTGTTTCATCTTCTCATGGAAGTCAGGTGAAGTATTAATTGTAAGGCAGCGTGAGGCCATATATCTCTACCTCCATTTGATCTCAATGAGGGGAATTCCATGAGTTGAGACTGTGCAGATGTCATGCGCAGCTGTGTCGTCGCACTCTTGTAGGAGCACGTGTGCACAGACATGAAGATATGCAGAGATGCGCAAAAACACGTACAGCCAGTCGTAGTAATATTATATGAACAAAAATGCATCTTAACTAAAATAAGGAAATGACTAATATGGAGAAAATTAAGGTAGTAAAATGTGCAAGTGGTTAGCACGTCTGCGTCACAGTTCTGCGGTTCAGGGTTCAACTCTTGGCTCGGTCCTTCCAGTGTTGAGTTTGTGGACACACGGACGCTCTTAAGGAGACTCGTTATTTAGCCCCCTTTGGTAAAAAAAAGTTAAAATGAAGGAATTGGAAAGCCCTGCGATTGGCTGGCTACCAGTTGAGGGTGTATCGTGCCTACTGCCCGAAGACAGCTGGCATGGGCTCCAGCGCCCCCACGACCCTCGTGAGGACGGCTTAGATAATGAATGGATGGATGAATTGGAAAGCTCGCTACTTAATGTCAAGAAATATATTGTCGTTCGTATGGCTGCTAATGAACGACTGCATTTGGCTGCAATCAGCAGTGACGACGTGACCCTTCCCATCGTGTCAACAGGTAAATTGCTCACTTTGATTGTGTTTCAATTGATTATACATTCCCCAAAATACAAAATCAAACCGGTAACTTTTCGTTTTTGGCCATACTCCATCCTGGCTCGTGTTCGTGAAGCGGATTAAAGTGTTGAGTTCAACTAAAGACTCTGTGCTCTCTTACCGGAGCCTCTGCAGTGGTCAATAAATCCAAAAAACTAGTTTAAAGGTCAACTCCTCAACAGCTAGCAATGTCTTTACAGAGAATAATATTAAGAACATTTGCTGGTTGTGCCTTAACAAGATCCACATATTCAGTGGAACGTGCCTTGAAATGCGTTGTGTCAATCGGAGTTATTGTTATTAATAGGAGCGTATCATCAGAACCCCGATGTTTACCTTCTCGTGTTCTCTCTCCATTGCAGAGTCGTATGCTTTGTATCCCGCAGTGCTATGATGGCACAATGGGCGTCTTGCGGCATCAAAGGCCTGCTGGTGACAGGTTCAAGGTGGGATCATGTAAAAAGATCAAATATTCATTTTTTTCAAGTCACAGAATGCAAAGTTAATTGAAATATTGTGAAAAGAGGAAAATAAGCGCTTGTGACAGGGACTCACTTGAGCAGAAAAACCTTATGCACCCTCCCTTCTCTATTTTATTTTCATGACAAGATTCCGTTTTTAGACTGTCACATGTATATACTCCGTAAGTCACAGACATTTCCGCTTTTATAGTAAGAGTAATAATTTGATTTACAAGTACAATTTGTTCCATGACCACACTTGCAAATCAATTTTCAACCATTGAAATGAATTGAAATACCATTAAGCTATTCCAGCACCTGGATAAAAAAAACCAGCACATTTTTAGTAACAAACACAATCACTTGCACCTTTCACTTTTGTAGGAACAGTATTTATTTCGATTTATTTAGAAAATAAAACCTTAACAAGGTTTATTCATTTAATTTTTTTCAAGTTCAGCGGGCCATATTAAAACGTTTAACGGGACGCATATGGCCCCCGGGCCGTAGTTTGCCAACGCCTGACTTAGCGTTAAGAAAAAAGAAAAAGAAACGACTATTCCTGAAATACCTGACGAGAGCAAAAGATTTTCACAACTTAGAATTCTGCGTGGATGTCAAGAAGCTCATTTCATTCATCGCAGGAATATTTTTGCTAAAATTGAACAATTTAATGACTAGTGTTATTTGTCAGTTGATTAATTAATCATTGCAACTCTACTACCCACCTCAAACTTCCTTCATTACATTTACCCCCCAAATTTAGTAATTTTTTTTATAGTTTGTATGTTTGCGTGTTGCTTGTTAAAATGTCTTCTTATCGCATAATCTTCGCATTAACTCTGACATCAATGAAGCGTCCCAGTGGACTTGCCGTGGCTCCGCCTGAATGAAATGAACTGCACGCAAACGTAGTCCTTTTTACAAACGATCACTCTTGCATTGCCGCGTGTTTATCACCATGTGGGATATTGATTCCTGCAACTTTAAAGAGAGGCCTGTTATCATCCAAACATCTCTCCCATGGTTGCTTGTTTACAACCAACTCCTCGTCTGAATCGCAAACGTGTTCCCGAGTGCTAATTCCCACAGCAATTGGATCACCAGGGACGGGATTGCAAATGGGAGCAGACTAAGCTCGAAAACACAAGGACTGGCGCAAACCTGGTGTTTCATCAATATGACAATGGTAAGAACATGCTTGACCTGGTGAAACCTCTAAAGTCAAATCTCTCGTGGAGGGGAGGAGAGCCTGCCACTTCTTTTAAGAGTGTGTGAAGAGGACTCCACTGGATTATTTTGATCCCTGGAGTTAGAAAGGAGGAGCTGCTGCCACTGTGATTGGTCTGTATGTCAGGGCGTCCTCACACTTGGACATTTGAACTGTGTGGGGCTTATCCAAGATGCCCTCTTGCTCTCTTGCCACCCGCTGGCCTGTGCTCGCGCAGCTCTGCTGTCCTGATTTTGTGGATTATTTCTACCCCCTGTCTTTATTTCCATTGTGCAAGGTGGCTTTTGTCATTAATAACTGGCAGAAGGTGCTACGTCCCGATCAGCAATCCGTCTATTTGTCATCTAACAACTGATGGCAAACAAACCCAAAAAAATGATGGACTAAACACTGACAAAAGTGGGTTTTTGTCCGTTAGTGCAATCGTGACTAACCGGGATGAACCTCTCAGTCGTGTGTTAGTTTGCGTTGCTGAAAACAAGCAGGGTTGCTTCTATTGGCTATGTATGGAAACGCTTTGCGCTTCCTGTGGAGTCGGCGGCGGTTTGCATCAAAGGCCTGTAATCTGCCAATGAACCAATGACGAAGAAAAAAAAGACGACAAACGGACGACAGGCATTTATAGACGGGAAGCGACTTGGATTGGATTGTACACTGCAGGGGGCCACCAGCGTGCTCCCGCTGTAATATTACAGTTCAAAAGATTGGTCAATAAGTGAATGCGAAATGTTGTGTGTTAAGCCACCGTATGATCATCTGTTGGACGATGACAGGAGCGGTAAACAGACGGACTGGCGGGCCGAGGACATTTTCAGACAGAAGCGTGGTTAAAATAACAGACAGATGACGGATGGGTGCCCACGCAAAAGTTGCGCACCTCTGGTCAAGATCCAAATGACTGGGCGAGATTTGGGGTTATTTGTTCTGCGATTGGCTGCAACCAGCGCAGTATGTCCCCAACCTCCCCCCATTGACAGCTGTGATAGGCACCAGGATGACTGCGGCCCGAATGAGGATAAGCGGTACAGAGACGACTGCTGTTTATTTCTATTGTGCAATGTGTTGGTTATTGCTAAATGTTCACAGGGCGAGCACATTAATCACGCCCGCCCCGAACATTGTGCTGAGCAACTACAATGGTGCCTTTGCGCAAAGTAAGCAGAGCTGAAGCAAATTTTGTTGGACATAGAGATTATCTTTAGTAACAACATTAATGAGTAAATCCCTCTTCTCACCTGTTGAGGGAGCCCTAGAGCAAGAAACGCGAACGACAGTAAATTAAACAACAAAGTTGCAAGCTTTTAAAAGCGTAGATATCAAACACGTTAGCAAAATAGTACAAATGTTCGCCTTGGTGATAATACTCCTTGGGTGTGAATGCATTTGCACCAGCGGAAGGGAGAGCAGCCAGCACATGTTGAAAGGCATGGCGGCTCTTTAATGTGGCTCCAAGCTCGCCAGTCCGGGGCCCTAATGAGCTGCTGGGGAGCTGGGCCGCTCGCCTACACATCGGCAGCTCTCCTGCTGCCATTAAGGAGATGCCCCTGAATTCCTCTCGAGACCCTGAAAAAAAAAAAAAATAACGAACTCACACAAGCCTCAAAGACTGGCATACGGCCTCCTAGATTGGTTGAAAGTTACGCCTTTGTTTGCCAAAAGACTCCACCCAGCTGTTAGCAAACACACTTTGTACATGGCGCCATTGACCGAGACTCTGCAACAGCATCTGTCTAATTGAAGTGTTGTCTGGAACACACTTAATTGTGTCTCCAATTTGCCATTTTACAATTTAATCCAAACATTGAAGTAGAACTCCTGAAGTTTAAAGCCCCTGAATTCAGAAATTGATCATATTTCAGGAAAAAAATACACAGTAATCCCCTTATATTTGCGGTTCATTTCTTTATAAGAAATTGTGTTTTTCCGCGGAACCTATAGACATGGGGGAGAAAAAAATCACCTATTTGCTTATTCTTCTTGTGAAGCTCCAAGATGCTGACTTGCTGCTCGACTTCTATGTCAGGGAGGAGCTATGTTTAATCTGGGTTGTTAGTGGAGATTTTCCATTTTTTTTCAACGCATGTACAAATGCACTTCTGGTGTTTTTTTTCTCAAATACATATATATATATATATATATATATATATAAGAAAAAAATCACATGCAAAATCAAATTAGTTTTTGCACCTATTAATGTGTCACGATCTGGAGGACACATCTCACATCAAAGTGGGCCTGTGTCAAGAATTCCAGCATGGGCAGATATTGGTTATTTGTCAAGAGTGGGCTGTGAATGTGACAGTCGCACACGACCCAATGAACAGGATGAATAATCCCCCAACACCATCAAAGGAACCCTCGACTGGAGCCTCAACCCATGACAGCGCAGCATACAGTCTCCCGCCCTGTCTCCTAACCATCGGAGACTGCAGAGGTTGATGAGACATGGACATACTGTATATTGGAAATATTTGAATAGTGACACACTGGACCGGAAAGCAAAGAAAGATTCTTTTTTTCACCTCGAATTTACCAAGAAGAAGATTCCCCTCAAACACCTAAATATATAAATAATGTATAAAAATATAAATATATCAGGTTTAAAAAAAAGCCCTTTTTTCTGCAATTCAAAGCAATTCCCAGGTGTCTTAATAACGTGTGCTTTTTTTCAGAGCACCCCAGGATTAAAAAATATAGCGCTCTTTTTCAAAAGATTGTCTGAGCCATGCAGTTTGAGTGATCATTTCAGGATTCATTTGTTTTGAATTGAAATTTATTAAGGATTGCATTCATATATATGTTTTGCCTTTAAGGGTATTCTTCCACGAGGAAGTACTTTTCTGTGAAGAATAAACATATGCTTATTATTTCTGTGGAGTACATCTGCCTCCCAGTTCTGAATTTTGGAGTTCAAATATTGGTTACGGCCTTCCTGTGCAGTGTCTGCTTGTTTTACTCCGTGCTGGAGTGAGTTCTCTGCGATGACTTCAGCTTTCTTCACATTTCAAAATCTCATATGTTAGGCTCATTGAAGACACTAAATTTCTCTCTGAATCAGTGGTGGGCAAAGTACGGCCTTTGGGTCACATAGGGCCTGTTCTGTTTTTCAATCTAGTCCACTGAGCATTTACATTATTAAGAGTCATGCAAAATTTAATAACATTGGTCAACAAATGTTTACTTTTTTTTCAGAGCAAGCAGAGTTTTCCAGATAATTTTTTTGTGCTGATTCCTAATTCGCCCTCATTCTTTCTCGAGCACATCAGGTTTTTATAATAATACTACTACTACTAATAATAATAATAATGTATTTTTTTTTTTTCATAGATATATATTAAATAATATTGTTCATTTAAGTGTTAGGTTCCCCAACAGATGAATTTCTATTCGAAAACATCCAAGCGCATTGTAAAATCCGTTTTGTAGATTTTTTTTTCAAAAAACTTGAAAAAAAATTATAAAATAATTCAGCAACAAAAATAAATTAAGTGACATTTTTTCTACTAAATTATTTTAATTAAACTGTACACACATGAATTTCTGTGGAAGGGATCCCAGTGGAACTAAACATGCTGGAAAAAAACTGTTGCATTAATCATCATATCATCAGAAATGAAGCAAATCCCAGAAAGGGGGGGAAAATATGGACTTGTTTTCGATAATAGCATTTGCTTTTTCAATGAGCAAAAGGGGAAAAACATCTTAAAATTGGATTGGATTTTTGTCCCCCAAAAATGTTCTACTTCGACTAACTAAGAATGCACGCAACCCGGTTTTCCTACCGTGGGATTGCAGTCATTCAAGTAAGTGTGCGGGCAAGTTACAAACATTTTTGGTAATCTCCTCGTGACATCAGTTTTGTTACTGGCCTGTCAGTCGTGTGGGGAGGCAGAGAATCACCGCTGGCACATTGCCTACAGCTCCCTGACGTCCTCAACAGCGTTGCCTCTGATCTCGAGCCAGGTCCGCTGGCCCACCTCATGGCCCAACCTTGGCTGTCGTCTCCAGCCTCACACTCCGTCCCCCCCTGAGCCGATGCCCGTCGCGCCTCCCCTGGCGTTGACAGCCGTGTCTTAATTGCCAAATGTTTACAACAAAGCGAGGCGGATGCAATGCTTTTTATTTAAGAGATGGACATTCAAATTAACCTTAGACGACGGGTGTTTTTTACTGACTTCTGGCGATGAACGGAAATCTGAAATCTTTGTTGCGCTCTAGTGGGGAGCTAAATTCATGAAAAAGGCATCTATTAACCTTTTGTGGCTCGGCCTGGGTGTGAGGACCCCCCGAACCAGGAGGATGAAGGGACTGAGAGCTGAGCTGAAAATAGAAGCTGCTTTTTTTATTTTTAAACAAGCTGCTCATATTTTGGCCAAATGCTCCCTCTGATCATACACGGACCGCTGTGTCCTTTTCCGCAGAGAGATTTCTTCATTGCATTTTTATTGTCAGAAAATGGATTCAGCTGTGTTCCAGGCCACAGCTTTCTTAAATACACAGGCCTGCGCAAGAAATTACCAACACCCTGGCTAACCTACCTCTACGCAGATTCTTGTCGCTCGCCGGGCTGGACTTGAGCCTGTCACAAAAATAGAGAATATGATTTTTATCACAATATGAACTTATGGGGTCAAATTAGTAGTGTGTGTTTCCATGGCAAATCCTCAAAATATCTTTCAACCATTTTGACACCACGTGCTGTCTACAACGCTAAAAACTTCCCAATTCAAAGTCATCGATCTGTCTGCTTCTAACTCCTTGATCCAAAATGTTTAAAGTCAATCTGTGAAACTGCTGTAGGTGGGCAAATTTTTCACAACTTTCCAGTAGCCACTACTGAGTGAATTTTGTAACCAGGAACCCGAGTAAATGTAAATTTTCACCGGGATACAAATACTTGTCTGCATGCGCAAAAATGTAATTTATTGTTGGAAAAAAAAATTAATTCCAAGAGGACCTGAACACTTACCTGTATTACGCTTAAGCAAGAGCACACCATCCTTTGTGAATCAGACTACACGTTTGCTCGTGTCAATAAATAATTCTCGTTTCCAAGCTGCCCACATACAGCCGGCCAATTCGACGACGTCGCTCACCCAGCAATTACATGAAGCCTTCACCATCCATTCACATGCAGATTTGATCAAAGCTTTGTTTCAGGTGCTGCTCATTTTGTGATGCCCAGGACAGTCGTCCTTGTTTGAGTTGAAGCAAGATGTTGCGATGATTTGGTGCAAACGCTTTGGCACTCTCCACACTTCTCGTTCCAAATGCCATTTTTGTCGCACACAGCTTGATTTGATGACGTATGAAACACAAACAAACAAAAACTTTTGGAGCACATTTTCACATTGTCTGGGGCAGTTGCCTGTAATTACATACATTGATTGTCTAAGACATTTGATTTCTATTTTCCAAGGCATATTTACATTTTCCGGGACCTTTGGCTCAAATTCTGACATTGTCCTTCTCTCTTTATTGGGACATTAGATTTGGATATTTTTCTATCTCTATATAGTGCACATTTACCTTCAATTTAGACATTAGTTGGGATGTTTGTTCAAATTTCTAATATTGTGCTGTACATACATCGACAATATTGAACAGGAAAGAGAACAGTAAATGTGCAAGTTAAATTTACATTCTTTTGTCATTATATTCTAAAATGTCTGGTTGTGTTTTTCAGGTTCTGCCTGTTAAGGACTTCCGGACTATATATTAGTGGGCCATGAGAGAATACCCAGTTTGACTTAATTCCTCTAAAAATTACACTGGTCAACAAAATGGTTCTTTTTTTTAAATATTTTTTTTATCAGAGATGCAGGTAAAATTATGCATGATTTTTGTTTGCGCTGATTCCAAATATGTCCTTGATTTTTTTTTTTTTTAGCACATCATCTTTTCCCAATGAGAATAAAACAATAGTGAGAATTCACAATGATAATACAAATAGACATGCCCAATTATATAATTTGGAATTAACAAAGAATTTAGGATTAAGTTCAGCAAATGATGCATTTCTTTCTGAAACGTAGTAACTATAAATTACAAACATGGTAAAATCCGTATTGTGACAGCTTTTCCCCGAGATGGCAGAAGTTACAATTAACGTGTACACACTTGTCACCGTTTTTACAACAAAGTATAAACTTTGTGTTTAACTAAACAGGCCCATATTTCACACTAAATACAATTTAAGTAAATTGAGACGGACTCATCATCAAGTTTTTGTGTCATTTTTGTTTTTGAGTGTGCTGTGAGATTTTCCTTTTATGAAATATGCGTCTTGACTTAACAAAGTTGTTGTAGATGCCTGAAAATTGATATTTTGATTGTAGGCGTGACGATCCTCGCTCTCCTCTTTAATAGAAACCAAACAATAAGCTCGAATTGATACTCCCTCATTCACTTTCTTCGTGTTTCTTTGTCTTTAAATAAAGAAACGCTGCGGCGCCATTAGAGGACGCTCCCTTTCAACCTCCCTCTTGCCATTTTTCTTTCATTGTTTGCATTACGCAATACGTTGAAACAACGCTGTTGCCTCATTGTCACCATGAATTACGATCGGGCACTGTGACTTCTTCAAATGCCCCACGCCCCGGCCCCTCCCTCTCAGTGGAGCGAGCGAAACAAGCTGCGACTTCCTCCCTTTCCGCAAGCGGCGGCGGCCATCTTTTAATTATTTCATGCCCCTTGGTTCTGGATGTGCAGGACGAGCTGCAGGAGAACGACGATGACTGACAGCCGGCACCCATCCCACAGGAACTCATTAGGCTTTCCCTGAGTTAAAAGCTGGTGGGCACGCTGCTCTCGCTCCTCGCCTCTTAGTCCTACGTTGACTGGAGTTTGGAAAAAGCAAACCAACTGAACTCCGCTGCCAATGCGGGGCTGAATTTACTGTGCTCTTATCTCGTCTGATCAGAGGATCGCTTCAGAAATATTCTTTCATTTCAACTTCTCGTCTGTGACTCTTTTGCACATTTTTTTTTTTTCCTTGTGTTTTAGAGCTTTCTCCCTCATCGTGTTTGTCTCCCTGGTCGTCTTTTTCCTCCCGCTCTTTCCCGCTGGGGTGATAGAAGGCAGTGCTAAGGGTTCTGAGGAGCCCTTGAAGTGCCGGCCCCCTCAGAGAGCAGTTTAAAGGACCATTTCATCATGTTCGCCGAGAAGTGCTTCTTAGGAGCGAGCTCCCAATATGACTTGTGTGAATCGAGCGCAAACTCCCTGGAAAGTTTTGCCTTCACACCACTTTATTTGTTGTTGCTTTACCAGTGGTTGTGGATGTCAGCCATGTACTCATACTCTGTGTTTACATAGAAGTACATATACTTAATCTGGTTAAAGTCGAATGCTGGTTCAACTTCTGTACTGTCAATTACCTTTATGGGCGGAGTCAGAACTTTTTCTTGGGGGACCAGGGTGACATGATAACTCTCTGAAGGGTGGTTATAAGAATGAAGCAAGGTTTCGGAACACGTCTCGAGCAAATGTGGGCGTGCCAATTGAAGCCTCGATTTGACGCTTGTGTGGTTTCTGCCCCAAAAAAAAAAAAAAATCACGTGTCCGATGAGAAATGAGGCCTTGGTTTCTGCGGATCACGTCATTGGTGCTTTCAACGGATCGTTTAAGATACTTTGCGGGTGTTGTCAGCAGTTGGCGAGTTATTGAGTCAGTCAGTGGGTGAGAGAAGAATAGTTGGATTTTGGAAGGATTCCGTCGCTTCCAGTGATATAATGAATGAGGAGTGTGGTTCTTGACTTGATCCAAGTCGAAAAAGGACCCCCTATACTTGTCAACTATGAAACCTATAAATGCAGAGAGGGTTCAAAAGACAATCAATGTTTTGTTTTTTTTCCATACATCGCCAACTACAGGCCTGGCAGACAAATTACAATCCATTTGAATTTGTTTTTGTATGTCTATACAAATAAAGCATCGAAGGATCCTCCTCATTTCTCCCTCCATCCTTGGATGTGGATCTTCTCTCCCTCCTTGAAACCGTCCTTTTCCCTCCTCCTCCCATGCGTCACTCGGCCCATCTGGGCTGTCTGCCGGAGTCGGGAACGTCGGTCCCTGTCAGGGGAGCTCAGTGGGGCCCTGCCGAAGACACAAAGGGCGGATTATCGCAGCTGCCAGTCAGACTAAGACCCGCGCACAACTGCTCTTCTCGAGTCTATAGCGGTGTCCTCAGCCCTCACGCCCGGGCCCCGTCACAAAGGGACATCATTAGCTCCAGCACAAAGGAGCCCCTCGTCTTAAGCAACACTGCAATCAGCCGCCACAAATAGTGTGATTAGTGGAGATGATATGCATGTGTAATGTATGCTAAGAAAGTGTCATCTGCTCAAAATGAGAGATACAGTGCATATGGAGGAGACCTTGCCTTTTTCAGCAGTGCTGTTTCGTAATCAATCACAGTGGCTGTTTGGGCTTTGTAGACACGATAAGCTTGTTAACATTCAATCTGTTTTGACAGGTCAGGTAAACATAAAAAAAAAATGTAAACAGAGTCTACATTTGCAACAAAAATAATTTAAAAATCACGTGCAAACCTCAAACCTTATCTTTTTTATTCTCATTATGTCGGTTGGTTCAGGAAGAAATTTAGAATCTGGAGGAAACAACGTTACTTTTTTAACAGGCATAGGCTTCAGAAATATAACACACTCGAAAAATTAGCATTGAGCAGCTTCATCGCTTTTTGCAAGTTTCCGGCCGTGCAAGTCAGCTCAGGTCCTGTGTGGGTTTTCTCCACGTACTCTGGCTTCTGCCAGATTCATTAAACATTCTAAATCATCCATAGACGTCAATGCTAATATGAATGGTTGTTTGTCTTGATGTGCCCTGCGATTGGCTGGCCAGCAGTTCAAAAGTCACTTCAGATAGGCTCCAGCTCTCCTGTAATCCTAATGAGGACAAGCGTGATAATAAATAGATGATAGATGGACAAATTAGCATTGCTGAATGTCTTGTATTCTCTTGTACATGAAATAATATTCAAAAAATGTGTTTCAGAATCCCTCATTTTCACTTTCATGTCTCGGAAATCATAAAAGTTAACCTTCGTTTTGAAGAACAAAGCGCTCTGACGCCACCAAACATCTCCGCTCTCGTACACTGTTTTCTCTCGGGCCGAGGGTAATTTCCTTGATCGCACCGAGACTCCGGCAACGCAGGACCAAAGCCAAGCGGTGTGCAGGGAGGCCAAGCACACACATTGAACATTCCAAATCATCAACAATTTTTACTGTAACCCATGAAGTGCTCTCTCTTCTCAACTTTAAGAAGTATTTACAAAGTATTGAAACTGTTGAAGGTACATGTCTGCATGTACTTATACTTATATATGTCGCTTGTATGATTCTACTCCCCCCACTCAAGTTTTCAGATGTGTGCGGAAAAATCTTACAGCGATACCCTAAGTAAACATAAAATGCAGTTTTAAAATTTATTAAGGGGAAAAGAACTCTTTAAAGCTACCTGTGTGAACAAGTACTTGCCCGTATTGCTAAGTCGCGAATTTAAAGTGCCTTATCAAAAGCCACATTTTTTATGTAAATAAATTAGCGGCGTCCACCTGAAATGTGCCAACATAAGGCACCACAGAACAAGTGTATGAACAAATATAAATCACCATAATGCTTTATAAAGTACTGCTTGTCGCATGCATCAAGTGGCCATCGTAGATGCAAGCTGGTCAATTCAAAATAAAATAATTTTCAGCCCTCAATAATAAATAAACCAGAAGTACAGTAATTTTCTTTTTTTTTTCTTCTGTGCAGCCTGCTGCAGTCCGCGGCCCGGCGGTTTGGGACCACTGCCGAAGGGTATGTTTACACATAAACCTTTATGGTTTTGTTTCCATGCATTTTTGAAATGTTTCACTTTACAGGGCCTCCTCTTGGAGTGCTAGTACAATTTTACAATTTTCAGTCTTTGAAGAGAAAATTCACATTGCGGGTGTTTTCAAACATTTGAAATGTTCTTTTTTACTCTAGAAAACAGTGATACCAAACAGGAAAACAGTTTGTGATATAGACAAAAGCCCAAAAGGAATTTCAGCTGAAATACAGCCTTTGCTACAAAAAAAAGTACTTTTCCCTGATCACTCATGTTTTCCTTGAAGAATGGCACACATCTTCCAAATTTTTAGAATGTATTAGAAAAAATCTCATTGCCACTGCCCAACAAAAAAATTCTTCTCTGAAATAATGCTCTCATCTCAATTTACCTAAATTCATGTTTTTTTTTAAGTTTTCTTACACACTGTGAGATGTGGGCTCATTTAATTGAACACAAAGTTTTATTTTGTATGAAAAAAGATAAACTAAAAAGAAACTTCATTGAAAAAAAAAAATGAAAAAAAAGTCAACAGGAAGCAAATTACGTTTCAGTCTTGGCTTTTTGCCATACAGCAACTTGAATATTTTTCATCATTGTGCTTATGTTTTGTCTGCTTCAGCGCCGCTGTGATGATCAGTTCACAAACACCATGTTTTGCACAAACATTTGTGCAAATCCTCTCAAACTGAAGTCTCATTTTCAATAAACACGCAGCATTCACACTTTTAAGTAAATAAACAATCTTGGCCACCTGCTTTTAAATAACAATCGTATGAACGACTCTTTGTTTCCGTCTTTGCTGCGCAGGGAAAAGGTGACCTCAGCACAATTTGGCAATTGCGGACATATCATAAGGTAATCGGACTTCACTGGACGGAGATGAAAACAGAGACTTTACTCAGGGGTACCATGTTTGCGAGCATCAGTCCGAGTCAACGCCAAGGCAACTCCATGGGAGCAGTGAAACCAAAAGAAGGCGAATGACATTAACAGCGGTGGAAGTCACAAACAAGTGGCGAGAGAGAGAGAAAAAAAAAAAAAAAAAGCAACAGGCTTTGGAAGGTCAACGAAACTGAAGTCTTCCTGGTACAATTTATTCACACACAAGGACGTTTGGTACACGAGTGAATGTTTACTGAACATTCCAGTATTGTCACATGCCTTCAAGGTGTACTGGTGTGAAAGGACACGCCTGCAGGGTCTTTCTTCACCAAGATTTGTGGAGCAGATGGCAGGGCGAGACATTGCGAAAATGGGGTTGGCGTCACCGGACTTCCTTTGGGATTTTACCAGAATCAGAATCATATTTATTGCCCAAGTATGTAACAACATACGAGGAATTTGTCTCTGCTCGATTTAGGACAAAACACAAATACAAAAAGTCATCAGGCTATGTAAGGATACCATTATTATTATTACTGAACATGACAGATGTGCAATGTTGATTCAATTATCAGATGATGCAAAAAGAATGTCACAAATTCAAAGTGACCAGGAGTGTAGTATTCATGATTCAACAGCGATTACGCAAATAATAACGTGTCTGGTGGTGTGGAATAGTGATCAACAACAGATTCATTAAAAAAAATGTGGTGATAATGACATACAGAACATGTCAAATTGACCCCCCACTACCCCCCAACAAAAAAAAAAAAACAATTGCAAAATGCCACACTGGAATTATGAGTCAACTGTTTAGGGCAGGGGTCCTCAATCCTGTTCCTCGAGGGCCAATGTCGTGCCTGTTTTCCATCTCTCTCTGCAGCAACACACCTGATTCTAATATAATTGACAAGGTCTCTAGAAGCTAGATAATGATCCTGATCATTTGAATCAGGTGTGCTGCAGCTGGGAGAGATGGAAAACAGGTAGGACACTGGGCCTTGAGGAACAGGACTCAAGACCCCTGGTTTAGGGAGTTTATGGCAAGGGGGAAGAAGCTATTGGAGTGTCTGCTGGTTTTAGTGTGCATGGTTTGATAGCGCCTACCTGCTGGAAGAGGTGATGACCAGGATGTTGAAGGTCCAAGAGAATTTTGGATGGATGTTTTCTACTAATGACAATATACCACTTTTAACTCAGTCACTATTATTGACTTCTAGGTGTAGCAGCGAATAAATATTAACGGTTTCCGATTGAACCCAACGTTCTGCTTGAAATTTTGACCATGAGCATAAATCCATCCATCCATATTCTATAGTTTGTGTCCTCGTTGAGCTGTGGAGGCAAGCACACTGGATTTTGGCAAAAGGTGTAGTACACGATGGACTGGTTGCCAGTCAATTGCAGGGCAAATGGAGACACTGACACCTATGAACGAATGCCCTGAAGCTTGTGAGGCAAACGTGCTCACCACACTAGATGGGCACTTGAATTTATCTTGCCACTCTGTCCGCCGTCCGCACCCTGGGCACCCTTCCGTCATGATCCCTCCGTCATTATTCATAAAAATATTCATTTGCTGTACATGTCCATCTTAATCTTTTTAAAGTGCTTCTGCCCATACATTTCGGCTGCCCGCCTCAGCTTTAAAAAAAAAAAAAAAAAAAGCGCCGTGGGAGAAAAGCTAATGGCAGATGTTTCGTAATTCATACATAAACATTATTTAAAGCTCATTAGCTGGCTAATTTTTAATTCACATTCACTTACAGTAACTTCCGGACCACAAAACACACCTGATTAAAAGCCACAATATCTAAATTTAGCCATAATAACAGATTTGAGATATGTTTCGGTCAAATGGACGGTTCTCCACATTATTAAATGGATTATTATCTATATTAAAAATACCGGAAGACAAATTTTAACCCACTAACTACGCCAAACGCAGAGATAGTTACAGAGCATACCTTTCTCAGACTCTTGTTGTCACATGAGGCAAATTTACAGATGAGCTTGGACACAATGTAGCGATGGATGTATTTATTGTACTTCATCTATATTTGCTCAAACTAAATGCAACTTAAATGTTTATTTTGTATCTCAATTGCTTCTTCACATAGCCATTCGTATCCCTCCAAGTTTTTCCCTTCTTTCTCTTTCTCTCACAGACTGAGTTGAACGCTCACTTAAAAGGGACATTACTCGGAACAGCATTTCAAGATTTAATTTTGCAAATATTTGAATTCTCTATACACGGTACTCGACCCGGTTAGAGACTATTAAAGGGGCGGATGAAAACCCACTCGTACGTCCTCTTATGAAAGCTTATCGCCCTCCATCATGGGCGTCCATCTGGGATGAAATGCCTGTCTCTGCTAACCACCTTACACAAATCAGATAAAATATCAGTTTTGGCTCGACACCAGCAATATGTTGCTCAGATAAGGAATCCTAACAATGACATGATTGGATCCCATGGCCAGAAGTAATGAATATCTGGATAATAAATGATAACCCTAAACACACAGACACACGCGCACACACACCAACACGCGCGTGTCCAATGTGAGTCCAAGCAGGCTAGGTGATGTTTACTGTTTAGCCCCGCGTGTTGATGTAATGAGACAACCAGGCTGATAAGAGCGAGCCAGAGGTAGCGCCACTCCGTGTTTGATCTTGGGGACAGACGCGGGAGCAGGGTCAGAGAGGTGCGACGTGTGCTTGATTAGTAACTGGATGACGGGGTGGGATTGGGAGGCGTGGTGGGGGTCATCTCTGACCCGTGACCCCGACACGGCGGGCCCTGACGCAATGCTCCGGGCTTTCTCCAATAACACAGTGGGATGAAAGGAACGGTGGGGCGTGTGTACTCGCAAGACTGGGCCACTTCCCCTTTGGACCTGAACAATGTAACACAAACGGCGCTGCGTGGAGAAGCTGGTCCGGCCTCATTCAGTGTCGTCATGCCGGGCCAAAATAAACAAACGGTGTTGTGCCACTCTGAATGGATCGATTACGGCATACATTTTCTGCTTCGTTGTTATTAATCTTTGGCCAAATAAAGCAGCCTTTTCAAGGCTTTCGGGTAAATCTCCAAAATCCAGGCTTGGTAGCACCCCCTGTGTCCCCTACACCAGTTTGACATAGCAACATTTAACTTTGTAGCCATGTCTCTCATGATTAGACACACATAAAAGCTCAAGAACCCATGCATGTGAAAGTCACAGGAACTCTGCCCATTTTGGTTTAAGCAGCAATTGAAAACCTTCTTGAGAACTTTGAGATTTAGTCTGAATTCTAAGGCATTCTGATAGACCTCTGAAAGTCAGGGTTGATACCTACCCACTTCATTTCAGCCACCAAAACCAGTCATTTAGCAACATTAAATTCTGATTGTATTTCCAAGGTGTTTTCTTGGATAAAAAAAATAAAATAAATGTCAATATTGCCATTTTGGTTTTAACAGGCATTTCCAGGGGTCCATTTAAGGCGTAATTTTCCGAAAGAACTGTGAAACCCCCAAAGACAGTTTCCCTTGGCAACATGAAATTTTGGTCACCACGTATATCATATGTAAACAAACTTGAAAGACACAGGAAGTGTACCTCTTTTACTCTTTGCTATTTTGTCAGATTACTACACACTTTGAGCCACATATACCTGACAAATGGCGACTCTAAAGTGTGTAAAATTTGAGTTTTCATCATTGTGTATGGAAGAGAGCATGGCAGCAAATTTTGATTACTCATCATAAAATATGAAACTCTTAGTAAGGCAGCTCCACAAGGTCCGAGCCAGTTTCTCTTAGTAACATTAGACTTAGTAGCTAAGTCTATCATGAGTAGAACCATTAAATAACATACTGGCAGAAACTCCGCTCATGATGCTGTGCTCAACTGCAAACTCCACCATTAGCACAAATTTCAACTTTCCCATTCAACGGTGCTCAGTGGTTTCATTTTATTCTAAAATGTTTCACATATTTCAAGCCGGCGTAGTAACTGCTGCCTGTCTGCAGCCTGAAGAGAAGTCAGATGCGTCTGTCACCTGTGAAGACTAATGGGCAATCTAGCACTTGGCTGCCCCAGAAGCCTCGAGGGAAGTCAATGATGGTGTTTACTTACAAACTTCATCCAACTGGGACGGCCACCATCTCGTCAGCGGACTGGAGGAATTCATGGAAATGTGGCGAGCTTGTCCCACGGCACCTTGGAGCGTGCTTTGTTGATAGGGGCAGGTGTTCATCAAAATGTACAGCAGTCAGCACGGTCCACTGAAATGTATAGCAAACTAGGTTTTGCGATACAGATGAGCTTCACGTCACTGGACTTGACTTAGCGAGAAGGCGGGAGGGGGAATCGGACAGTGGACACGCACGACTGAAAGAAAACAGGGAACTAAATACAAACAAATTGATTCGACAACGAGGAACACCTGGACAAGACTCAAAGGGTTGGAAGGACCTGATTAGTTAACAATAGGGTAGACGAACACAAGTGGGCACAATGAACATGACAAGACACACCAAACACATGGAAAAAAACATGAAACTAATGTAATTCTTGTTAATTTTTAAAGCAATTTTGTTAGTTTTCATCATATTTTTCATAAAAATGCTTCTTTTTAGTTTTGTTTTTATAACTTTTAGCATATTTTTTAATATATGGAGATTATTAAAAAAGTAACTAAGGATTAAGTTGTAATGCAAAGTACAATCCTCAATTAGCTGACCTTTCTTTTTCTGTCGCAATGGATGAACCACGGTACTGAAATAACAACGTTTAAGATGAACCCCGAAAGCTCACATATTATATTAATTGACAAAAATAAGTTAGTTTTATGAACACAAGATTGGGTTTGAGTTAGTTTTCATTTTTTTATTTTTTTTGTTACAGATTTACCTTATTTAACTTATTTAGTTAGTGTCTGTTAATGATAATAAATTTGCATCCAACACGCGAATACTACAGTATATACTGGAATTAGACTTTACATGGCAGAGAAGGGGGAACAAGTTTGTACATCTCATCAATCCTCCTGGCGCTACCATAACAAATTCAAGTCTTAGCGCTCTCCGATCGCTGATGGTTAGTACGCAGTTTTGCCCTGGAAAGTTCACAGCTTTGTACGTTTACTGCCACGCAAATTATAACGTTTTCAGTCGATTTAGGCCGCTGTGTTTTCTGCGATCGTTCAACAATGTTGTCGTTCCTTCGTGAAATCTTTGACAAAACTTTCTACGTGTTTGTTGCAATGCAAACATACTCTGAGTGCTCATGAACTGTGCTTACGTGTGTAGTTATCGCCTGCAGCATCTCCTTCCAAATGGCAGCATTTCCGTCCAGATCATTTCATTTTAATGATAGTGTGGCTGTGAGTGGGCTCATAAATCAACAGATCATACATCTGCCTTCCTTCGCCTCACCCCCAAGACACTTTCCTCCCCTTCATGAAACCGCCTACCAATCCGAGTACAATAATCACTCACTTCAGCCGGACCTCCCCCAAGGAGTTGTAAGTTGCACTTTTTTTTTTTAATTAATGGTGTCTCATCACACTTTTAATTGCCGGCTCTTTTCATCTTAATTTGACGTTTGTTTCCCGTCCTGGAGCAGAACTGTAATTTTCACATCAAGGAAGTCGAAGGGGATGACGAGCAGGTGGATGGATGAAGCCGTGCGACGGAATTAACCTCTGAGCTCAGGCCGGTAAGTGACGTAGCGGCGCACCACCGCCAGTCAGCGCACTCGACAACAGCAGCAGCGGGGCGCCAAAGTGCAGACAATTAGCACGATTTCTTGTTTGAAGTGTTTTGCACAGTGGTGAAAATAGAGCAAATTAAAGTTGAGACAATAATAGACAACCTCGATTGTGTGTTGTTCCAACAAAGAGAATTTTGCAATAATAATCTCCAGTTTTAAACAAATACAAACTATGTCGAGAAGAGAAATGAACATGCCATGCCATTTTCTGGCAAGGATTTTTGGAGCATTCGGACAAAAATGCAATATTTAACAACAAAACATTTATTTTATTTTTTTTTTTTTATGGATGGGGTTGCTTTAATTTCTCCCCCAAATTTTATTCATTAGTCTTCTTTTCCATTTCTGTTTGGTTTCAATTTTGTTGTTTTATTGGTTCTTTTTTTTTCACAATATTTGGGAGTAATTGTTTCCACTGTTTTCTTTTTTGGTTCCCTTCCAATTTCCTCAATTTGTATTTTTCCCATTTTGATTTTTTTGGGTCCTCAATTTCTCATTAAAATAAAAAAAAAAATTACTATAAATTTTGTGGCAAAAGGATTTTTGTGTCAGACTTTACCATATTTGTGGCAAACTGTTGCATTTTTTGTAGCGTGACATAGTGTACCATTAATGTGGCAAAAGAAAAGACTGTTAGTTTGTGGTGGAATATACCATTTATGTCATTTTATAGTAGATTGTATCAAAACTTTGTTTTTTATGGCAGAAGATAACGTTCAGGTGGCAAAATATTTACATTAGAGGCAGAATATTCCCTTCATGTGTCAATTTTCCGAGCAAAATATTGCATTTTCACAATTGTAAATGTAACAATTCATATCCCATGCAGCAACTTTTTCAAAAAGCATTTGGAGGACACCGCTTTGACCATTCTCACAGTTTGTAACCAAATGGCGTCCTCTAATACCGCAAGACCGGTGATCAAATTGTGCTGCTGTTAAATAATTCCCTCTATGAGTGTGTCTCTAGTATATAGACTTTGTCTTAATATACCATGCAAAATGTAGTATCTGTGTAGCGAGAGAAAAGTGAATTGAGGTCACAACGCAGCAGGAATGCTTCCTTTTCATGTGCCATCCAGAGGGGTCACTCTTATGAACTCATTAGCCGAGAAATGCTAATGTAGCTCTCTATACTTACGTACTCTCCTCCTTTTTTCCCCTTTCCCTCATATTCATTCCCATCCAAATTAGATTAGATTGGAATGTTCCGAGCGTCGATGCCAATGTCAAGGTGTTTGCTTTTGTGTTGATCAAGGTGTTGCCTCGTCACAATTACACAGCAAACAAAGGTGGTCTGTATTCAGGCAGCTTCACCGTGAACGGAAATGAACTAGTGTGCTTCTGTTATAATTCTAGTGCACTGGCACAAAGTAGCACCTCAAAAATGATAATGACCAACATTAAAATGCAATAGTGCAGTAGGACAAAGTGTTCATCAAAAAAATCAAGGCACATTTGCAAGATGCAAAGTTTCAACATTAACACTACATTTAAAGACAAGGGGAATAAAATATAATTACTTTGTAAATTACAATATGTTGCATATAAGTTAAATACAACAGAAAGTTGACAAACAGGTCTAAAAGATTATTTGAAAACGTTTTATATTTTATACAAATTATTAAAATATTTATTTGATCATTTTTGTTGCGATTGGGTGGGAATTTATTATTTTCATACATTTGAAAGTTTCATGCACAATACCAAAATATATGCATGTGAGTTGCAGTTAGAATTTCTGTCCACTGGGGGTCGCCATTATTTTGTTGCACACTGTAGTATCTGTGACTAACAACAAAACTATAATAGAATAGTGAATCTGCTGCAGGTGTGCAATTGTAAACTTTTCCAATTTCATTTTATTAGCCGAAAAAAAATCAGCAGGGAATTAAAAGCTGAACATTTGCTCTTCATTTTTGTGATCAAATATTTTAAATGCTGAATCCACCATGTACCGAAATATCATGTTTTTTGGCAGAGTGGTCCTTTAGGCCTGGACCTTTACAGACCACAAATACACCCAATTAAAAAGCATATCCTAGGTCAAATCACCTTATAAACAAATAAATAAATAAATAAATAATTGTTCCTGTTAGGATGCTTATGGGGGGTTGTGGTGGTGGTGGAGAAGGTAGGGGGGGTCAATTGTGAACAAGACAGCTAATTAAATTAAAGAGTTACAATAATGAGGCCGAACTCGTAGCATCTTCTCTTTTTTAAGTGGCTGAAAACAAGACGAAATCTTAACTATTTTCTTTCTTTCCCTGAAAGCTCGGTTGTTGGGCTCTAATTAACTCTTACGAAAGTGTGTGAGTGTGTGTGCGTGTACTGGTGTGCGCGTGTGCGTGCGTGTTCTTTCCGCTATACTCTGGAATGCCGCCAGTCCCAGCTCTTTTCCACGCGCGCCTTCCAAAACCCAAAAAGCCTTTGATCTTATTTTTTTCACCGCCTCCCCCACTAATGTCTCCCAAGATCTCTCTCTCTCTCTCTCTCTTTCTCTCTCTCTCTCTCTCCCTCTCTCTCTCTCTCCCTCTCTCTCTCTCTGCGTATGTCTCTCGCTCAGCTGCTGGAAATGTTGGCTGGGCTCCACACTCGGACCAAATTTAGTCATACAAAGGGGAGGGGGGGATGCAGGGAGTGTCAAGGGGGGACTCGGGAGTGGGGAGGGGGGTGAGGAAGCGGGTTGGGAAGAGGGGATGGAGTGGGTGAGGGGACAGAGGGGGGGGCTACTGGGATGAAAGAGCCAGCCGCTGCCAGATCAAAGGCAGCGCAGCTCCGCCCCCACTCACCCCCCCAACCCCACACTCCCGCCCTCTTCCTTCTCACCCCTCTCCCTCCATCCTCCTCACCCCCTTCCTCCCTCGCTGCACTTTATAAAGTTGAGCCGTCTCAGTCTGACTGTGATTCTCACGCATACCAGAAACAAGAAGTAGATTTTTTTTTAAATAACCCTAAATAAAACTATAAAAATGTTTTGGGTTTTCAAATTTAAAAAATGTCTACTGCCTTCCATCTTGAGAAAATATGTAGCATTTTTGTTGCCTTTTTCTGGCAGATAACCACTTTGTGGAAAAATCAAGCGATGTGGCAAAATATTGCATTTATGTGACAAAATACAGAGTTTTGACAATCCATTTAGAAATATTGTAGTAGTAAACCTAATCACATGGCAAATATAGATTATACATAAGTTGAATATAAACTTTTAAAACTAGTCGGTCGAACGAATTTGTGTAAAAAATTTGCCCTACCAGCTAAATTGGGTCAATTTGACTTAACTTTTAATTTTATGTACAAACAACTCAAAGTTGTCTATTCCTAACCCAGTAGTTTTAAGGGTGCGTATATAGCATATATATTTGTGACATTTACAGTATATGGTAAAAGCTTCAACCCTAAAACTTCTATTGAGCCCCCATCCCTCAGTTTGGAGAACTCATATTTAAATGAGGCAAAAGTATAATACGTTTTTGTTAGCCCTTGTTGGATCCAACCTATTGGGTCAAATTATCAAGTCATTGCACATAACCCAACATTGGGTGAGACCTTTTTTGACTCAGTGTTGGGTTAGTTCTTTCAGCTATTATGGGTTACTTTTGACAGGTTGGAATGTAAATATTAAATTACAATTAAACACGTGATTTTTTTTTTTTATTAGACTGATGCCAAATTCAGAGGAAAAGTATAATTTCTGTAAAAACAAATATCCCGACGTCCTTGCCGCGTAAGTAAATCCATCAAATTTTCTTGCAGCCATAAAGCTTTAAAAGCCTTCTGCAAAATGACAAATATGGCCCACTCTAGTTCTCAGTGGCTCAACTTCATGATGGCCCTTGTTGATCTTTTCAGGAATGGCCCCCGATAGAGGAAAAGAGGACCCTTCCACCATTGGACCCACCTTCACGCGTGCTTGTTTTGAGCAGTCAGTCCACGCGTGGGCTTGTGTGCTCGGCCCATTTGTTTGGAGAAGTAAAGTGGGAGTGTCAATCAGTGCTGACTGGAGAGGAGGAGGAAAAAAGGAGGAGGGAGCAGCTCCATTACCAACACACGCTCACACACACCGGTTACATTACACCGTGGAAACGCTGCGGGAGCGCTGGGAAAGTCTTCTCCGCGGACTGTGTCTGGTTTGGTTCTAACATCACCTTTTTTTTTGCTGCCTTTAATTCCTATTTGAAGGACTGTGGATGCGCACATCCAAACACTCTTTTTGACTTTTCCACCGGGACCCACAAGGGACTATCACATGCACTTTTTTTCTCTCCATTTACGTGTGGATCAATCATCTTTGAGTGAAACGTGGTGATTTGAGGACGTTTGCATCCTTTTGTGTTTTGTTTCCCCTCTGCAGGGGGTCAACAACTTGGCTTCTTCCCCTGGGAGTTCCTATACACTCTTCTTTTCTTCTCTTCTTATCACATTTTTGGGTGGGTTTTTTTTTCAGGAGGGGGGGCAGGATTGTGGGTGCAAAAAGAGGCGAGACGACATGCCTCAGTTGTCAGGCGGCGGCGGAGACCCGGAGCTGTGCGCCACGGACGAAATGATTCCGTTCAAGGACGAGGGGGAGCCGCACAAGGAGCAGATCTTTGCCGAGCTCAGCCACTCGGAGGAGGAGGGAGACCTGGCTGACATCAAGTCGTCGCTGGTCAACGAGTCCGAGGGAAGCCCCAACAGTAACAGCCACGATGTGAGTCACTTGGTCAACAGCCCCAGTGTTTGTTAAAAAAAAAAAAAAAAAAAAAACAACACAAAATAACCACGTACACTCGTGAGTCTGTCACCTTTCCTTCATTCATGCAAAAAAATCATCCTTTCACTTACATTGGAAAAATAAGCCTGGCTCCTAAAAGATGCAAAATTTACTTATCAGGGATCAAAAAAGTCCTGAAAGGCCCTCACTAAATGTATGATCATTTTAGATTGTGTTGTATTGTGCATACGCGTGGGTTATTCTTTTTAGACTTTTTTTTCTCAGTGGTAGTTGTTCAAGGGTTTGCATTTCACCACAGACCGGATGAAATGCTCTAGTGAGGCTGCTTTATGGCCCACGGGCCGTACATTGTTCACCACTGCACATACTGCACTATGCAATTTATTGGCCTTCAAGCTATTTGTTTATTTATTTTTTTTAGAAATTACCAATTATTTTTTTAGATGTTTAAAGACCTTGCCAGGAGTCGGTTAATATGATTGTTAAAAATGATATTTATTGGTCCAGAAATATTTTGAGAATGTTTCTTTAAAAACAATCTCATCAATTCTAAAGAATAATTAAAAAATGTAATACAAAAACATATTTCTGAATGTTTTAAAATATTAAAATATTTGCATTTTACAATATGGAGAAGGCAATCATAACAACTTAAGATGACGTAATAATAAATGTAAAACCATTTTTAGCACGCATAATAAGATCTTGGATGTTCAATGTTATTGTGAGAACGCCTTGTCGGTGAATGGAAAGGTGCTGCAGTAAGTGGATTCAGGCACATTTTAATTTCATTGATTGTAAAAAAAATAAAATATATTTATATATTTTCCTCAATGCAATAGTGCCTCAATTTTAAATAAAATGCAGTTTTGATTTCATGTGTAGTAAATATTTGCACTTCTTTTATTTCTTGCATTTTTTTCCCCCCAAGTTAAAAACATAAAAACATCGATTTGTAGTATGGTTTTATCTGTTTATACATATATTCCTAAACATTCACAGAATTGTCTCTAAATGTTTGTAATATTTTTCTTAATATATGGAGTATTTTGTTCCTAAATATTTACAATATTTCTTTTCAGAATATTGCAAATCTTTGATTTTTGCACATCTTTTTAAATAACCACCATGCGCATGCACACCTACACACACCCACAAACGCACCCCGACTCACAAACACACACACACACACACACACACACACACATAGAGGTAGAAATATTGAAAAAAATAAGCAAGTTATGGGAATGTTCTGTCATTACCCGCCAAGTTAATGAAATTTGGGGACCCCTGTCTTGACTGAGACTGCGAAATGTTCAGAGACGGGAGGCAGATGTGAACTGAATGTTAATTAGGATGCACGAGAAGTTCCCCCATGCACAGCTGGAAGCCATGCTGAAGATGTGTGTGTATGCGCTCTCCTCAACCCTGATAGAAACTGCGTGCAGGAAATACATTTATTTGATTTATCTATTTATTTTTTATTTAAAATAAAATTGATTTAGTAAAAAAAAAAAAAAAAATATATATATATATATATATATATATGTATATGTATAGCCTTAATAGACATATGATTGGGGGTTGGAATGAAAACGAGTGAACTTATAGGAAAACAAGTTCATTTGTCAAGCCTCTCAAGGCCATGGCACCTTAATTAAGTGGGAGAGATGCTGGTGTGTGTGTATGCATGCGCCTTGTTGACAAGCAAAAAAAAAAAAAAAAAAAAAAAAAAGCAGATTCATCCCAGGCCGTGTTATTCTGCGGTCTTCTGACCACATCAGCAGCTCCGTGTGTCTAACGGCGTCTGAAGGCCCTACCAATCGATTCACCGCCATTCAATTTCTCCCCTCTTCTTTCCTTTCTTTTTTTTTTCCTGGCTTCTTTTTCATGCAGGCGGCGAGACAGTCCCAAGACTCGTATCACGAAAAGCACAGAGAGCATCCCGACGATGGTGAGTGACGCAAAAACATTCCTTTCTTCTTCATGCGCCAGGAATGGGAGACATGTATTTGAATGCTTCTAAACAACAAGCTCTCTGCCTCATACAAGGCCTTTCCACAAACAATACAATATTCCATCTTCGGTTTGTTGCTATTTTGGGGCACTTTGTTTCCATAGGAAAAAAAAAACGGTTTCTCTGTTTGTCGAACAATTAAGTGGACATCTCTGTCATACTAGGACGCATGAAAAAGTCTCAAAGATGCATGTCCGGAACTGAATCGTGAATTGACCATTCACATTTTTTATAATCTTAACAGTCCCACAATTTGGGAAAAAAAAATCTTCAGATAATGAAATTAAACTTTGTACTTTTGATAACTTATGGTGTAGAAAGTGTCGGCTCATGGAAGTAGATGGCTTAATCTCAATACAAGTGTAAAATAAGTAATTAAAACCAAAACACTTATAAATTGTGAAGTCATTACATTGTGACGGCCACGTATCACTATGTGCGCCCGGGAGGAGAAACTCTTCATCATAACACTAAACAGAGCAAACTTTGAGGCATAGGTTTAAAAGTACTGTGTTGAGCAGCTGACAGCAACGACAATAATAATAATTTACATTACATGAACTATTATTCGAGTGTAAAAGGACGTCAGCTGCTGTATCTTGTAACCTGCCATTAGGTACTGAGTAGCCCAGCCAAGACAGAGATGCTACGCTACCGCTACATGCCTGATAATTTTGATTTTTTTTTCCTTTTGTTTGAGGGTAAACCCTACAACCCACAACCTCTGACAAACTTCTTTCTGTAAAAAATAATTAGCCTTTTTTTGGAACTAATAAAGTACTTGCAGTGAGAAGATTCAGCTATACTATACAGCGTAGCCAGAACAGAGATGCTATGCTAAAAAAAATGTCTGTGCACACAAAATAATTTTCTTCTTTAATGAACGAAAAAATCTTTGTGCGTGTCGCTTGCTGTTAAGAGTTCGCAAGTGCTTGCTCAACTTTTATGCTAACACATATTCCCACAGTTTGGCTAAAGTTGTAAGCTAACAATAATGTGAATTTCTGGAAGAAATTATCAAATTCAGTCCACTTTTAGCGTTTTTGGTCTTGTTAGACTTCACAAAACTAACAAAAGACATAAACCCATCACTCTGACCCACACGCTGTCTTTGATTCCCCGGATAGTAGCTACAACTTCTAAAAAATTATTAAATACATTACACGGTTGCTGAGACACGGCCATAGAGAGGAAGTAACTTAATACGGTCTGGTTCATGCTTATCCATGTTCCTGCTTTACCTGTTTTTTTTTTGTTTTTTTAACAGTCCTGCTCTCAAATCAACATAAGGAGTAAAGAAAGTAGACGTAAAAAGTTGTCAGAAACATAAATACTCAAGTAACGCTGGGGAGCATCATAAAAAGCCAAATCCACTTGTGCAGTTGTTTCCTTCCTGCTTGAAACTGCAGACCGGAAGGCCAAAACTAAGATGTGAATCACGAACTCCACGAACTGTGAGGCGGATGCGCTAACCATCAGTCCAGTGTGCTACATTTTCAAGTCATTTTTTTTTTCAAATCATCATCGTATGCCAACATTTTTTCATTGCACAGTCCCGTCTCCATATTTAGATCAACCCAGCTGGCACCCGTCATGCTTTCGTCGCAATAAAGCCGGTGTCGGGGGGGTCACACGCGGTCGCCACTTGGGGACCTCGCGGGCCTATTGTGGCGTGACCTCCGCTTGGCGGGTCATCGGCGGGGCCTTTGAGGCGGAGTGTGCCTCCCCTTTGTTCCCATTTCACTCCGCCCCCACCCCTGACTTCATTCCTTCTCTCAAACCAAACACTGGCTTTCTTCACAACAAGATCCATGTTGCTGTCTGGCTAAATACCACAAACACACTTGCACCCTCCCCTCACACCCACCACTGGCTTTATTGGACATTTGAGTGGCGAGTGGCGCTGAATGGAGTCCTCTCATATAAAACACCGCCTCCTCCTCCTATTCTTGTTGTCGGGTCATAGAAGAACAGTTGGGGCGTCTCCTGTTTTGACACACTCTGTATGTTCGTCTAATTGGTGCTAATTGGCACAGAGGGGCTCCATTGTTCCTGTGCTAATAAAATTTCGTCGGAGTCCACTGTGAGGCCGTGGAGAAAAGGCCCGGGCGAAATGTGCCGCGGCTTAAAGCGATATTATTATTCAGTGTAATTATTGTCAGAGGTGGGTAGTATCACCATACATTTACTGAAGTAACTTTTTGGGATAAATCGTACAACGTCAGAGTTGTTTGTCAAAAATGAATGAGGCAATTAGACTATTAAGCTAACGATATGCACAGTTACCGCTATTCGCAGGTGATACTGACCGTGCTGGCCCGACTTCTGGTAAATGTTATAAATATAATTGACCCCTATTAAAATGCATTGCAGAAAAAAAATCAAACCCCAAAAATTATTTGCGCTGATTAACATTCATTCTATATTTTATATGAAAAAAATAAATATGAAAACATATTTAAAAATATAGGGGAAAAAATTGCCCAAAAAATCTGTGACTATGCAAATGCTTTTGTGTCGAATTGCAAGTATGAAGCGGTCAACTGTAGTTGTACTTGAGTCATACTATGCTAAAGTTACATTACTGGTACTTGAGTGCAGTTTTCGACATGTCTACCCACTACTGTTTGCTGACTTATTGGCCTTCTGGTATGAAGTACTTGAAAGCTATACTTGGGTAAAATGATTATATTATATTATATTATATTATATTATATTATATTATATTAATTAAAATTTTCTTAATTAGAAATATCTTAAAGACATCTTGTAGAATATTGCTTGTGTAAAAAGTCTTGAATAAGCTCACATCTGGTGTACTTAAGTAATATTATTTCACTGATGTGGATTATACTTTAATTTTGATGAGTAAAATGATTTTGTAATGTTCAAAAACATCTGAAAGAGAGTTGAATTTAAATACAAAAATGGTTCAAGGAAAATATATCTCAGTAAAAGTATATTGTGCATTTGATGTAGCGACATTCGAATATTTGGAAATTCTATTTCAGTGCAGTAACAATATATTTGTAAAATGTTAAATTACAAGGCTGACTTTTAATTTTGTTATTTTATTTGCATCAGTGAAACATCAGGACTTGTACAGCAAAGGCCACGCGTACCCGAGCTACCCCAGCTACATCATGATGGGCAACATGAACGACTCCTACATGACCAATGGCTCCCTCTCGCCTCCCATGCCCAGAACGGTGAGTACCAACTTAAATATGTGCATCTTAATACATTTGAATATTGTGGAAAGCTGAATTGATTTCAGTAGGCTCCCTCTAGTGGTATGTAAAATAATCACATAATTAATTAAATCTCCTAATTTTAATCCACTAAAGTACACATGTTAAATACAGTTCAGTTGTATTTAACTTTTAAGCACAACACATTATCATTGAATCTTTTCGTAATGAATTTGCTCTACAAACTGTATTACTTTTCAAACTGTAAAGAAATAAAAACAATACCCCAATTGAGGGATCGGTGGCCTCAGTATGACAGCGGTCGGGTTCTGCTGCAGTTGAGTAAGTGGTGCAGTCCATTGCCTGCGTCCCCCCCGACTTCCCCCTGTAATGGCCTCAATTTCAGGCCAGCTGCAGATCCGTCACTGACGGCTTCCTGTGTCCCTCGCAGCTGTCCACACTAATGCTGTTAGGTCCACGATATACCACCGGACGACTGGCAGCATTGCCACTGGATTTTGGCACGTTATATTGCAATATGACACAATGTATCGAATGTCTGGGTTTCTTTGAAGTTGGTGTCTTCTTTCTTTTTTATTTTACATTTTATTTTTTTGAACCGATCCAGAGGCTAATAGTTGGTACTGTTTGTGATGGTGACACACTCTCCGTTATATCACAACCAATTATCGGTAGTCCTCATAAATGTATAATTTATTTTCGAATTTTGGGCTTCTTGTCGAACATTGTATTGTGTTTTGTTGCTGCTATTCCCGTCATTGGTCAACGCAGCAAGTCACTCAGGATTTGTCTGGCATGGTTTCACAATACATTACATCTCTTCTACAAGATAAGTTTTTTATGTCAGGGTGGAGCTAAGTTAAGCCTGGGTTGTTGGTGGAAGGTACGAAACATCTTCACCTCCCATATGTATGAACACGCACACTAAGCCATTTATATTCAAGAGAAATTTTGTTTGATTCATTTGAAATATTAAAGTGTTTGAGACAAGAGCATAGTTTGTGATATATTTGCGGTTTAAACTATCATGTACGCAATTCTAAACATAATTTTAGTGTCAATTGCTTATGTGTTTTTCACTTTTTGCCGCAGGGCTCAGTGCCTATCCTGACAATTTAGTTGATGTCATTTTCTTGTTCTTCAAACCACAAAGTTGTGGTACGAATCAACAGCGCCTCTGCTGGTGGTAGTTAAGCAGTGCATTCCATTTTGACTTGATTGCTTCAAGACGCAATTCATTTGACAATCAATTTCCCTGAGTTGTGAAAAAAAAAAAAAACTCCACGCCAACCACACGCTAGTTGAATTCTTTATGTCTCCAATCACATGGAAGCGCTTGAGGAGGTCTGCTTGGAGAGGCACCAGAGGAAATTACCTTTCCCAGCAGACGTACTATACGAGGCCCAGCCGGGGCACGCTTGCTGCCAATTCTTTTTTTAAATCCTCTCGTTGTTTTCACTTCTTTTTCTCCCCCGAATCTTCCTCTCTTGGAGCCATTTTGAATAAAACAGTAGTCATTTTTAACGCCTTTGTCTCACCCGATGGCAGTGTCGCAGACGCCGCGGCCGCCGCAGTATATCCGCAGGCCTGGGATCAGTTTTCACTCACATCAAAGGCTCCGTCTTTCTTTCATTCCCCTCCATCGTCCTACCCCACCACCAACCCCCCGTCACAGTCGTTTTGGATTGATTTCCATTCACCATGACATTCCTGCACACATGCCGTCCAGCCATGACAGAGCTGTCGGGAGCCGCTGATTGTCAGCAGATTTTTATGTGGCTTTCTTTTTTTTTTCTTTACATGCGTAAGTCATCTTCTCTGCAAAAGAACTAGAGCACAATCTAAAAACTGATCTGGTATATAAAAAAAAAAAATGCAGTAGATTTTCTGATTTTTGCAAATTATAAATACCTGCATATGTTGAAAATTAATATTCCAGTTTTGTTTTCTACTAATAACTAATGATAAGATAACTGATCGATGGTTTGTCACCATGTCTTAATCAAATTGAAAAGGTTTTCATTGAGGTTGAGCTATGGAGCTTGGGATAGCCATGACAAGGTTCTGATCTTGTGGTCCTTCATCTGCACATCTTAGCAACCTAACTGTTTGGCCTGGAGTAATATCCTGCTGGGAAAACCAAACCTCAGAGTTGGGAAACAAATTGCAGAGCAAATTGCAGCATTTTTTTTTTCACTCGCACATGTACCGTGGCTATAAAATTTTCTCATTTTTTGTAGATCATGCTGAATGTGCATTTTATGCAGGTTTTATCGACGTCCAGATGCTGATGATGTGTTTGCGCTTCAACTTGTTTTATCGTGATCGGCGGCGAGATATCGTCAGCATTTATTTAAACAAGCACTAATGTATACATTTTTGTCACATAATTTCACATATGGCTCTGAAATAGTGACGGTCCCAGCAGTTTGACAACCCTGACTGCAGGATTCAAATGGCACAATTCAAATTTTCTTTCTATGGAGTCACATCTTTAGATTAGACTCAAACCTCTTCGCCACTTTGTTTCTTTTTTTTTTTTTAATTTCTTGCCTACGTCACTTAATGTTTGTTTTTCTTTATTTTCCTTCCACTTTCTATTCAAGCGATTTCAAATTGGGCCAGATATGTTTGATAATATCAGATATCAGCTCGGGGGCAAATTCTTTTTAACTCCACTGTTTCTGCACCTGTGTCTTTGTGTAAAATAGACAACCGAATGGGTGATTTGTGTTAAATGTTTTTGGCATGCCTTCACAGATGACGTGTGTATCGTTTGAGTCATAGGCAACCCGCCAAACCTTCAGGATGTCATGACGGGCGAACGGAGGGATCTGGCTTGTTCGTGGCTTTGAAGAGGATGTTTTTCTGAGTCGCCCAAACTCTAAATTGGGATTTCAAAATGACGGATTCTAAATAAAGACCGTGCTATGGATCTATTCCAGGAATAGTCTGCCAGCGTCACGTCCTGGCTCTGCTGCCCAAAACTGCACACACAAGTTTAGGTTTTGAGAAAAGAGCGGAAGCGTGCTTCTTTGCTTGACGTGCAGGTGATCTCCATCTGTGTTGGAACAGCTTCAGGAGGAGAAGGGATGAAATCACAGCGTGCTGCTGTGGTGTTGGGGGGTGGACGTTGCAGTCAAACCCATTTTCCTCTTGGACTGAACAGTCAATTTAGTTTGGTATGTTGTTGTTTCACATAGTTACGTTTATTGTACGGCCACAGTCCACCTTTTTCCGAGCCATCTAGCAGCAGGGAAGTGTACAGATCGCATACCGGACCAAAGTTGAACGCACCAGAGTTAGGTTGTCAAATGCAGTTCATCCCTTTTCCAACCAGAGAGGACATTCGTATTGTTCATTTTATTTTGTTTCTGTTTAACATCATGGCAATAATTGTATAGCTCAGCACCCAAGCATGTCTGAGGAAGGGGAAGGGTATGTTGAGTATAATGAGAGCACCCAAAATAGCCAAACGTACTGGACTTTAGTTGTCAAGTGGTCCAGTGTGAATGCACCTTTCCAGATTAGAGAGTCGACCGATTCTCTGCCTTGTCAATTATTTCGGTGCCATTTAAATCCCTGTTGTCACCTCATTGTCAGCCCTGTTTCACCAGCCTGTCTATTTGTTTCTTATGCTTTTCCATTGTAAAGTTTCCCAAAATATTGGACTTCATTTTCAGCACCCTGTACTTTGTTTTTTGTGGTACCAGTGCAATATTGTTCACTTGAATATGCCGGCGAAACACACTACTGTTTTAGCAAACAACAGAATTGTTGTCGCCGTGGTGAAAACATGGCTTCATGCTTGCAAAATCCCAATCCTCCAAGAGACCTTTCTGACACTGCTATTCGTAATTGGGGGTGTTATTGGTAAGACCGCGCTGGTATTCTGTCACATGATTGCCCCCTCGCGGATTAGAGGCAGATAATGGATGGATGGATAGCTTGCCCCCCCCTGACCACAAACCCATAAGTCAGATCAAGGTTTACTGTACCAAACTGTACTGTTGCAAACCAACCAAATGGCGGCCTTAGGGTTCCCTCTCTCTTTCCTACGCCATGGAGTATTTCTCCCTATGAATACTCAATTGCAGATCCTTGTGGCGAGGAAGATGGAGGCTTTCGGGAGGGGGCATGGGTTTTACAGTGCCCGCACATTTCCTTTTGATGTAGCGGGAATGTGACGGATCTTGCCATGCAGTGTCTCGCAGCATGGAATCACTAACCCGGGCTTATCTAACTGGATTTGGTAGGACCGCTCGGGTGTCCTCTGCTCATGCCCTCAGCGCTACTGTGGAAGATCCCTGTTATTGAGATATTGAGAACATTGCGTTTACCAGCAAGCATCCGTGTACAAGCTGGATGTACTTAAGAGAGACGGTCCTCAACCAGCAGTGCAGGTCCTTGGGACATTTGGTATGGGGCTGCACAGAGACACGGAACAAAAACAATTTCTTTTGATCAGCACAGTCTGCGAGAAGTTTAATTGCTTCCACCTTTGCTTATGTACGCATCAAATTGCCCATTTAAGACAATACGGTAGAAAATAAGTATTGCCCATTTATACCTTCATTTTGGGCCAGTTAAAAGCTCTGATATGATTGTGACATATCATCACAGAAATCGGACTTTCTGCGTGAATATTGCGATAGGACTTAAGTCTTTTTTTTTCAGTATATCACGGTAGGCATGTTTGATTGGCATTAGGATTATGAAGAGGCACTTGGAGAAATGTCTCGGTGCCTGGACACCAAAAGACTGAGAACCCCTGCTTGAGTGGGCAGCTTCCAAAAGGTCTTCGGTATGCTTCGAGAAACAGCTGGATCGCACGTGATCGCAGCTCTCAGTTGGTCTCCGGCTGGATGGTCTCAATAAAGGAAGCGAGTCACGGTGACATTGATGTCATCTGCAGTGCAGCTTTTACCGAGCTGCGTAAGATGTGCGTTGCGCCAAGGGGACCTCACACACGAGAAACACTTGGCCCTTTTCAAAGGCTTTGTAGCGCCGCCATAGCTCGGCTCTTTTTCTAAATGGCGCCATTAATGGCCAGGGTTTCACTACACATATGTGCGGCTGTAACGATGCCATGTGGTTGCAATCACCTTATCTCCGCCTTTCATGCGGTGAAATGGAGCTCGGCGTTCAGCCGTACTGTGAGCGCCTCTTTTTTTATAGGAGAATCTGAAGTTGTTTCTGATGATGTACTTGTATGCAACTGGATGAGGACTTATTTCTTGGTGCTGTGAGTTCAGCCTCCAGGCCAGTAGGAGGCAGTATATCATGTTAATCGTCAAAATGTCAGCTCATTTGTGTGATGTGGGGCAAAGGCTAATGTTCGATTCAGGTTTAGTGTATTTCAGTTCGATTTCATCAGAAAATGTAGACATCTCTTGTGTGCAGTTTAGTGCTTCTCCAATTGATGGCAGTCCGAGTTTTACAGATTACCGTTTTGATACGTATGCTTTTTATATATTATTGTAAGACATCTTGTGGAGGAGCGTGACATGTAAGCCTTGAAAATTTGGACTGGATTTGGGTGTATCTGGGAAATTTTTTATAGCATTATCTATCAAACATAGAAATGCAGGCTACATTTCGATGAGTCTTGGCAAAATATATTTTTTTCATTTTTGATAATATTGTGTGAGATGGCATTTGGAACGCTGTCTTTCATTTCTCAGTGAATCATTTCTGACAAAATTCAGGCATCATAAACTGAAGATGGTGAAGATTTATGAAAGCGTATGAACATATGTGCTTGATTCAGTAGCCAAATTGTACTTTAGCTTAAAAAAAAAAAATGTTGTTCAGTGTCTCTGCCATGATGATGACAGGAAGACTTGAAGCGAGCTTGTGGTTGTGTTTCGGGACGTGGTTCACCCTCAAAGCAGAGCAGGCTGAAGAGATGACACCCGTGGCGGAATCGGATGCGGCTTAACCAAATCGAGTGCGAGGCGGTCGCCTGGAGTCAGTCAGTCAGCCAGCAGGTCACACCTGCTCCGAGGGCTTCACTCTGCACATGCAGCTTGGTGCTGATCTCCAGGGTCAGAACAGAGGCTTTGCCAAGCTCGTCCCTAATTCCCCTGTTCTGTTTTAGCGGCTCCGGTGCCGGATTCCTAATCAGAAACAGAATCATGTCCTGCCTCTGTTTCGACTCTGATACTACCTCGGAAGTCGGATAACAGCCGAGGCAAATTTGTACCCCCATTCTACGTTGTTGATGATTATTCTGAACAGCCATGCGCCCTTTACTTCATATCGCTACGCACAGTCGGCTTCCCACATCTGTTGCTGCTTTGATACTGCCTCAGAAGACGGAAAATTGCCAGGACTTTTTTGTACCCCATTCCATGCCGTTGCGGTTGTCGTGAAAAGGGACAGAAATGAAACGCAGGAAGTTTTCCCACCTCTGTTAGGGCTCTGATACTCCCACCTTCAAAGCCACACAGTAGCTGAGTCGACTTCTTACCTCATTATCCGTGTAGATCCTATATTCAGTTTATACATTATATATTATATATTATATATAGTCCCTACATATACAGGATGTGGTAGAACTGATATGTCCTCCACAGCTTTTTTGGAAAATTGCAACATCAACTTTGTAAACCCATTTGATGTCAATGTCATTTATATAGACCAGCGACAGCATTAAAGTCCGCCTGTGCACATGTAGTGATTGCTGTTTTTTTGTCAGGGTTCCCAAAAGGTTGTAAACTGTTGCAAAAGGCATATTCAAACATGACCAACATGTACATTTTCTGGGGATGAGAAGAAAAACAGTTTGTGACCATGAAATCTGATGGCAAATGTCTGGCGAACGTCTTTGAGACCATTTGCGACCTTGAACAAACCTTGACGAAAAATCAACATTGGAGCCGAGCACAAAGCAACCTTCGCCGCTCAATGTGATACAGGCTTAAGAAATACTCTTAACCCAACTCTGTTACTGCTCTTATAATCGGCCCGGAGCTAAACAAATTTCCAGGTGGACTTCATCCCGTCATTGTGTGTTGATGCCGCTTTATATGGAACAGATATACGAGAAAATGCCAGCATTAACAGACTATTAGAAAGGGACTTATCGTAAGGGGGTTGTTATCTATGGGGCATTAAATTGCTATGCTAAAGTTAGCCACATGAACCACAACACTAGTGTGCATCAAAAGTTTTGAATCAGCGCAAGCTTAGCTGCAAGCATTTAAGCTCGATGTTCGCTCATACCGCCAATCAAGTGAGTAGAAAGATGAATAGCCGCCATTGAGGACCACGGTGGGCCACAGTTTTGGCGGGGGGGTGACAATGCGACCACAGGAGTGAAACATGGGTGCAAATGCCGCCGGCTGTGTCCAGAATTGGCTGACGCATCAACAGAGCCCACTTTGTTCGCCGGGCGAAGACGCGAATGCGATGATCAATAGCCGCTCTGTGGCGTGAAGCGAGATGGTCAGCGCTCTTCATCCTTCACCCTCCTCCTCCTTCTCCTCTTCTTTGCTGTTTCATATTTTTTCAGAAGCTCATTATTTCTTTCTGCTGTGGGTGCATGCATGTATCTGACAGCGCTGAAATATTAATGGTCCCCAGTGTAGGAGGTTGGTAAAGTAGACCTGCATAGTTACAGTACAAAGAGAAGGGCTGGTGGGGGGGCTTTATGAGCCAAGCTGTTCATTGAAACGAAGGCTTTAGCTTTCTATTTATTTTGAGTGGGGGCGCTAAATATCATCACACGCTCTTTAACACAACCGTTGCGTCTTAAGATGAGCTCATTCAGCATTGTGACCAAAGAATTGTCCTACGTTAAATACGGCGTCGTGGACGGGATGAACGACAGGCCAACGTAGACTTTACGTGGCTTAAATTTTAAATAGTTTGATTTTGATGTAAAAGGTTTATTGTACAAGTGCTTCTAGGCCAGAAATAAGAATCACTCTAGTGAAAAACTTCCTTAAACTGCTTAACAGTAGTTCATTGTGTGACATTGGTAATCTCGAAATGTCATATTGGGACTGTCATAAATTGCAAATGCCCTGTATCAACACAAGGCACAAGATCAATTTTTTTGCGGTGAGCTTTTAGTTTTTTGGGGGTTTTTTTGCTTTTATACCAGGCCAAAGTTGTTTCTTGGTGCCATAAATTTTAAGTTGTTATTCAGCTGAAGAGTAATCATGCAGAGGATTTGCTTGTGTGATATAAAGCATTGAAAAGAACTGCAGAACTGCAGTTTGGGAATCCCCCTCCTTAATGGCTCCAGGACGCATTTTAGGTTGTGAAAGACGACGGGTCTGAGTGCGTTTTGGGTAGCACATATGAAAGAAATCATACAATCATACAAACATTTAATTAAAAATGACGAAATGTGTTACGTGTTTATTTTCTTTATACTGAACATTAATAGGACTACCTTTATCTGCATAGGTACCTACTGTATATGTTGCATGCATTCTGCAAATAATTCCATGTAACATAATTGTGGTAAAGCTACAGAAATGTGTTTCTGAAAAAAAAAAAAGATTAACCGCTATACGAATCATAATACTACTACTAATAATAATAATGAATCAAAGCGACTGCCAATCCGCCAAAGTCAGCTGGAATCGGTCCAATCCAAGTGAGGATTGCCATACAGAAAATAGATGGATTTGAATAGCATTTTTTTCTCAAAGTCGTGTACGCAAACAGTAAGTGGGCCATGTTGTCAGATGTTGTAGGTGAGCCTGAACAGGAGGTATTTGATGAAATTAGAAGACCGAAAGTTTGGGAGTCCCTGCTTTAATGGCTTCAGTTTTAATTTATCCATCAGAGCACATGTTGGTGGAGAGGACTTCCCTCACAATGTTGTAGGAGGGCAAACGATTACGCTTCATTTTGTGTGGTCTCACCTAGGACTGAACAATGAATCGAATTGTAAGCGTCATTGCAATGTAGTGGAATGCGATTTTCAAATTGCAAATGCTGCAATTTTGAAGAAAAAAAAAACGAAGTAGGCTTTATTTTATATATCGCTGGCCAAAACCTTTAAAGTCATATTTTGGTGAAATTGATATATATATATATATCTATATAAATAATAAATCTGATATTGCTTATTATAATACGGCTCTAATACATGGGAAGAAATAATCTGTATTATCATATTAAATGGCAATCAGATTGTTGAGGAAAAAAATTGCCCCAATCTCACTCATAAAAAGCTGCTTCAAGAATCTGAAGAGATCAAATTAGCCAAATCGGTTTTCCATTGCTAAATTGTTGTGATATTATTGCAGGCTAAAGCATTTTGGGTCCCATAAATATGATCTTGACATGTAATCATAATGAGGAAATGCTCAAATTTCATATGTTGTAAGAAAAAAAAACTATATAATGCAATGCAATTTGTGAATCTCTGCTGGCTATAGAACACATTCACCCATCGAGGACATGCGGTGGTGAGGCCATGCCACACAATGCTGTGGGAGGACAAAAGAGCCAAGTTCTCTCTGCTGTCGCTTCACTTTGTGTGGTCTCGCCCATAAAAAAGCTGCCCTTTGACTGTGCGGGGGAAGAAAGAAAAGAAGCCTGTCTTCAATTTTTTGGGAACCCCATAAAAGTTTGTCGCTCCTTTCATATCTGCAACGCAATTGAAAACAAATGCCACTCCCTCCTCCCCTTTTTGAACCGGCCAATTATGGAGTTGCGAAAATAGGAATCACTCGGCAGATCTCGTACCCCCCCCCCGCTCCGTGCCGTTTTCTTCACTGCTCACTGTTTTCCCCTTCACCTCCTCCTCTTCCTCTCCTTGTTTTTGAAGCAACCAAAAGGGGAGGGGGGCACTGATGTCAAAGTCAAAACCAAGAGCATTAAGAAAACTGGTGAAATGCAATACAGCTGCAATCCGACAGGACGCTAGAAAATAGGGCTGAGGAGCAGAAAGCCTCTCTCCCGTATTCCCAGGGCGCGCAACTGCTCCCGGCCTTGGCTTTGATCTCTTCAAAGCCTCCTGCCTCCTACTGGATGGAGAGTCTTGGCTGCGCGAGCGAGTGCCGGAGAGGCAGAGGAGGGGGTTTTCTTTAGAAGGGGGGGAGGGCGTTAGCCATCATCTTTTCCTCCTTTCCGAGGCTGAAATCAATCACGGTTCCGAGGCAATTACAGCGAACCACCACTTGGTTATTCGCCTAAAAACGCACCTACTTGCTGTTTTTGTGTTCAAGACAAAGCGGTAAAAGTGATTCTTGGCTGCCATGTCATGGACCATCAGTGGTGTTGTCTTAGCTTTAATTCATTGATGCAGATTTTTCGTTTGTGTGTTGGAAGTCCTGTTTTTTCCGGGGTCCTTGAATGCACCTTGTGTACAGTCAGTCATAGGTGAAAATGAACTTTATTTTTTCTTTGCTTGTGATGCAGCTACTAGTACATTGACATAAAATGGTGTGTTGAATGAATTTACTGAATTAATTTTTTGGACAAAATGAAATGATCCAGATAATTTTTTTAAGTTCATGTACAGTCTATTTAAAATGTATTGGGACATTTGTCAAAATAAAATCGATTTTCAGTGTAGCCTTTGTGTTCTACTTTGTCAACATTTATTACTGTGTGTAAATCCCAGAAGTCGAGTTTAATGGAGCGCGCACAAAGAGTTAACACCCTCTATTTGCGGCCCCCAATGACCAGGCCAGCCTGTGATGAGTGAAAGTCCGTGTAAAATATACGACCATTTATTTCGGGAAAAATAAATACAGGTATATAAATCCATAAAATGTAAAAATTCTACATAAAATCTTCCAAAAATGGAAAGATGGAACAACCTGGTGCAGCCCTCCCCCACCCCTCTAAAAAAAAAAATTGCGAATCCGAATTATGCATGACGTCATATTGTATTCAGGCTGGTATGCTCGCTAATACTATTGATAAACCTTCCAGGAAGGTGCTTTATTGGTGTTGAATAATGGAAGTCCTCTTTACATTCATTTTTGTAACATTGGTTAAGGATTGTGTACATGCTGGCTGTATGGAGTCGATGCTTTGCTGACTTTTCTTTGTTAGTGTTCTTACACAACACAATAAAAGCTGTAAATCAATCCAAACGGAATACCAGTCTCCGTTTTAAGTGCTTTGTCCCTATATAGTATCGCACGTAATTCAACCCATGCTCGAATTAGTGACTCTTGTAACCAGTAATCTGGGAGACGCACCAGGCCTTGGCAGCCCTGGAGTCACCAGGAACAGACACTTGAGGAGAAAGGGGGGCCGGGTGGGAGGTGGGGGGGTTGTTGTCCAGCAGAGCAGAAAATCGCAGCACAATGTGAGTGATTACGCTTGCAGATGAAGCCATATTTATGGCGTGGCGCGAGGCAATGGAGCACACTAATGAGATGTGTTGCCTTTTTTGTTAGAAACTCAAATGCATTAGATCAGCAATCCCATTCACAATTTGCATGTGGGAAAATCGTCACTGTGAAAATAAATGTGTGATCTCAAAATTTCAAAGCAACAAACGTTGATGCATTTTTAAATTGGGTTTTGTTTAAAGTTTTGCTCTGGTGAATTTCACAAGATTTAAGAATTTTGTCCCTTTTCTTGAATCTAACTTGAAAGATATGCAGAAGTATACAACACAATAGGCTTGCTTTGCTGTGCGAGCTCACAATGGTGCTGTTAATGTCAGTAATTTATATTTGAAAGTCCTTACAAATTAAATGATTCTTCTAGGCCCAAAGAAATACATGTTTGTTTGGGTTTTTTTTTTCAGTACAGGAGTGCCACAGGAAAAGATCCAATTTCACTAAATTGTTCGGAAAACGCTGAAAAAACAAATTGCTTCTTTGATTATCCATGCCAGGGACGTATAGTGACAAGCAATACAATTAAAGCTCTTACACTAGATCACTGGTTACCAACCACCGGGCTGCGAACCAATACTGGGCCGTGGGCCAAAACAAAACAACTTATCGTTGACACATATCGCTATGCTAATCGTCTCTGTGGCGTTACGCTTATATTAAACACACATTAACGACAGCACGTACGAAGCATAAAACATAGATAATACGATATGTATTGTAGTGTGGGTGCATCTTGAAGAGGCGGGGCCTGGTAGGGTGGAGTGAAACGAGCAAATCTCAGTGCGAGTGTCTGGGCTTGAGCTGTGGCCCACAGCAGCTGCTGTGTGAGAGAGCTCGTTGAGCTTGACTATATTCTCTTGGCGTTCAATAAATGCCTGGAAAGTGCATAGTCTTCTCTTTTTCAGATGTAAGTTTTCTAAAAAAACTGGATCACTTTTTAGCAGACACGCGACGTGTTGTGACATTTTTGGAATGTAAAATGTGTGCCGTGGCTCCCGATTGCGTGTTGACTTGGCGCTGCGTTGTCACCTCCTGCCATCGTGGACCTCCTCCTCCTCCCCAGCCAACACTCGCCACTGCCTACTGACACCATTCACTGCCCCTGCACCCCCCCCCCCTCCTTGCCCTCCTCTCCCTCCTCCACTGCCATATCTCTATCCCTCATGCCCCACCACAGTCGTCCCTCAAATGCAAGCTTGGCCAAGTTTCCTGCCTCGGGCGCCCAATTTACCATGGCTGGAGTGGGGGGGGGCAAGTTAGAGAGGAAAGCGAAGCAGCTTCGAATGTTTCTCATCTCCATTGTGTCTTCTCACACTGCAGTGTCATCACTTAATGACTGAGAACACTGCAAAACATTGGAAAAAAGACACCACACATTATAGTAATAGTTTCAATGCGAGATGTGACCCAAACACTTTCAAATCATTTCAAGCTCATCTCATAACATTACCTTTAAAAATAAACAGCTTCCAGATGAATTGATTTAAAAAGAAAGGCACCCGAAATGCACTGACACTCGTGTGCATGTCATTTTTTACGCAGAAATTCATAATGTAGATACTCACATTTTTTGAAACATGAAAAATATCGGAAAGGACTCGTCAAGGATTCTATTTTTGTGCCTAGTGCAAGTCAAGCGCAAACCGCAGTCTCACTCTGTGCATGAGTGGCGTTTTATTTCTTTTGGTATTTTCATAGAAGCACGCAACTAGAAATGGGCTTTTGCGCTGTTGTTTCCCGACCAGTGGAAGCGGCTCTCCTCATTCTCTTTAAATTCAGTGCAGGAGACGTGTGCTGCCTGCATGGCAGAAGCAGATTCGTGAGAGTCCTTGCAGGAGATGGGCATGTGTAAAGTACATCTGAAAGGAACTGCAAGATCTCCACTTGCGGATGATGAGCACTTCAACACTTGTGCGTCCGTGTGTGATCTGTGCCACAACTTTGACCTGTTTTTTTTCTGGTCTAATAGCAAATCTACTTCCTGGGCTGTGGAATAGAAAATGCCCTCTGTCCGCTTGAACGTCCCGGAAGTCATACCACGGTCTGCAAAATTCCTCAACTCAGTAAATTAGACTTGCCACGGCCCAAAAATAAAACCGTACCAGCCAACCACATTTGCGCCTGTCAACAAAAATAGTGCCCAACATCCTTAGTTGGGCTCTTCCTGTACGCTATACTTGCAGCTGTTTGTTTCCACCAATGCTAATAACAATCCAGCCTACTGAATTTTGTTTCACATCGTTTTTGTTGTGAAAGCTCATGTGATTTGGCATTTTTGCATGGCTGTTAGGTTACATCTGCGGCATTTGGATACATCGCTTTTGAAGCTGCGCCATGACATCATTGCCTCATCGTTCGTCTTCTGTGATGAAATTGCAGAAAACTAGACTTGGATTGGGCTTGAATCACATGCATTGCATTAACACAATTAACCGAAATAAAAATGAATAAAGGAGGATGTTTTTGGCACGCGAGCATTAGAGCAAATGCTCGTTTCTCGGCATTCACACACTTATGAGTTGTGTTTGTTGGAAATAACTGATCTTTTCTGCTCCCCCTCTGCGCTCGCTGATGTCACCAGCATGAGAACAAGGCCTTGTTTTTCTCCCCCCCCCCCCCCCTCAGCAGTCACTTGATGCAGGATGATGAAACCCACTTAGATATCTAGCAAGAATATATTAGTTCCTCTGACGAGCTCGCCTAGCGCCCCGTGTTTCTTTTGATCATCGAGCTGCTCGCTCGCTCTCTCTGGCTGATGGAAGGCACTCGCTTTCCTCGCGGGATGCACGCATTAAATAAATTAGCTATACTGTCCTATTATGATCAGGGTTTGAGTTGAAACAAAGCCGAAGAGGAAGCGGGCCATGGCTTTAAAAAAACTATAAAGGTGGGCCGCTGAATGTATTTATGTGGCATCAATGGAAAACGTCATCCGTCTCAGCGGGGAGTCTTCAAACCCACCGGGGGTCATAAACTTCGCTCAGGGTAGAGGGAGGCAGGTGAAGCTTTTTATGTCCCGCGATGGCGAGACATCACACAGGCGTCCTCCACTTTGAGCTGACCGCCATCAAACGCCGCATCAAAACCGGCAGATCAATCCACCCCTCCTCTGTACCTGAGATGAAAGCCGTTGAAATGGATGCGACCGATGCACCCCGCTGACAGCCTCCGTCATTACAAACGGACAATCAGCTACTTTAAAAGTTAGCACACTAAACAATGCCAATTTGCCTGCAGGGCATCCTTGGTTTTGATGGAGCGGCCATGTTTCCAAATTGCTGGCATCCTCTTCGTTAAGAAAAGCCACAATGATCACTGAAAGCTAATTGAAAGTGACAAAAGCAAATATGAATAAAAATGGACTGGAAATTAAAGCATGAGAATCAGGCGCGGCCATATTTTAGTCGCACATCAGAATTATTGTTTTTTTTTAAATTTTTTTATTCTTTTCCTGATTAAGCACAGCAGCCACAATAGTGCGCTTGTTGAATATGAATTAAGCAAAAAAAAAAACACAAATTTTTAACCCATCTCAGCAGGTTTCCATTTTGCCTTGCAACGCCGCTTGCTGTCGACTGAAAATGACATCACAGTGCCGAAGGACTCAGCCACCTTCAAAGCTCACCTGTTTTTTTTTTTTGGTTTGCTCATGTGACGTTCACATGCCGTGATAAATTTTTGGTTGTGTTTTTATCCTCGTTTTAGGATGCACTTGGATTTGTTCGTGACAGTGATGCAGGTGCACATTTTGTATCTATGGCATCAGGTGCAGCAGCGTTACCGCGACATACGACCGGGCTTAAGGACTTTATTTTGTGCTCCCGAAATCCAACATTAGCATCTCTTTACAACTCTCAGGATGGGGGGTGGATAAGCAGACGTTGTCCTGCATCGTGTCGTACACGCTCATTGTTTAGTTTGCATTGAAGCGCGCGCGCACACAACAAAAAGCTATCGCAAAGCTAATTGACAAGAGGCGGGGTCCTCGCGTGTTCAGCTGAGCTCCTTGAAGAGCTTCTCGAGGTCTGCGGAGAAGCAGAAAAGCCGTTTGTTAGGCGGTGGGGGATCAGATCTGAATAGATTTTTTTTTTTTAATTCACATACTTGCGGGGACCCTGAAAGTGTAGGGTCTGATTAAGGGCTAATTCCAGGCTGAAAGGCAGATGTTGGACGTCTTTACCACTTAATCCCCTAAAACACACCCAGAGAGTGGGCTTGACGGTATTGTTGTACAGTCCATCTTGTGAATAAGCCCAAAGGTTTGCCATGTGATCCACCATCATGAATACTGCTTAGCAACGTCACATCAACTTCACCGTACCATTAAATATCGCAAATGCAACAAAAAAAATCATTGAATGAGATGTTTAAAAAAAGCCAGTTGATATAAAATCTTGTAATAATAGTGAAAAATACGCGATATACTACCGTCAAACTAGTTATGCTCGTTTCCTTTCATAGCCGTGATAAACTTGTTGATTGACAATTTAAATTTCTGACATAGGGCCGGTTGTCTTTGGAAGCTAGCTGTGGTTAGCACACACAAGGTACCGTGTGCGTCTGATGAAAGATCACATACGATGTCCTGTTGTGGTACGCTGACGTATTGAAGTGTCTACTGTCAGCGAACTCAAATTTATTAAAAGCAAACACAATTTTTGTGTACCTGTGGTTGACATTGAACAGCAATAGCACATGTGCTATGACGCTATCACGGTCACTCGGTCGCGAATACGAGCATGTGTTGCATTTTTAAACTCGGACATCCCAGCACTCAAAGTAACACATTGCCCATTTGCCACAAGCCATTAACGGCAGCGCCTAACAATAAAACTTTACCTACTTAGGTCGTTACAATATACTTATTTCCATTGATGAAAAATTATCTTCCTAATATTTAAAGTTTTTTTTTGTTGTTGTTGTGGGGATGGTACAGGTACACAGCACATCTTTATTGTCTAGATTATATTATGTATATTTGAAAAGCAAAACAAAATGTTTTGTATAAACGTTAAATAAAATGAAAAATAAAAATCAATTATTTGTTTTGTTCTTTAGCGCAGTGTATTTCCCTATTTTCATTCATTTCAGTTCCTTCTATACATTGAAATTGCGAACTAAAAATCCAATCGAATCGGGGCTTGAGTGAACATCACCACAAAATACAAAAAAAAAACAACACATCAATTAAACGTGGATTTTCGCTATTCGCCGGCCTACCCAGTCTCCATCCCGACAAAAAACATTTGTCTTGAACTGGGATTTTTCAGGCGACGAGCTGTAATGTTCATGGTCCCTGACCGCTCGTTTTTCGGCAAATTTACCCTCAATAAAATCAAAAATGTTTGACTGATCTGACTTAAAAGGAAGAACAATATAAAGAAAACCCACAAAATATTGAAGTAAACCCACGATAGATTCAGTAAGGGTCACAAATGAAAACTGAAGCCGCGATAACAGAAATGCGAAGCAGTGAGTGAACACTCAGATGTCGGTATCGCTACAGTTGTAATTTATTATTTCATGAGAATTCATGAACAACAGTTCATTTGCATTTTTATTTGTTTGTTGGATTGCACCTCCAGCTCCATATATGGCCCACAGGTCGAGGTTTAGGCCAAGTGTGGTGAAAAGAGCTATTTTTAGTCACATGACTTTCAGGGCAAGGTCAGGCGGAGGCCAGGGGACGCAGGTGTCTCAGCACCTGAGGTGCTCCGCGTGACCTGCCCCAACAGACGCAACCCGCCGCACAGTACGTCTGATGCCTTTGTAATTCATCCGTGAAGACGACGTACTCGTTGAGCCGCCGATATTTTTGTCGCGTCTATTCTGGCTCGTCATGTGAGTGGGAGAGCATCCGTCGGAAAACTAGGTCAATACCGTCTCTCGTTCCAAAAGCACCCCACCCCAACCCGCCATCCATCCCTCAGTTTTTTTTCCCCAGCCGTTGCAATACGCTCGCAGCCAACTCTGGTCTAACCCTTTCCTCTCCAAAGGTGCATTGTGTAATGTCGCTTAGTCCCGCACTGTCCTCTCCACAGGTAGAGTCGCACAAAGAGACCCCCGCCAGACTCGGTTTTCCCACTGCGTCAACGCTGAGCTCCCAAATCCAAAGTGACAGCCATTCACGCTGAGAATATACCTGGGCGCGAGCTGCGACTCGAGGGAAGTGGGGCTGGTGGGTTGTGGGGGTGCGCGCTATCGAGGTGTCGCAGGCAAATCCGCTCTTGTTCGTCATGTGCGAGGCAGCCTCATTCACTGCGCTATTGTTTTTGGGAGAATGCTAGCACGCTAATTAGCTTTTGCTGCCCATTTTTATTTTCATGTGAAGTTAAGGAAATGAATAGAAAATTTAAATCACACCCCTCCATAAAATAAACAATTTAAATAATATAATAGTAAGTAATATAAAATGTAGTTTTATATTTAAGTAATATTAATAACATTGTATTTTCTATTTTATTATTTGAAATTGTATGCAAAAAATACTCCTTAAAGAGCTGTTTGATTTTAAAATTTTCATTAATTTTTCACTTTGAAAATTTTGAAGTTCTCAATGATGCACAAACTTACCTGTGTTGGGATTTTTTTTAAATAATGAGTACAATTTTGAAAAAAAAGTAGTTAACTTATGTTTATGAGATATGAAAAATAAAATGCTTATTTTATTAAAAAACTTTTCTTCATTGTGAAATAAAGATGTTTTTTGGCATTTCTGTTTGTATTTATTAATTTAAGTAAAATATATATATATATATTTGTATTAATTGTATATATTATTAAAATCATACAATTAAAATTAACTTTACTTGAATAGTAATAAGGTCATACTTTATTATTAATAATTCTTATTATTAAATTAATAATAATAATTATTATTAAATTAATAATAATAATACAAATAATACCTGTTTGAAAAATATTTATAAAGACTTTTTCCGCATTAAATAAAATTAAAGTAATCATTTTAAAAATAATAAAGTATTATTAATTTAATAATAACAATAACAGTGACATTTATTATCTGTAAATTTGATTTAATTTGCAATTAATACATTTTCATTATAAGGTAATAATATGTATTTATTTTTTATTTACAATTTTAATTTTTATGTATAAAGTATAATGTCAAAACAAGTTAAGACTTACTTCTATTTTCTCCTCTGTTGTACACTCAGAACCCTTGGCCCTTACCGAGCAAAGACTAGCATGCTAGTTCGCTGGTGCTGCCATTTTTATTTTGGTACACCTCTCGGGGCCTCGTTCAATGTGTATGTCGGCGCCACAGCTCACTCAGCCTGGCTGCTAATGATAACTCATGCAACGTTTCTATAAATAACGCCATTTGAATCGGGGGAGAAAACTCCAATGTGCTCCAAACATTTCCCTCCTCCGTGCACGTGGTCGAGCTTTGCGGAGGAGATCCAATTTAAGGCTCCCAGATTAACATTCCCCGTGCTTGAATACACGCACTCGATTGCGGCAATTAGCTATTGATGCGGCCTAAATGCAGCTAACGCCCCCCTGAGATGTTCATCTGTTTCATATTGCACTCCTGTATGATCTTGAGCACATTCCTTTTGCTAGTTTTTCCGGCATTGTTTGACATGCTCAATGCATGCGACGCTGACTGAATGCGCCGTTCCGACAAAACCACCAAGCCCAAAGTCGACGGAAGCCAGCGGTCTAGACCGGGGTTTTTTCTCTCACCCTTCAATTTGCCAAAAACCAAAACAAATTGAAGTGGCACTTGAAGTTCTATAGTAACCTTTACGATTTTTTATGGTGGCCTTGTAAAACATGGAGCAACTATTATTAGGGAAACATGCCGCTAGAAAAACCTTGGCCTTACCATACCGTTTTTTTACGCAAAATTATATACTATACGGGGTTAGTTAGATTTTTTTACAGATCTATGCAATAAACTACACAAAAACTAGTTAGTGATCTACCACCATAACATGACTTAAAATCAGAGGTGGGCATTCATCAGTGATTTAGTCCGTCTGTGAGTTCTCATCAGTATTTCAGACCGAGTCAGCCACACGGCTATTTTCTTTTTTTTTCTTCATTTGGCTGCGTGTCTGTTTGCACGGCGCCTGCGTTTGACAATTTATGTTCTCGACGCCGATTGGCTGTCGTCGACAAGGGATAGATTGGGCCCACCTAGGTCGGCTTGAAATAATGTCGGGAACTTAGTGTCGGATTGACAATGCAAAACTATGCTTCAAATACAATTTAATGAGTAGTGACAGTAGTGAAATGTTACACCAAAAAATAGTTAAAGTAATTCTGTACACTACAAAACGACAACAAGTATAACATAATGGCACCTTTCAAAAACTAGCACTTTTGCTAGCTCTCAAGCTAGCTTACGAGCAAATTAGTTAGTTAACTATCCAACTTTGTTTACTGTATTTACTGTCATCCGCCCAGCACCCGGGCGAGTGTGTTTTAATGTATTGAAAACAAAATACTAAAAACAATATTTTTGATACGTATGCATAACTACTTTGATTTGTTAGCAAGATTGCTAACCACCTATAGTGACTGTACTATCAGTTTAGAGCATTGCTAGCCTCATTACAGTTGCATGTTTTTCAAGTTTATACAAACCATATTTTTTGGGGGGGTGGGGTTGTTTTTTGAAATGAAAAAGCTCTCTTTGATTTTTAGCTGTGGTTTTAGTTAGCGTGTCCCAAAGCTATCAGTGCTCTGTCTCTGTTATTAGACAAATAAGTGCCCTTAGGTGTGTGGTCCGCCTTTTGGTTTTTACGTGTGAGCTTGCGTACTTGGTCGAGTACAATGTTTGGCCTTTTCCGCGCTTCCTTTGATGTGACCGGGCCCCGCTGTGATAATAAGGCCCGTGCCCCGCCGCACGGTGAACGTCCCGCAGTTTGCCCTCGGTTCTGCCAGACCGTCACACACTGCCTAGTGCCCACCCACTACACTCAGGCTTGGTCAACTTCCACACGGCGTTTGAACAGTGTCCACACCACTACCATCGTTTACAACGTTAAGACCTGTGGGCCAGAGCTGGCTCAACGAGGGCAAAAACTAATAATAAAACAATAATATTATTTTTTTAAATCCAAGAAAAATCTGCACATACACACTTCCGCAGGTTACTGAACTACGAATATACAAAAAAAAAAAAAATGTCGTTTGAAATTTTCTTTTCATTTTTGTCACCTCAATTAAAGGTTGTAGATTAGCCAATAGATTTAGATGAATGTATTGATTGATCAAGATAGATTCACTCGAGCAATGCAGTGAGAAAACATTTTTTTTAAATGATACTTGCATGAAAACCGAAGTTTAGAACACTCAAGTGAGCCTCTTTTATGTCATTAAAATTTATATTTAAAAGAAAGATTGTCGTTAATTTGACATTTTACTTGTCTTTTATTTTACTAGGTATCGTTTTCTTATATTTATTTGTTAATTATAAAATATATAATTATAAAATTGCTAGTTCATGTTAGATTTAATTTTATTTATATTTCATGATTTTTATTGTACAGGACGTCTAGCTAATTGTGTGTATTTTTGTCTATTAGAAAAGAATAATATTACTTTATTATATATATATTTATTATATTAGTCGTAGCATCATCACCAGTGTAATAAAACTCATGAGAATCAGGAAACAGATCAATTTAAAGTCGTCTTGTCAACTCAAGCTGGCTTCACTGGGAAACAGTTGGATTTTTCGTACCATTCCATCTGTGTACCCCGAAGTTAAGTTTCCCGCACCCCCTTTAAGAAGCTCTGTGACATATATAAATTAAGAGTGGAAACACTGTTTTGAGAAAGCGGATTGACTCTTTTTCATCTGGGGCAGGCACATTTCACACAAATTCTCCTCGTTGAGATCATCGGTGCCACAGACAGGCAGAGAGAGCGATGGAAGCGTGATTGGTTTGCTCGGAGCGCACGCGCTTCCTGCCAGCTGGAGGATGATGGGTAATCCATCTCGTGCTGTTGGAGACACTCAGCTGTTAATAGCGCCTTTGTGCTGGCGTGTAGACTCATTCAAGGCGTGCCATGGAGCGTGACCGCATTTGACACTACTATAACACACCACGGCTTTTCAAACTGTGGGTCGGGCCTGAAATGTGTGAGCATACGTCGCACAATTATGGCGGTCCATACATTAATCCTTTACGTAAATAGCATGTCGTAATGCTGTTGACTATTCTTGCTGCCTTTTGTTGCATATTATGTCATATTCATTTCCAATTGTCATGAATGTCTGCATAATAGTGCGATACCTTGAATTCTTTTCGTGCCCAAGCTGAAAGCACAAAAAGTGAAAGACAACAGCAACAACAACATCTAGTGGTGTTGTTTAGTGTTTGTATGTGTCCCTTGAAGGGGTGTGGCCTAGTGAGTGAAGCGCTGAAAACTGCTTGAGTTTTTTTCATGAGTTTTCGCCTACTATAGCTCCTTGAGAGTGGTCTCATTCTGTATCCGCGTGTTTCACCAAAAGTGTGCCATAGGTTCCAAACAAAAATTAGCGGCTGACTATTCTTGCCGCCTTTTGTTCAATGCACATCGTCTTGTAAACAAGAGCATTAATTCATCGTCCTGCAGTTGTGATGCTGCTGGCTGGTCTTGCTGCCTTTTGTTCATATTCACATCTGCTTCTACCTATCCATTTATACGATTCATCTATAGTTGACTTTTTCACCTGTGGTACTGCTGACTATTCTTACTGCCTTTTTATTGCATAATATAGTATTTCTGACTCATGCCATCCGCACCTGTATTTACTGCATATGTATAAATTCCTAACATAGTACCCATTATTAATGTGTAGTTGCTCTTCACATGAAAATATTGAGTAATGCTGCTGACTTATCTTGCTGCTGTTTTTGTTTATTTGTTTTTATTATGCCAAGTTGCCATTCTCATCTACAGCCGGTACATAGCTGGGCCGGGCAATGATTAAATATAAATATATATCGAAATAATCACGTGATTATGATTAATATAAAATGTCTTCAATAAAAATCTGTTTAAAATCTGGTAGAGAAGCCCCAACCCCGTCATTCTATCTACTGTAGGCAGCGGCTACAGTGTCATAGAATTTTTGCCACACTGACAACTAACACGTCCAGATGGTCACATGAAGTAGAAGGAGTCAAGGCGTCTTTGACGTGCGAGCTCCAGTGTATTTTAGCCAGCTCTAATGAAGACACATTTGCGCTCAACGTGTGCAGATATCGCGTTCATGTAAAGTTGCCCAAAGTTGACACCTTTTTAAACTCAAAAGCCATACTGCTGAATATTATTGGTGCTTTTTTGTTGCTTATATGATAAATACTCATGTACAGCTGCTAATGCTGAAGCTCATTGCTTTGCGTTGCTTATTGGATTCTACCCCATGATGGATTTTAGTAATTTGGTTCCCAGAAAAGGCCGTCTTGAGCTGTAAAAGTTATTCAAATGTACAGCAAATCCAAACTACTTGGGAGTCTATGACTTGATCCTTCATCCCCTTTTATATGTTTTCTACTTTTATTTTTTTCGTCCAACTGGCCTCGGCCTTCAGTGTCAGCGCTTCCCTTCAGCGTCAACTCTTGACTAGCGTGCAGGATTTATGATTAAAATGCAGAGAGAGAGAGAGAGAGAGTGAGAGAGAGAGAGAGAGCGAGAGAGAGAGGCAGGAGATCAGGGGGTGTCTTCACAGATGTAAATTTGTCTCCAGGGCAGGCTTTTCCTGTTATTCGTAGCCTCCTCCACTCGGGTCCCAACGCTCAGCTCCGCTTGTTCCACTCATTACCCCCGGGCTCGTGGCGCTCCTCCGCACCTCGCTTGCGGCGGGGCTTTCTTCTCCATTAATTGGGTTTGGTTACATTAAGCCCCCTGGACAAAGAGCCGTCCCTGCCAATAGATGGTTCCCTAGTTAGCCGTACGCGCCAAGCTGGTGGGGTTCAACCCGCTGCACAAAATGCTAATTGGTTATTTATTTAAGCTTCCTCAGGTTGGTCTCTACTGGTTTTCAAAGAGGGGAGTGGAGGAAGGGCGAATAGGATGCTCTAGTTTGCATCATGTTGTCACGGCTTCTCTGGGAAAAGCTGACACTTTCCAAGGCCTTAACACATGAAAAGTAGAATTGTTTGTCAAACTAAATGCATATTCTTTCAAAATAATTTACCGAGTGACTCTTGCGGCAACATCGTGTCATCACGATAGCGGAAGCAACAAAACAGTGATGTGGTTTTAGTCCGGACTCTTGCAGGCAGATGCACGCCATTTATGTACCACACGAGACAGTGCGAACATGGTGAACTTGGTCTTAAGTTTAATTTCAAATGGAATCAAAGTCTTTAGTTAAACTTGCCTTAAGCTATAGGACCCCGGATATTAACACACTTGAACACAGTCTGTTATCCCTGCAAAATTGCTACATGCCAGGTGTGTGGAATTTTATTTTCATAGAAAGCCAATAAATGCATGATATTGCATGTGCTGTAACCCATTAAGTCACATTCTGATTCTACCCCCTCCAGTGCCGTTTAGCCACAACGAGGATCCGGAAAATGTCAACTGCTGTAGATGTTCACTGGCAAACTTACGTAAGGCCAGCCTTACATGTGTCTTCTCATATAGAGGGACTACGCAGGCACTGCAAGATTTATGTCCATTGCAGCGCAGCGGGTCACCAACGATCTTCCTCCCCAATTGCCAAGTTCCTGCAGTGTACTTAGAGGCAGCTACCTCACTGTCATTTCATTGATTTTCCACTTGTTAATAATAGTTGCCACCTTCCCACACGGGCTTTTTTTGCTGATGGTTTTGAAACAGTCTACAATTTTGTCCCTGACATGTTTGGCAACTCTTTTGTCTCTCTCATGGAGCTCTAGAGGCTGGACTATGAGAAATGGATTCCTATAAATGATATGATTAATCGTGCCCAATCTGTGGAAAGCAGAATTTTTGACATTTTCCATGTATTGACTATAATCGATAAAGACCGAGCAAACGTTCAGCCGAGTAGATTCAGCGAATCCCAGCTGTATCAGAGGGGCTAGCGTGAGGTGGGTGTGCTCATCTCAGCGACTCTCGTGGGTTTTCCTCCATTGCGTCATTTTATTGCAACTTAACAGCAGGAACCTTGCAAGCAGTGGTTTTCCCAGCACACTCTTCTTCTTGCCAAGTTCAGAGAGGAAGCCTGTGGAGGTTATGCTGTAATTACACTTTGGGACCCATTCCGATTTGGCGCTTAGATCACAGTGTTTACATCTACAGTACAAAAGTGTCAACATGCGACAGCAACAACGCTGAATTAAACAATGACAGGGTGAGACGTTAAGCCTTTTTTTGTGGTGGCCCTGCCAAAACAAGCACTGGCCCTTTATAGACATGTTATAACATGTATTTTTATTATGTTATCTTATGCTGTATTATTTTTTTGATTAATTTACATAAATAACACTCTAAATATGCAATATTTAAAAAGAAAGAATATGTTGATTTCCCCGATCTGCGGAATGAGGGACATTTAAATTGGGCCACATGAAAGCCAAAAAAAAAATATCTGAATTTTGTCACTTAAACCATTTCATGAGCCAATCCATTTCCGATAGCCTTTTATATGACTATGTGAGAGGGCACACACTCTTGAGTGTTCGCCAATCTTTAGTTATTTCCAAACGCCACAAATCGGTCCTGGCCGATATAAAGGTGGGTATTTCACAAACGTACACTAACGCAGTGGTAAAGTCAGAAAAATGTTTTTAAATCCACAAACTGTACTTTCCGCTGGAATGTGGCAATGAAGGGCGACCACGACCATAGTGAAGGTCCCCCCTTTTTTTTATTCAGGAGAAATCATAGGTTGAAGGATCTTTCTATTCGTATTTTTCCGCGAGAGAAGAGAGGCGAGGCGGCCAGGATTGACAAGGAAAACATTGAGTTTGGACGTTCCTATCGCGTGTTGGCCAGCCCTTCAGAAGCAGAAGTGCTCAGATGTGGTTTTTGAAGGGAAATTCATTGTGCGGAACTGAAGCTGGCAAGGAGCCGGCTCCTTGCGGGAGCCGCTCCAGAGTTTTGCAGCATGGGCAACCACACACTTGGCACACCGGCTCCTTTCGGGGTGGGGAAGGAAATGGTTCATTTTATTCCCTTTCTCTATCCTTTTTTTTTTTTTTTTTTGAAAGCGCAAGATTCCAGCCTACCTGCGATAGTTGCCGAGCATGAATCCACGCACACGTTTGTGCGGCGTTGAGCAGCTTTTGTACTCAATTATACCATTTCTGCTGAGTGGAGAAGGGGGGAGATTTTTTTATTTTTTTCATTTTTTTTTTATAATAATCACTTCCCACTTCTGTAATTTATATGCAATGAGGACTCCTCGCGCCTGCAGCGCCTGTGAGCTGGTTCATAAACAGCTGGGAAGTTGGCAGTGGATGGCAGATTCCCATGCTGCTTGATTGTAGGGCCTTTTTTCGATGGGAAAATAGTGGCCTTTTCCACAAAAAAAAGGGATATTAATTTTATTTAATTTACCACATGGAACTGGTATTCAATAATGTCATGTTTGTAATAAGGACATGACGAAATCAAGAACAATTTGCATTAAACCCGGTTACATTCACATTTAATGGATTCATTCACGTTGAAATAACACACGGCAAGCACATTTCTATGCTATGAGGCAGGGGTAGGCAAACTTTTTGATTTGCGGGGCACAGTGGGTTCTAAAATTTGACAGAAGCAGATGGATGGAGTGTTTTGGTAACCTCACCTCATCGGAAATATATTTAATTTTAAATGAACGTGAACAAAAGCATTACAACAATATATATTTCTTTGAAAAACCAGAGTATTTAGAAAATAAAACATTAACAAGGTTTATTCATTACATTTTTTTTCAAGTTCGACGGGCCGGATTAAAACGTTTAACGGGCCGCATGTGGCCCCCGTGCCATAGTTTGCCCACACCTGCTATGAGGTCATGTACTTTCTGGGCCTGTGTGATTTTTTTCTGTTTTCTCTTGTTTTCCGCCCACATTTATAAAATATACATGCTAAGACTAGGTGTGAAATTTACCTAGGTTAGTTTTAATAGAGCAAACTTATATAAATACACAGTGGAACGCTGAAAAAACGTAAATTAAGTTGATTGAACCCAAGTAAATTAAATTGGACCCAATCCTACTAATGTCAAATTAACCATAATGTATATCGTTGACCTAACCCAAGTACATTAAGATGAAAAAATTTGCTTAATGCTCATGTTTTGTTCGCTTAGCGTTCGGGGGTTAATGTGACTCGCTCACAAAAAAAAAATCCCATAATGCAATACCATTTTCTTTCAATATTAAAAAGCAAAAATGAAAAAAAAAAAACACAAACCAGCAGACTGTTTAATCAATTTTCCCCAAGATTTTTCCAAACGAGTCAATTTGAACCCACAACGTTTCAGGAGGGTGAAAGAGAAACATTTCATTACATGGTAATTTATTCCGTGATTTTTTTTTTTTTTTTTTTTTTACAGTTCATTAATATACTATCTTTTATCGTTTAACATGACAATGGCGTGCCAGTAACTGTCACCAACTAATTGTATTGGTGATGATTGGTTGTAGCAAATTAACACGAAGCAACGTTAAGCTTTTTTTCTATCGCGAACAAGAAAAAGGCTTCATGCCGATAAAATCCAAAATACTATGGCGATTGTTTTCGTATTTTCAGAGCTTGAAGTGGCATGAGTAGAGATGCGCATGTGTATTTTGGTGACAATTCATTGCAATTTTCTGACCTAAGGCGACTGCAAGCTTTTTTTAACATCTTCATGAAGCGTTTAAACACTGTCCCCTCCAAAGACACCTCAAAATGATCAAAGCATCCGAGTTAAACGATAGTGCCCGGTGTCAGAAGGTTCTATTTCATTTATGTTCCGGAATCCTTTGGCTCTATTCAGCATCGGGCGTCTGCAATGAGTGCAGGATTCAGTGAAATCTCAAGACTGTCAAGTAATTGTGGGCCCAAATGGGCTGCCCGCTTCCACAAGGATTAGTCTTGGTTATTTTCTTGTGCTGCTTTGCCACATTCATCAAAGGGTTACCGTACTTAAATTTGTGCTGAATTCAACAAAATGGCAAGATGATGAGGCATTCTGTGGCAAAATGTTATTTATTATTTTTTTTTTTTAATAATTCTGTCGGAGCGCAAGAATAAAGAATAGATTCATGAAAGACTAAAATTTGAGTTATGTTGCCGTCGTATGGGTGGAGCTCCGTTGTCAAATTGGCCGAGAACCATCTGTACTGATTGTGCTCTGCTTTTTTTCTTTTCGCTTCTTTCCTTGTCAATTGGCTGTTGTGGCTGCAAATGTGCACCCAAATATCCATAAATTTGTGTATTGGTCACAGAGGCCTGACCGTTTTCCTTGCTTGACTTCACCACAATAGGCCGGCCGTTTATTAACAAGCTGACTGAAATCCCATCTGACAAGCTGTAACAAAAGCAGGCTTCCGTGCTGCGTGGGCCTGGCGTTTGCTTTCACTGTAGGTGTCGCTGTCCTCTTCAACCTGGATTGTTTGAACAAATGTTACTGACCTCCAGCTAAAAAGATAATTACCCAGCCACTTCTTATCTTATTCCCACAGCCCGACGAATGTCGGTGCAGGCGTAGCCCCTGGTGAGGGCACGTACCGGTCACCCCCCTCTAGGGTTAATAGGCCTACTAATAAGCCTGGCCCCATCCGAAAGTGAGGTCTGAGATTCCCACGCTCAGGGATTACCCTGTCACCATTATCAGACAACCTTGCTCACCTGTGCGGAGGTGGAAGCAAATTTCTTCCACACAGAGTTCCTGCAAAATTACAAAGGAATCCAGCCCCCGTGCCTTTTGCACAGAACACAGCTAAGATAACTGCTTTCACACAGCGACACATCATCCTCCAATGAAATAATTCAATGTGTGACCATGTCAGACATCGTGAGAACGTGTATGTCAAATTTGACCTTCCGCCATTGTCCGGACTCTGATACTACCGCAGAAACTTGAAAAAAATTCCTTGCCTTCACAGCGGTGTGAAAGGGACTCGGTAAGACTGAGGATGGTTTCAGTGGAACTTCATTTGGGTTCAACAAAATAGGATGGGAGAATGAGTGTCAGGTGTGAAACTTTATATTGTCAAATGTCCTTACAATAAGCATCCTGCCACTGTCTCATCTCGATACTTCAATCCCATACTAGTTTATTGCTATTGCTAATTAGCATATATGTTATTTAGCCCTGTAAGCATCTTATTGTAAACAAACGGTGTCGCCACAACATGTCTACTGTCGATCTAACAGTATTCACATTCATTCAGGATATCCTTTGTCCTATGCAGAATGGCTAATATGAGTTCGGTACTTGAGGATGATTATTATTATTATTCTTATGATTGGCCAACTGCATCGAGGCGGGGCTGCTTGCTGCAGCTGGGCTTGTTCTGCCTGGAAAATAAGTCGGATTCTTAGTAACGGCTCAGTGAACAATCTCGTCATCGTCTGTCTTATACTACCCCATGTGGCCAAAGCTTGCACACTAGAAGGCACAAAATTCAAGCGGTACAGTGTGACATAACTGATTCATTTGTTTTATTATTTGTGTTACTTGAATCATTAAAAAAAAAAGAAAAAAGAAAAAACATTACAACAATTTTGGTTGAATTTTTGGCGGTTGGTCAGAATGGAATAATGACCGTATTTTCCGGACTATAAGCCGCTACTTTTTTTCCCTAGATTTTGAACCATGCGGCGAATATAGCAGTGCGGCTTGTCTGTGGATTTTTCTTTCACCGGTAGTGGCGCTCTATAGTTCAGAAAATACGTTAAATAAATCTTGATGGTTTTTTTTCTCTTGGGTCTGTTCTGTTTTAATTAGCAAAGTTGTTGCTGTGTTAAAAGGCATTGTTTTAAGAATCTGTTTATTTACCTTTATGAGCATGCACAGTACAAAATTGTTCTGTACATGTAGTAAACAACACATTTTTTTTCGACATAGAAAACTGCGGCTTATAGTCTGGTGCGGCTTTTTGGTGGGGGCAGCTTATATGCGTGTGCGTATTATAGCCCGGATTTGCGAGTGTTTTGGGGTACGAGCGTGATCATGGCCCAAAGTAAACTTGTATCTCGAAGCAACACTGTACCTAGATGAAAATGTGTTACCCCATGCCATGTCGGTGACATTTTTATAGAATTGTGACATAGTGAAAATCAGGGAAAATGCTAACTTTCATGCAAGGGTCTTGCAATTGCATTCAACACAACCGAAACGGAGAAGTGACTTTCAAGTATAAAATTTCACACACTACCCCAACATTGTGGTGTACCCTTACACACAACTCTGACACGACCTTGAAAATCTGAAAATCCTCTGGGTTGACTGCACCCACCCCATCCCGTGTTGGTGCAGCTTATACAACACAAAGAAAAAGGCGAGAACATTTTCCAAGCAGTGTGTAGGGAGGAGTCGCTCCATTCTCCACCCAGTAATGAGTGTGGCACACCAGCAGCGTCATGTGGTCGCCTAGCCTGGATGCCACACGCTAGCAGCATCGTGTTCCCGCTCGGGACATTCCCAGAAGGTGGGGGGTCTACGGATTGAGGGCTGTGCCAGTCTGCGAGGGGTTCTGGGAAATACACACATTCCAGTCACCCCTGAGTCCAAGTCTATGTGTGTCTGCGTGTGTGTGCGTGTGTGCGTCGGGATTGGGCGAGCAAGCGCTGGCTAGCCTCGGCCGCTAAGCACTTAGGAATGTCGCCTTGGCACTCCACCACTAAAGCACCACCAAAACAAAGAAAGAACTAAAAAGAACTTTATTGCCATACCATAAGAGACTGTATGACCCAAATTAGTGGCCCGGGGTGTCATCTACTTAAGACAAATAAACGCCTCCCTCAAATAGCCTCCTCATTTTTCCCCTCGGGGAAAACAAACGGGCACCACTATAGTGCATAGAACCGTGATTCCCAACCGTTGTGCCGTGAGAGATCATCAGATGTGCCTTGGGAAATGATCCGATTTCATTGAAGGGGACCGGAAATTATTATTTAGTCCAAATAATGTGTCTTTGTTTGTCTTTGCAAATGACGTATAGTGACAGGAAGAATAAATAAAAGCTCCTTCACTAATTGTCAAAAGGAGCTTAATTGGCCTGTTTGTCGATGGAAAAAATGTGACGTGACTTAATAATGGTTTTGAAACGCAAGCGTTCACTTTGAATCCAAATAGTAGCACCTTCCAAATTGTGATTATGACGTTCTTGCATCGTTAATGACAATTAGCGAACTAGTGAACTCTGACATGTGGGCCCTCTATGTTGTGTGAGTCCTTGTCACCTTATTGGTCCCTCGCGGTCTGCTTCATTTTCTGGCCCTTTGGCTGCATTTTTCATTGTTCAGTGAACACTTGTTTATTGCGCGCGACTATAGAATAGCTGCAATATGGAGACCATGGAAAATACATTTTGAAATTAATTTTATCACTCTTACCTGCTTTACATTTATAATAAATAAATAAATAAATTAAGTGTTCTTTAGTGAATGTTCTCATTTTCTCGCTGTCACGACCATCATACGACAACACATTTAGGAAATTAAAAGACCTTATCAGTCTTTCACCGAGTTCTTTACACAAAACATTGTTTATTGATGTCGAACCAAGCTGTGTCATTTTTCCTAAAGAAAGTCCAGTCGCGTTATGCTAGCATACATTAGGTTCAAGGAGCTTAGCATCGATGCTAGGGTCATTATAAACCTTCAAACAGCCTCTACTTTAACACACATTGAGCAGCAACACATACAAGCCGAGCCTTTTCGCAGGTATATATGCTCTCAGCTCCGTGGAAACGATTCTTACAATAAAACATTTGGGGACCATCTTGGTGCTTAATTTCACGCCGCATCTCTTCTAGTTGACCTCGGTGTAACCCGGCCTGTCGTGATATGCGGCACTGAGGTCGCACTATTCTACATTTAGACTTGCCTGTGTACTCTAGAAAGCCATAAAACACGATTGCTTACAAATGTGTGATGTTGCAGGTGTGTGAAAGATGGACCTCAATATTGTATTATTTTTTTATGAGGGGTGGGCGAGAAGTGATACCAGGCATCGGTATAAGCCAATTTGAAGGTATCTTATACTCATCGGGGCTGACGGTACCAGTTTCACTCAATTATAATATTTCCCTCGCACGTCTGCAGTTGAGAAAATCGAGTTTTAAGGACGACTTTCTTGCTAATGTGCATCCTGTGGAGGTGAAGGCGTGGTCCAGTGCAGGTCTGGGTTCCATTTTTGCCGTGTACTTTTAGTGCGTCTAAGCGCTACCATGTGTTCACGGCTGTTGAAGCATGTAAGCACTGTTTGCAGAATGGGGCAGCCGCAGGAGGGGAGAGGAGGGGAGGGGAGGGTCCAGCCACAACTTTTCAGGGCTTGGCTCACGACTATTTAAGCTGTCAGAAGGCAGGCTGTGAGTCAGCGATGATATTAGGAAGGAGGGGTGTGGGCTGCTGATTCCACCCTTGCTTGCAGACGTCTCTCTTCTCTTCCCAAGCCTCCCCCACCCTTCTCATCCTTTCTAACGTCCCCCGGCTCTTGCTCAGTAATGAACTCCCCTCATTCACTGGCTAATGACCACCTTTGATCTCCTGTCTGAAAGACCCCTCGCTCTTGCATCCCGCTCCCTGCCATACTCCCATTTGACCATTTTTTTTCAAGTCAAAAGGCCTTGCGACAAAGTTTGCCTTTTCCCGTGTTGGACAGTCAACTTTTGCTGAGACATAAATTCCAATTTCACGTTTTCAATGTTTCAAAACTAATCATTTGTATCAGATGTATTATTATTATTATGTAATATGTATTTGCATGTTTTCACCTTGGGATAAGGATATAGTCAAATCTATTGTTTCCTCTTCTCCTGTGCAGTCAAACAAAGTTCCCGTGGTGCAGCCGTCCCACGCCGTCCACCCGCTCACCCCACTGATCACGTACAGCGACGAGCACTTCGCCCCGGGGTCCCATTCCGGCCATCACCCTCAGGATACCAAACCACAAGGTACGTCGCATGCGCCACTGTTCCTGACATCGCAGAATATCCTTTTGACACAGTTGGGTACATTTCTACTCATTTCTAATTTCTATCTGTTACAAGTCAAGCTTCACAAAAATATAGTTGTTGAAAAATGTGATTTATCACAATCCATTTTTTTGCGATTAATTAATTAAAAAATTTAATTGCTTAACGCTTTAAGAAGAAATTCAGATTTATGACTTACTGAGTTATGTTCACACCACACTTGTTTCGTAGGATTTTGTAAAACTGTCGTAGTGAATGCAAAAAAGACTGCAAGTCAGTGTTTAGCAAGTTAACAGCTCTAATGAAAGTATTCTTAACTTGCTTTTATTAGAGTAAGCCTAACATAGAAGACCAAATCATTTATGTAAAATAAATCTGTTATTGTTTCTTGTACAAAGTAATACAGCTTAACTGATCGCTTGTTTTTGTTCAGAAATATACGGGAAAAGGACCTTGGATAACTAAAAAAATTGCAACTTCCAAAAAAAACCCCTAATATTTCTCCGAGTATCCAACCAACACAAGATGATTTGCAGTAAACTCGTATGTCTTGGCGCAAAATAACTAATGAACTAACAGAAAAGTGATCTTCCACTCCTTGACGTTTTCCAAGTTGAAAGAGAGGCTGAAGGGTGAAGACGCTATAAATAAACTCCAGTGTACTTTGGCGTCCGCTGTCAGAAAAACTCCCAAACTGTCACATCCGAGCCGTCTTTACCTTGGTTTGTGCTCCAAACTCATTTGAAGGTGCCTGTGGGACGTCGCGCTGGCCCTTTCCCTCCCTCCTCCTCGCATCTCTCTGTCGCAACATCAAGCCTGCCGAGCTGACAGCCGCTCGGCATCGCAGCCGCGCGCTCGGCAGGCGAGGCCTCCGTCGTGTTTTATTTTCATCTGCTCCCCGGCACCTTTTTGTCTCTTCTTTTTTCTCCCCCTCACCTTTCTTCTTCCACTTGAAAAGCGGCAGAGTGATCAGACGTTGATGTTGGCGATGATGATGATGAAGAGTCTATAAATAACAAGGTGGAAGTGAGATGAAGGCAGATGAGACGTGAAAAGAAAACTGTGCTTGCTCCACATATGTCAGAGGAATCTGGCTTCAGAGGCGTTCGACAAGCAGGAAGTAGTTTATGTGGATCAGAACAGAAACGTACGTTGTCACAGTTGTACAGTTGATGAAGTTTTGCTGCAATCTGATGACAAGTGCTGAGAGAAGAGCAGCGTTCCGCACATACGGCAGATCTTTAGAAATTGCATTTCTTGTGCATTTAATTCACAATCTAAGCTCATCAAAATACCACCAAGGATCAATAATTGGAGCATACTTCATACAGTGTATTTCTTGTCTTGCTGAAATCAGCCCTTTCTCAGCTGTCCCATGCAAATGAGCCTGCACTAGCGAGCTCTCAGAAAGACAATGAAAGCATTTGAACTCGTGCAGTGCACAGTTGATGGATGTGGTAGAGGATCATATTTGCCAGATGATGTACACTGATGAAAATTTTGAAGAAGAAAAAATAACACTTACACTTAAAAAAATTTTCAGAATAAAGTTGCAACATTTCATAGATAGTCTTCTTCTTTTTTTTTAAATAATAATAAGTGTTTAAATTTAGGACTGATTTGCCTTTTTTTTCGAATTAGCAAATGTCTTCTTGAGACATTAACTTTTTAAATAAAAAAAAATATATATCTTAATGCTACATTTAATTGTGATCTTGGGGTTCTTTTTTAACATTACAGCTATTTCCCATATTTTGACTTTTTGTCCATAACATTACATCTCTTGATGATTCAAATTTTTCATTATTTTATTATTGTACTTTTCACGTGATATTTTGAATTTATTCTTTATCATATTCAGTTGTGAATAACATGAGTTACAAAACATAACTGCCTTTTCCGTCATAAATGTATTAATTTATTCTCTATAAAGACCTTTTTCATTCATGTTCATTAATTCTAATTAGAAAAAATGCAACTTGATTCACAAAATGAAAACTTTTTTCTCTTTTTAAATTTAAAATGTGTCGGTTCTCAACACACCACAACTGTCATTTTTAGCAAAAGTATTTCTTCGAGCAACCTTTACACGACACACTTTTGGAATTTTTCTTTTTATTGTAGCTCGAATACTCTGATATGTTTATTAACTAAAACAAAACGTTGCTAAAGTGTGAATCCGTCTTCTCGCTGCTCTTTCCTTCTTGAAGCGATGGCGTCCTGGGCCTCCTCGCCGGGCGCACACTTTGATCTGCTCGTTAATTATGAAGAACAATCATGGATCTTCTCATTATCGGATGTAATATGCGTAGATGGGCGGGACGCAAGGTCGGGCGATGGGCCTTTGAACATTCGCATGTAAACCTCCCTGTGCCTTTTTGAAAAATGGAATTTCTAAACCAGTGACTCTGATTGGAATGGAGACGGTTTGACGGTGAGAAAGGAAATGTCAGCGGGAACGTGCGAAGCGTTAGGAGGGGGGGTGACAGGAATGGGAGGGGGTTATTAGTCACCTTCGGGGTGTGAGTGACAAGGTTAACACGCCGCGTCTCTCCCCTCCTCTTTCAATGCCCTCAGGAGGGCTCTAAGGAGACTTGAGGTGGGGGTGGATTAGTGGGCAGGGGGTAGAGCTCCGCACGCCATGGATCCAGCGCCGCAACACAAGCTTTGGAAATATAAGCCCCCCCCGATCACACTGCTTCTCTGAGGAGTAAGGACTCCTCAGACCACAGAGATTGAGGCAGGGAGAAAAGGCTGTGGCTTCAGCAGGGATTCGAGCGTGGTGCTAATCTGCAGGCATTTACCCTCTTTGTGCACGAGTGTGTCTATGTCGACGCATTATAAGCATAGTCCAACTGAAAGCGCAGTTATTCTCACCTCCCTTTACCTTCCTCAGCAAAAGTTTTGTTCACGATTCACCAAGCAGTAGGGATCAAATCAGTTTAGCTCCGTTCAATTTTTGCGTTAGAATAAAATTGCTGTATGTCGAGAATAAATTTGTCTAGTCAAGTCAATTTTGGGGCCTGCCGATTCACAACAGAAGTTAGCGCAAGGTACTTAACACGTTGAGCAGGTCGAGAACAGTGTTCCTCGTGGTCCTGACTGATATAATCGGCTGATGTTTGTTCATCTAAAACTGTGAAACAAATACATATGGCATTACAATGTAAGGACACGATAATAACACTCAAACATTCCCATCCAAAAAATAGCAAAAACAGCAGATTTTATTCAAAATTTTCTCCGCCTTTTTTTAAAAAGACAAACAAAAACTATAAAACAGAATTCTGGAAAACAGTCAAATGTTCTGCCTGTAATTCATGTCTTCATTGTTGAAAACATGAAGGAACCAAAATAATAAGAGCAAAAGCTAACCCTCCAATCTGCTGAGTCACTCGCCAGGCCAGGCTTCACCTTTTAAAGCCACACTCACTCAAAATCACAGACATCCTAGTGTGGACTTCCATCCATCTTCTGTACCGATTCTCCTCACGAGGGTCGCGGGGGTGCTGGAGCCTATCCCAGCTATCTTCAGGCAGTAGGCGGGGGACACCCTGAACTGGTTGCCAGCCAATTGCAGGGCACACAGAGACGAACAACCATCCACGCTCACACTCATAACTAGGGGCAATTTTGAGTGTTCAATCGGCCTGCCATGCATGTTTTTGGAATGTGGGAGGAAACCGGAGTACCCGGAGGAAACCCACGGAAGCACAGGGAGAACATGCAAACCCACACAGGATGGCCGGATTGAACCCATGACTTCGGTATTGTGAGGCCATCGTGCTAACCAGTCGGCCACCGTGCCGCCCTTAGTGTGGAACTTGAGGACCCCAAATGGAAAACACCAAAACCTGCACCTCACATGCACATTTTGTTGACTAACCAATTAATCCATGTGGTTTTCGGTAAACTATTGTCAATTGACGCTATCTCAAGTTGACTAACTGTTTACTATTTATGTGATTAACCACAACAATTGAACATATGCTTTGACATTTGATTGTTTGTTGTTTATCTTTTTATGTCTACATACTAGATGACCATAATCATAATTAGTGTCTGTTGTTTCTGGTGTAGGAATGTCCAGGCATCATGCAGGACCAGAAATAGCCAACTTCTACTCGCTGTCTCCCGGAGGAGTGGGACAGCTCACGCCGCCACTGGGATGGTGAGTCCATCCCTAAGACCTGAATATGATCCATCAGTCAATCAAATCGATCAATCTCATCTATTTTGCTCCCACTCTCTTCTTCAACTAAATCTTGACACCATTGCAGGTTCTCGCACCACATGGTCCCGGGACCGCCGGGTCCTCACGCCACAGGGATCCCCCACCCGGCCATCGTCAATCCCCAGGTCAAACACGAGCCCCTGCACGAAACCGACATCATGCACATGTGAGTCCCACCGCCCTCTTTCGTCATGGTGTCACGTTCAGGTGTTCCGCCACGCCAGTTGCAAACTAGCCTACCTTTGAAGTGAGCGTCTTATCTATCGGCTCGGGTTTGCTCAAGGGGCTTCTTTAGCCTCAAGGATGGTGGTGTTGGACTCAGCCAACACCAGATGCTGGTCCCAGATGATACCGCAACACGCCTGATAGCATGCTGAAGAGGTGATGGCCGATTGCTGCATTAGCCACGGTCATCTTGGCGTCTTATACGAACGTTTCACCCAGAGAGAGCGAGAGAGCAAGAAAAAGAGTGACTCTTTTGGACCATGTGTTCTAGAGAAATGAGATTACAGTGGCACCTTGACTTCTGGTGTGTGAACCTTGGCCACCAGTGGGCACTCATTGGAATTTAGGCTTGTCTTAAGCAAGTATTTTTCAAAAAAGAAAAAGATCTCAGCCTGATATACTGCTGGACAAGTGGTTGCGTTGTTATGTCACCGTTTTTTTTTTTAAATGACCCCCTATTGCTCTTTTTGTGCTCAAGCCAAAACAAAAAAACTTACAGCTTTCTGCCGTCTGGTAGACTTTTTGTGTCAGGGAAACAATTGGAAGTGAGTTGAGGACTTTCATTTCAACAAAAATGTGTCCTTTGCTGCCATTTTGGGGCATCTATTGCAAACTCTTTCAGTGACGTGTTGGATTTTTCGCCGTATGCAACAGGACGAGTACTACCGGCGTGTCGTCTTTAAATGTTGTAATACACGGAATATTTTAATTGCCTCCCGTCCTCAGATGTAGTTTCTGAGCCATGACCCGAGGTGGGAGGCTGCCTTCTCCTAAATATTGATCAAGGAATCCGAAATTTCAATTTTGGTGAATCGATAAGCGGTGTGGATAATGACATGACATGACCAAAACAGGGAGACAGAACGGAGAAGCCAAATGGCGCCTTGATTTTCCAAGATGTAAAATATTAAGGAAGGATGAGGGGGGAAAAAACAATCTGCACAGTACGTCATTGGGGGGAAAAAACTAATGAAACAGCCACATGAATAGAAGATAAACAACGCGACTCAACTACTTGCACATGTGGTAGGGGAGGCGATATGGTAACAGCCCAGACACACTGCACGACGTATTTTGTCACACTTTTAGCACCCTCGCCCTGTCTTTTGCCAATTATATCTTTTGACTCTTTATGTATTTCGGTTAACAGGAAGCCACAGCACGAACAGCGAAAGGAGCAGGAGCCCAAAAGACCGCACATCAAGAAGCCTCTCAACGCCTTCATGCTCTACATGAAAGAGATGCGTGCCAACGTGGTGGCCGAGTGCACGTTGAAGGAGAGCGCCGCCATCAATCAGATCCTGGGACGGCGGGTAGGTGGCGCTCGCTCACGCATACATTTTATGAGGTGGGGCCGTGACGGTGGTAATTGTCCGTCTGACGTTTTAATCAAGCCAGTTGGAATTGGACAAGTTTTAAGCATGAAAGTGCAAAGCCATGGTAAATGCCTTCATGAAAGATCCCCACAGCAAGGCAAAGAAAGATGATTTTGCCCTCACGTCTAGTCTTTTATTACGATGGGTCGCTCTGAAAGGAAAAACAAGAAATCGCATTACGAGATTCATGTGTCACGAAATCGCAATACTGACAACGGAAAAAGTTGTGCATTCAAGTTGTAATATGAAATAAAGTTTTAAATTTTTTAGTTAAAATGTGCACAAGTTTTAGATTAAAAACTCATCTATTGTCGATATTATAGTTGAAATAATTTGAGTACGCTGAAAACTATAGTTTCAGGATTAAAATCGTAATTATAAGGAAAACGTTATAGATTTAAATTTACAAAAACAATGTTGCATTTTCTAAAAGTTGTAAGTGTAATCACAATGGAATATATAGTCGTATAATTTAAAAGAAATTGTTGTGAAAATTCAATGAACACAAGAATAACTTCCATTTCATTCTTGTAAATCTACAACGTTACAATTTGAAACTATTGTACTTTTTTCGTCAAAAATATACAACTTAATTCCGGTGAAATTGCAATTTCTTCCCCAGAAAAAAAAATGAAAACTTACTTTTTTTTAACCAATTTTCACCAAAATATGGAATTTTTTCCCCTCCAAAATATAAACCTTCATTTTCAAAAGATGAAGACTTGAATCATGAAAATATACGTTTTATCTTGGAAATGTATTACTTTTTGTATTGAAATTACAACATTAATCCAGAAAATAAACAACTTTATCCTCTTATAATTGACAATATTCTCCCAAAAATATGACTGTAGTCTTTAAGATTGCAACATTGTTGTTCTAGAAAGTATAAAGCTTCACTCTCTTTAAATTGCAAATATAGTTGTAAAAATATTCAACTTTATTTTTAGAATAACCTTGTAAAATTACAATTTAGAAATCTAAATTTTTTGGGGGGGCTGATTGAATGATTTTCATTCTCGCAAAGCTACGGCTCTTATCTACAAACTAGACACATTTTATTATCAGAAAAAAAAGTCTAACTTTGAAACTATATAACTTTTATTCTTGTCAAATATACAACATTAATCTCTAAACTATACGATTTATTTCCGTAAAATTCCAACGTTTGTCTCGTAGTTAATATTAGCTAATATTCCTTTGCGCTATCATTTGCTTTATACCTGCTTTATTCCTCACCAAACATTTTGTTATCGTAAAAAAACGCACAAACAATACAATAACTGACAAGTTTTTCTCCTTTTGTGCTAAAAACAGTGGCATGCATTATCTCGGGAAGAGCAGGCTAAGTATTATGAGTTAGCCCGCAAGGAACGACAGCTCCACATGCAACTCTACCCAGGCTGGTCTGCCCGAGACAACTATGTAAGTACCAACAGTACAGCTCTGCAGAGGTGCCAGAATGTGTGCGCGCACGCATGACGATATGTGTGGGCGTGTGTGTGTGCGTGTGTGTGACAAGTTGTTTCTCCCCCCAAAAAAAACAAAAAAAAACAGAGGCCCCTGCTTGCCTGTCTTTGTTTTAGCCTAATGTGTAATTCATAGCGTTGGATAGATTTTAAGTGGCACTTTTTATGGCCACCGCCAGTGAAATTAGATGGCTAATCATTACGTGGTTGTTTGATGTTCAGATTTTTTGAAGAGCCTTTAAAAAAAACAGCATTGTGCACACATGTGTATGGCAGTAAAATAATATAACATATTCAGGATAAATTAAACTACGATAAATATTTTCAAGAACTATCAAATTGTCGATATTTAAGTCAGGATATTATAAGAGAAAGATAGGTTTTTCATAGTTTTTAGAAAAAAGTTTTTCAGGATTGAAGTAATATGACGTTACTTCAGGTTTTTTTGCGAAAAAAAGCGGTATTTTTTCTGGAAAAAAAGTTGGACATATCTTCGATAAAAGTCAATCACTTTAAAGAAAAATAGTTACTTTTTGAGAACTTTTTTTCTATTTTGAATATTGAGGTTGTAATCAGTGAATTAAGTTTATTTTTTGCAAACAGTTGGATTTTATATCGAGAAGTGTTTGTGAGAAAGATTTTGAAAAAAAAATCGAAATTGAAATCATAAAATGATGTGAATAAAGTAGAATATTTTACTGACTGTTGCGATAGTATAAAAATAATGTGGCGAATTTTAAAGAATTAATAAAAATGTAATTTTAAAGATAAAATACAATTTTTCACTTTAGGAGAATAGTCATTCAATCATTTTTTTCATGACAAGAGTGACAATATTTTGATTAAAGTATTAATTACTACAAGAATAAAGTCACATTTTTTTAGATAATTTTTTAAAATATATTTTTGGGATTTTCAAAATAAATAAGTACATACATATCCAACAAAAAAGTTAGATATTTTTGAAAAAAAACTCTTACTCCTGCGAGTGTGTGTGCATGCGTGGGGGGGGGTGTGGGCGTGTGTGTGTGTGTGTGTGTGTGTGAGCAGGAGAGAGAGAGAGAGTGAGAGAGAGGGCGAGAGAGAGTGAGAGAGAGAGAGAGAGAGGGTGAGAGAGAGTGAGGGAGCGAGTGAGAGAGAGCACCAGCCTTTATGAAAAGTGTGGCTCCGGCACTCACGTTCACTCCACCACCGGCCAAAAAAAAAAAACCCCATAAAAATAAGAATTTGAAAAATAAAAGTGCTTTGTGGTGTTTATCTGCCTCCCCTCGGACATCAACGGCATCCTTCCTCCTTTCCTGCCTCTGCTGCTGCGCCGCCAAAAACAAACGAAGAGCTGAGTGACATTTCCTCACCAGTTATATTGATATCGAGTGTAAAAAGAAATTCGCCATGGTATAATAGTACAACTAAAATAATGCAAAATCACTTAATCTTTGATGCGCTGCATTTTATACTCACAATTTATATATATATATATATATATATATATATATGTGTGTGTGTGTGTGTTGATATACTGACAGTTTCAAGTATTCCTCGAGCACCCCCGACCGTGTGTGTGTGAGTCTCCTCTATGCTGGCAGATTAGTTCGTGAATAAATGGATTAGCAGGGAACCAAAAGTGCTGCCCATATTTGAGAACCTTGAGAGTCTATACGTATATTCTACCCCCTTCATCATCTCCTTGGGGTGGGAATAAATCCTCAGTACTTCTTTGGGAAGAAAATGTAGATTTGCCATTGAGCTTAATGGGAGTGAGCATTTTTAATTGCATTTTCATGAGAATGTCATTAAGGGGGGCCACAAAGACTGGATTGGTCATTTCCATGCAGAGACAATTTAGTTGCACATGACGTTCAGAAACGTTGCCACTCTCCAGGTTGAAATAGGCCATCCATCAACAGTATTGGTTGATGCAGCGTCATAAAGTCCAGTTTTTCTTGGAAAATGCAACGTGAAAATCCATTTTTAATCATCTCCAACGTCGTCCTGTTGTTTAGATCAATCATAGGTAGCAACCAGTCACGACTCACGAGTTTTCTGTGACATTCGCAAGATGAGCTCTTCAGCACTGTGATGTCATCTTCAGTCGACAGAAAATAGCAACATGGCTGACTCCTCAGATGGATAAAAAGGGCTACATTTTGCTGCTTAATCCATATTCCACAAACGCAATATTAATCAGAATAGTGCACTTCAAACATAGTGAGGTGCGCATTGAATATCTTGTACAGAAACAATTACACTTGATTCCCCCTTTAAGATCAATAAATCAGCGGGATAATCACAGCAGAACCAATCAGATCACAGAAAAACGCTGACGTCACTCTGAGAATTGGTGAAGATACAGAGTGGTGAATCTAAAATCTGACCGGTTAAACAAAATGAAAGCAATTTCAATGGTGTGTGTGATCGACGCCGGCACTCTGTATTTTGAAGGCGTTGGGTAAATGAAACTGAAATTATTTTGACCACAAAATAAAAAATTAACCCACGAACGACTGCGCAGCCAAGACCTATTGTTGAAAAAAAATTACTACCATTACATGGTTTGAGTATGTCGGACTGAAAAGAACGTTGACGTAATGGAATACTCAACTTCGAGATCTCTTTCATGACTTTAACATCGACGACAAAAAAAAAAAAATCGTTAGTGCTACATTCCCCAATGGAGACGCGTTCCCTCTCAGCTCGGCTGTTTTGTTGTTGGCGGCGGCAGACTTTCCGGAGTGTCCGGGGGGCATGCCGGTGGGATGTCCGGCAGGGGATGAGTGAACATGACAGTCAGCAGCAGCAGCAGCAGCAGCCAATCAGAGTGGTCTAGTGAACGTGAGTGCTGGAGCCACACTTTATGCGTTCCTCTGTATATTTTTAGGGGAAGAAGAAGAAGCGGAAGCGGGAGAAGATCCAGGAGTCGGCCGCAGGTGAGTTAATGCGCCCGCCGCTCGCCCTCCTACGACGTTTCCATCTTGTCCACGTCACGCCTCCTTTGGGATTAGTCTGGCTGTTCTCGCTGCGGCTTGGAGCTGTGCACGTTTGTTTGTCTGTCTGCTCAATGTTGCTTCCTGCTGACCTCGTTTTTGAGACGTTTTTGAAACACTCTACCACTAACACACTGATGAGGTCATCGCTAGGCAAAAAAAAAAATAAGAAATGCAACCTCCAAAGTCGAACTCAACACATCCCTGGAATACTGCTCCACTTATATGCTGTACTTTTATTTTATGCTGGTCTACTTTATGCTATTTTATTTTTAAAGTCAGACGTTTTTCCCGTTTCTTTCAATTTTTTTCTTAATGTTAATGTTATTTTATTTTGTAAACTGATTTGAATAATAGTAAAAGTAAAATGTATATTTTAAGTAACGTTAAATTCTTATTATTACCTACTGATTACTCTCATTCTAATTATGAAAGAGTCACAGTTTTCTTACTCAATACCATCACTTATTTGAATTCAATTCTCCAATCGACATTTTAATCGTAATTTATTCAACTTAAACAGGCAGCCAACATCAAGACTGTACCACTTTAGTCTAAAACTTCTCAATTATTTTCTATTACGCCCTCTGACGAAGAAGAAAACATTTTACTCTCCGCCACAAGTATAAATCGTATCATTTATCTACGAAATTGTTATTAGTACACATCTGCATAACATTAATCCTTATTAAAATAAAAGACAAAAAAAATATAGATCAGAAACATAACTTCATTAACATTGTTTTTTTTTTTAAAAAGTCTGCTATGGAAATATTTGAAGTGGACTAATTTGCTTGAAATGTTTAAAAATTTAAATCAGAGCGCCTCTGCCACCTACTGTAGTGGAGGTGCCATTACACTTTGTTCTAGAACGACAAAAGTGTTTTAGGTGGTCACTAGTTGAAAAGGATTGTTCTAAAAATACAGTTAAGGCTCTCGAGAGTCTTTCGATGTTGACTGGTGTTTTTGAAGAAGTATACTTTTAACCAGGAAAGATTTTTTTTTTTTACTTTTAGAATTCTTATTACGCTTTATGTCCGACCATTACGTAGCACGCTCCAATGTCCAAGTACAGTGGCTCTCTGCTTAGAAATCGGAAAATAAAAATATATTGTGAAAAATATTGTACTCAAGATTAGCAAGATCAAACGTAAATGTTTCAAAGTTAAATCCAACTTAACTAATATGCTGTACTAAAGTTGTGTCTTGACGTTTTAGCTGCTCTAACATTTTGCAGTGAAGTACTCTTGATTTCCTATTTCCTGTCCTGAATGGCCGTGGTCACAATTTTCCTCTTTGCCGTCTGTGTTGGCATCACAACAACGCGCCCAAGAAAAAAACCAAGCACACTTGTTGAGTTAATACTTTAAGTGTTCACTAAGCTAGTCTCACGTTAAGTCCATGACGCCTATTCAGTGTGCCTGGGAGGCGAGTTTCTTCACCGTGAGACTCAATGTAGCTAACTTTGCGCTTCATTTTTTATGATTGATTTCAAACTTTTTGTTTCTTTAGCTATGCCTGAACAGCCAAGACCTGCATTCTACGGTGCGTCCTCACTTTTTTGTGGTTACATCCCACCCAAAAGTCAAAGAAAAAGCAAGTTCTTTCAACCAAGTTTAGCTTTGATTTTCAAACTGTACGTTCGACTTGTGAGGTTGCGCTGTTATCTTGTCACTGTTTTACAACCGAACAGGCGGCAATGAGCTCATGCTGCCTCCAAATCCTCCGGTCCCTTTTTAAAAGATGCCATTTTCTGCAGGTACGGGCCAGAGAATGAAAACGGCGTACATCTGAGAAAATGGTAAGACACACCTCCCCTTTGCTTCTGTTAGCTCATCACGTCAGAAGTCTCTTTGTAAAAAGCGATACAGACTAATCCTAAAAAAGGTCCATGCCAAAGTCACTGTGTCCATTAAAATGTGTGTGTGTGTGGAGCAGCAACATTGGATGATTGCATTAAACAAACAAAAAACATGTGTGTTCATCTATTTTGATTAAAAGGATAAATCTAGATCGCCCCCCCCCCCAGTTTACATCATCTTTGCTCCATATGGTCCACATGTGTCATGTCTCTTTTGTCAAGCAGACGTTCAGGAGTTTTTTTTTTTAATGAGCTGTTTTGCCTTAAGAAGATTTCACGGTGTCTGTTATATGGTCGTAACAAAAGGCGGGATGTATTAATTGAGGACTTGTCGAAAAGTGTCTCCAGTGCTCATTATTTGGCAACCGAATTTGTTTGTTTGAGAGGATTTTTTTCCCTTCAATTTGCCTCCCCGTGATCACTTTCAGTTAGCCAGTTTTGTATATGTTTACATTTTTAAAAAAAAGGATTATATTTCTAACAATAGCACCTCTGATTTATCACCAACAAATGTTTCAAGACAAATGTTAAATATCTTCAGCTAAAAAGAAAATTCCCAAAGAAAACACATCTTTTTGATGAAAGCTATGACATTTTCAACAAAGATGTGAAAAATTTATGAAAAATTCATGTATTTTTAGCAAAAAAGAAAAACATTATCAAGGAATTGATTTTTTTTTATAGAAGAGTTGTTTTGTTAAAAAAAAAGTTATTTAAAAACTCAATTCTTTTTATGATACTTCAGGAAAAAATGTATGTTTGACATGTTTTTGACAAAAACAACTTAAATTTTCAAAAATTGTGATTTACATTTTTAAGGAGTAAAGTCGTACATTTACAACAAATAATGTTAAAGGAGAATCAATCTTTTGAAAAATTTTCAAGGAAAAACTTTGACTTTTGAATCTTTTCTTTACTTTTTTCGTGAAAAAAAAAGTCACGTTCTAACTGTTACTAACAAGAAAATATCTTCAGAAAAAAAAAAATTAATTTCATTCCAAAGGGACAAAGACAAAAGAGCAATATTTTTAAGAAAATGTTCTTATGGGAATTTTTTTTTTTTTTTTTTTATGAAAAAGGGCACATTTTAGACTGGAATCTTGAATCATCTCAACTTTTTTTTGTGGTATCGGAAATATTTTTATTATAAAAATTATGAACAAGGAAGAGAGATGTATATTTTCACAAACGTGTAAAAAACAAAAAAAAAACATTTCCCTTTTACCAATTTTCACACTTTGATGTAAAAAAATAATAATAAAAAAGTCAATTTGTCAAACGACTAGTTCAGTTGAACAACACAAACAAACAAAGTTGCACATTTTCGACACCCCTCTGGCTCATATTCAGCTGACTGGGACAGGCTCCAGCTGCCCTTAATGAGGACAAACGCCGGAGAAAATGCATGGATGGATATTTACCTCCCTGCCATCATCCTGTTATTCCACCCCCAAAAAATCCGGTCACTTGTGACTAATCTGCTCTTCGTGTCAAAAATGGCGCAAAGGTTTCCACCCCGTCCATCGATTTATGACCCAGTAGCACCCCAAATTGGGCTGCATTTCTTTTTTTTCCCCCTTCCTTCCCCCTCCTCCTTCCCCGTCGTCGTATTCTTTGGCCACAGTTGGCTTTCAAAGCGCTAAGAAGGCAGCCTATCTCGGATCCAATAATTAGCAGCGCCTAGCCGCGGCGGGATGGACACCTCCGTTGATTCTCGGTGACAGCCCTTGACATAATATGCATAATGCCGAGGATCCTGCCGCAATTCCTCGAGCCCTCAATTTATGCAGATCCCACAGAGCCGGATTGAGGTTAGCTCCGTTTAGATGCCACAAAAAAAAAAGTGTTTGTTGAGTTTCCTTGCAGCCTGGCTAGCATCCGTGGTTGTTTTTTTTTTTTTACTTGGCTTTGACGTTGCAATGCATTGTGATTCAGCCTGGAAAATACACGGATGAATAATGTAAAATATTATATTTTGTCATAATTTCGGAAAAATATATTTTCTATGTTAGCATGCTTATTAATTTATTCATTTATTTATTTTAATTTGGTAATTTTTAGCATTACACGGCCACACTGAACAACAATCAGATGTACTGTGATCTTAATTTTTTATTTTTTATTTTAGTAGATACCTGAAGTTACACTGGATTTTTTTTTTGTCCCAGTTTGACCCAAAAAATTGGCTGTATTTTTTTCAAAATCAAATTACTCTGTTGTGTTGTTTCATACATTAATGCTAATAACTGTTTTTAAATGATTTTGCAGTTTCATATTCATCTTATTATGACACTGTTACATTCGCCCGTAAAATCAGTTAGTTATTGTGTTATTGTTAGCGTCGAAATGTTACAGTTGTGAAATAGTCGTGCAGTTTTATATTCTTAAGCATAGGAGTGTTTGGCATTTTTGGATGGACAACGCATTTCTGGCCACAGTGGACTTATTTTTTCAAATATACAATTCCATCGTGCCGTCATCCGCAGCAATGATATTACAATGAATGTATGTTCATTTTTTATTTACAAGATTGGAAAGTTCTTGTTTGTGTTCAGTACGTACGTAACTAATTTGGTCATTTTCGGTGCTGGCTGACCACACTGGACAACCGTTGACCTTGTTTTGAAAAATTCAATTAGTTGATCATGTTGTCACTAGCACTACAATGCCACTTTATTTATTCATTTCACAACAGCTGGGGATGGAACAAAGCACTTTCCATATGTTGTAATAAATTGATGGTAACGTTAGCGTTGTAAAATGATCATACAGTATTTCAATTGATAACAAAGAAAAGAATCTGACCTATCAGTTAATCGTTTTTAAAAAGAACTTGATATGAATGGATGAATATTTGATGGTAGAATGTGAAAGCAAGCTTTGTGTCATCCTGAAGAAATTTCCCATTGTTGATTTGTGTTCCGCTTCCCATCTGCAGGGGGAGCCCAGGAGCAAAACTAAGAGAATTCCTTCTCGATATTTTACTTTACTGATATCGTTTTTCGTTACGAGCATCAATTCAGTGCGCTTATGTAAGACCAAGCCGAGTGGTTTTAAACATTTTGACGTGGGTTCTTTTGTACTTGTAAGCCAGTCAAAACACGAGACCACCGCACAGCTCGCCACCGCCTCCATGGAACAAATCTTCCACAAGTGGCGCTCTGATTCCCAAACTTTCTAAGAATGCTCATTTGGCAAGAGATCATATTACTCGCCATTAAAAAAAAAAATTGAAATTCTTCATCTCCTAACAAAGGGGCTTTTAAAAAAAAAAAATCCAACTCTGGAACATCATCGCTGCGTCCCGTCACACTGGGGCCTGACTGCAATTAGGTAGAATGGAGCTCCACCCCCTTTTAATTTGGCATCGGAGCACCCCATTCCGAGGCCGCTGCGCTTCCCAGTGGCCTCCCACCAACATTATCAAAGTAATGTGGATGGGAAGAGTGACTCCACAGATGAGAAGAGAAGAGGTTTTAGAAGTGTCTTTAAAAGGAGGATAGAAATGCAGATGAGCAAACACATCCAAACAATATATTTATTCTTTATTCAAAAACATATAATGAAAACTTTTTGTTTATCCTGGAATTCTTTTTTTCCCTAAAAATGTGCAACTTTTTTATTCAAAACCCATTTTTCGGCTGACTTATGTGGGCAATAATTTCATTTGCTTGATGCTTTATTTCTTAAGTACAGCATACATTTATGAACGAAATCAAAAGCTACATTCTTCAGGTTCATGTTTTTGTACTTACTCCTTCTTGTACAGTTGAACACATACTGAAGGACAAAGTATTGTATAACGATCAAATTGTTTCCCTGTATTTCATACTTTGTTGTTGAAAGTGTTCAAGGACCAAGCCGAAGTGTTTTAATTAATTGCATACATTTTTTAAACAGTCGGCCGATTAATCGTTTTTTGTGTCCAAATATCGGAATCGGTCCATATGGGTCGGGCCCATAAACAACGATGAGATGCTCTCGTGGGATACATATGTGGTCTTCCTCCACCGCGTCTGATATTTGTCCTCCTTCCTTTGAGAGGAAGCGAGCATGAAAAGAAGCTTGTTGTAAAGCCTCAACTGTGTTTGTTGACACGTGGCCTGTTGTTTAGACTGCTCCCCTGCGCGCGTTAACCCGGAGTCACGGGCCCATTGTGAAGCGCCACGCTAAACGCCATGAGGGTCTTTGTCATGTCTCCAGCGCTTCCTGAGTCCGAGTCGCGGGACCTTGCCAAACGCTTATCTGCAGAGGAGGGGGGGGGGGGCAGCATGAGGCAGGAGGGGACATATTGTTATGTTTCATTCAATTTTCTGCTCGTTAACCCTCTCGTTATGTCCCTCCAAGGATTTTGAACGTGTTCATATGCGATGGTTTCTTAGGGTTGCGCATCAGTCACTGCAGTTAAGTATTTTATGTGTAGTGATCACCAGTCATGGGGGCAACGCGTTACAAAAGTAATGTACTTCGGTAATATGTTAAATGTCAGAAATCTATTAGGTGGTACCAAAGTAGTTACTCTTACGAGTTACTCATGACATTTTTGTAATATTATTGCAGTTACTATATCAGCACTTTGATTATTAAGCCAAAGAAAACCTTTTAAAATGTCAATTGTAGAAGTAGAGTTACTTGCTTGTCAAAGGTAGTAAGGCATTAGAGTTGATGACAGAAGTCAATTTTGGTCAGAACATCCACCGTCATGATTTCAGGACATAAATTGTATAACATTTAAAATACAAGCAAGAAACAATCCGAAGTAAAAAGTAGAAATTTGCAATTTAGATATGATTTGAATGAATGGACGATCCGTCGCAGTATGCAAAATGGGGATCACTCTGATTGGCTGTTAGTTAGAAAATGTAAATTTGTCTGCGCTGGCTGATGATGTCACGCTACAGCAACTCCAATTTAGTTTTTTTATTTTTTCCGATTGGTCATTCCATTCCTTTTAAAATCACCATTACATATGAATCCAGATTTTTTTTTAAAAAGTTAGTACTAAGTAACGTATTACTTTGCACAGATGGTAACATTGTAAAGAAACTGACTATCAAATCCAAGTAACTAGTAAGTAGATATACCATTTTGAAAGTCACTTGCCCAATACTACAATTAAAAAAACTATCCGGAAACTTTTATGACCGTCAAGTTGACCATTGACAATGGATTGCTTTTCAAAAGCTGTTTTCTTTGAGTTTTTTTTCTTTCTTTCTTTTAAATCTTGATGCTCAAGTTTTGTATCCGTCACTGCAGTGGACAAAACTCAAAAGCTGCTTTCTTCTACAGTCTTTGCACAAGTCTGGTTGTTAAAGTTGAACATCAATCCCTCCAGCGCATGTCAGGGTGTCAGTCCATCCACTCCCTTGTTCGCCGGCATCAGCTCATGCATACGGAGAGAAACTGCTTTTGAAAAGTTGCCCACTGTCGTGACTGATGCCACATCAATACACACGAATGGAGAAGAAAGCATCTTTTGTGTCGCTGTCCACTGCCGTGTGTGCGCTCCCTGAAGTGCGCAAAGTTCTGACTCCCTTTCCTTTCCCTCCCTCGTCATGTTCACTTTCAAGCGGGACCACAGCGAAGGGAGCAGTCATTGTTCTGACGCTTTGAACGTGCCGCCGCCAACACCCCCTCAGACTGATCTGTGTTGGTGGGGGGGGGGCACGGCCAGACTGGAGCTGTTTGGGCCCCCTATGGTTGCCGCGTCTGATGTGGCCAGCGCCTCCCATTAGTCACACACGCACATGCCTGCGGTTTGTGGGTGCACTTTTTCAGGTTCCAGCCCTTCCCAGCTGGCCTTGCCACGGCTCGTTATTAAAAATAAATACAAATAAAAGTGAGTGGGCCAAGGAAGCGGTGTTGGAGAAAGTGCTGAGTGTGCAAAAACTCCCCCCTCCTTCTCCTCCAGGTGCCTCCTTTAATGGACACGCTCATTTTTATCCTTTCCTGGTGTAACTTTTACTGCCGCTTTTGAAAAGAATCCGTCGCTAAATGTGCGATGTCACCTGACCGCTTTCTCACAAGGTCCGTTGAGTTGTCATCTCATCAGGGCTGCAAAAAGTCAAACATGAAATTACTAGTTAGTACTTCCAAGTTGTTCTCATTTCTAACAATTAGTATTTTTTTTAAAAACAACTTTAATATTAAGTTCAGTCGATCTGTTTGTTTTTTTTTTTTTTTTATTATGCTATCGTAGATAAAGAAACAAAAACAAGTTAAACCAAAAACTTTTTGTAAAAAAAATATACAACTTTTTTTTGTCTAAAAATGACTTTGGGAAAATGATGTTGATTTTGATGTTGCCATGCATCTCATTATCTAAATAGGTGAAAGTGCAATGGCTGTTTGAAGCCACATTTCATTTTTTCTTCTCAAAAATGTCAAACTTATTTCCGCTTTTCATGTTGTTTTTCACTCCAAAATATTTTTTGGTCAAAAATGACACAGAGGCTTATTGTCTGGTTAAAAAAAATATCTATATATTTATCAGAGGCTAAAAGTAAACTGAATTTAAGTTTAAGACCTCACAATGTCATCACAAATCTAATCATCTGAACATGCAAGCTGCAGTGGCCGCATAAAAACACATTTTGGTTGCGTTAAATTCTGTCTAAAAGACATTAGGGAATAAATCAGTTAGTGTGAAAACAGAAAAGTATGTTTGTTTGAGTCGGAATTGCTGCAATACTCAACTATGTCCCATTAATTTTGTCCAGCTCGTGTATTTTCCCTCCGCCATGTTGTTTGTGGCCTCTCTTCCAGCCTCTTTTAAGACACCAATTTGTCTGCTGTGTTTTCCTTCTTAATGGCACCAGAAGAAACAACTCAGCAAAGGGGGGGCGGGTGGTTAAAATGGATGCTCAGAGGCGGGCCTTTCGCAGCCACGGCCCCCTTTGATTGGGCGCGCGGGAGGTTGAAAGCGGCGATTGAGACGTGAGGTCGCGCCAGTTATCTTAACCTCACGCACTTCAAACGCCCGGCGGAGAGCTTGTGTCCCGGGACAGGGATCACCGTGCGTGTGTGTGTGGGGGGGCGTGTGTGTGTGCGTGTGAGAACAGAGGAGTGATTCATTTCCTGTGAAAAGGGAAAAAAAAAAAAAAGGCTAGCCAGCATTCCTGAGTGCTAATGCAGGCGGGAGGAGGTGGAGAGGAGGGGTCAAGTTGCTCCTGAATCCTGGTGTTTGTGTCGGCCGGACCTTGTGAAGTGTTGGCCCGTTGCCGACAGCACACGCACACACATATACTTCTTTCCCGAAGCAGGAAGGCCGAATCGTTTCATGTCTGCGGCGTCTGCAAGGGTGGGAGTTGGGAGGGCCTGCGAGGTTGTGCTGAGATGTCGGGATGGGGCGGGCGGAGGCCGTGGTCGCGTTCATGCAACATGTGGTGAAGATGTTTAGAATGCGGCTGAAAGGAAGATGCTAACTTGAGAATGCATGTCAATGATTTTTGCTATTTTTGTCATTATTAGCACTGGTCTACTTTTGGCTTCTGCGTTTGGTGGGTGATTCAATTTGTTACACAACTATGAAATTTGAAAAAAAAAAAATGTATATGTTATAAATGTGTATATATATATATATATATATATATATATATTTATATATATATCATTTGTTTTTTGTTTTTTTTTTGCTCATTCCATACCCTTCGCTATGATGATAGGTGACCGCCATGTCTTTCTGTCATCACAGGAGGGAAACGGAACAACTTCTCCACATGCAAAGCAAAGGCAGCCGATGCGGGGCCTCTGCTCGAGATGGAGGCCTGCTAAGATTCCATGAAGACCCTCAGAGGACCAACCTTAAAAGCACCCAACCCAAACTACCCCACCTGCTCATCACTTATCACCTGACACCTCCTAAAAGTTACACCTCACACTCTCCCTGTTGGAAAGACACTGAACTGAACACGACAATCACCATCGCTTATGTTCTTTCACTCAAAGCGTGTGTGTGCGTGCGCGTGTGTGCGTGTCACTTCCTGTACACACACAAGCGCGCTAAAAGAAACACACACTACCTGCACTCTCCAACTAAGTTATTATAAGTTATTTGTTAGCTTTTTTGTCAAATTCAGAAGTGAGAAAGCTACAGAGCGCAAGAAATTAGTGAAGCATAGGTAAGCACAAATATTGATGCTACACAATAATAAATATGTTGACTATATTTTTCCATATATGTAGTATAAAACCCTCGGAGCGTTCCCCAATTGGTTCAGGTCAACATTCCCGCTTTTTCACTGGAGTCCAGCGACCATTTCGGGGTTCCCGCCCCTTCCGACCAAACGGAACAATCACCTCTTGTAGATTGCACTAAGGAACATGGAGGGATCTCGTTCTCATCTCATCTCCACACGTGTTTTTTTATTTGATTTTTATCAATAAGTTGGACCAGTTGGTTGGCCAAAAGGATCAACGATTTTTTTGTTTTGTTTTTTTTTTATCTTGAGCCTTTGTTTTTAATTTCATGGTGTACATTTTTTTAAATATTGTTTACATATATATATATATATATATATATATATATATATATATATATAGATTATGGTGTATGAACGTAAGCTTTGGACACAGGAAAGCCATTGATTTTCTTTTCTTTTTCTTTTTTTATAATCTTGTAAACTAACGTTCGTTCTGTTCGGGTGTGTGTGGATGTACTTTTTCCTCGGTCATTTTCCTTGTTTTTTTTTTTTGTTTTTTTTTCAGGCAACATGCGAGAGTGAGGCCTAGATTTTATGGATGGACAAGCAGACAAATGAAGCAGATATTATATATTTACTCCAGCACTTGGCAGTCTCTTTCATTGCAATGGACCTTTTTTTTCCCTCGTAGCAAAATAGTGAGCTCTTTGTTTTTTGTTTTTTTGTCGTCGTCCCCACCACGCAAGCATCTCTGTAATATTTTCTCTATTTTACTATTGCTCCACAATGATGATGATTTTGATGATGATGACTATCCCGTGTTGATATGATTTGGGGTCACTGTCGTCTTGGAGGAGCACTTTTGCTTCCCAAGTGGTCGTCTTTGAACTGTTTCCACGTTTTTGTTTTTTGTTGTTTTTTAAGAAAAATCAATAAAAAGGCACCATTTGCTTATTTGATCACGTTTGTGTGTGTGCATGTGTGGTAAGTTTTGGGAAACAATATTTTCAAGAAAAAGAAATAAAAATCTTGACGACACCATAAGCTGGTCGCCAGCCAGTCACAGGGCACACACAGACACGGCACCGGACGGGAAACGATCACGCGTTGTCCGCACACAAGTCAGGGGAGTGCACCACTATACCATCAGTGACCACAAAGCAAAAAAGCTTGTAATCAGTCATTGTAATGTAATTTGTACCACAATAAACATGGACCAGGGGAAACAAAAGAGTGAGTTGAATTCAAAAGAAAATGATCAAAGGTAAAGGCAAAAAGACAATCTCCAAGGAACTTGATGTTTCTGTGACTGCAGTTGCTCATAATCAGAAATTTGAGATTTCAGATTGCATCAGCCGGCAATATTCGAGCCAAAAGGGAAGACTGTAGTCTGAAAATACAGACATTTGTGCTGCCAATGGGCATCAAACATCATTACTGGATCTAGCATTTCGGTATAGTAGGCATGGGCAAACTACGGCCCTATCATCCAATAGGACCACGCCAAAATCTGGATCTTTTTATCCCCTAGCTATCTTTTTTTTTTTTTTAATCAACACCTGCATTTTTGGGTTGGCGGGCGTTTGTTAAGAACCCTGGTAATCACTGTTATAAAAAAGCAAGACTGGAAATTGCCACGCTTCACATTGAGAAGTCAAAGAGCTTCTGGGAAAACATCCTACCGACAGATGAGGCAAAACCGGAAGTGTTTGACAAGGCACGTCAGCTCTATGTACACAGATGTAAAAACGAAGCATACTGCCAAGAAAAGAACACTGTCCCAGCTGTGAAACATGGAGAAGGCTCTGCTATGTCCTGGGGCTGTTTTCCTGCATCTGGCACAGGGTGTCCTGGATGTGTGCGGGGTACACTGAAATCTCAAGAGTAACTAACTATGCTGTTCAGTTAATTTTTGTAGGCCGGCCACACCGGGGAAGGACCAGCACTGCCATTTTCTCCATTTCCGGATGATGACTCTCACCATTCTCTGCTGGAGTCATAAAGTTTTAGAAACGGCTTTGTAACCATTTCCAGACCCATAAATGTCAATTACTTTTTGAATTTCTTTGGCTCGATGCATTTAAGCCAACTTTATTTTGTCTGAATAGCCACAGTTGATACACAGATTAATTATTTCAGTTCAGACCGCTGCCAGCCATACAGAACTCGTCTCCCAAGTGGACAATCGCTAAGTCAGAGCATAACATCAGGCAACTGATTGATAGCTCGTAACTCTAAGCACCACTGTACAATCAAATGATACAAATGTATATGTAGAGTGCTGTTTATTATAGGATAGGATACTTTATTGAAAATGGATCCGATTAAGTCTACAATTAATACTTTTGGGTGATAAATTGAGATGAAACCATTTACCATGCGCTATTCAAAAGCAACAGCACCGCCGTGTGTTCATTTGAGGAATGACAGGTAACTCAGATACAAAAGCCCAAGTCATGCTTTTCGACGATTAAGGCCAGAACAGGGCAGAGATCTTTAATTGTTCAAATGCATAAAAAACTAATTTAAAAAACGAACTAACAATTGGTAAATGTTCACATATGATCGACAATTAGCACATTTTGGTAGTGCAGATCTCATCAGCTCATCATTCAGGAAAATAGGCACATCTTATTTATTATAAATCACATTATCATTGAAGTAACATTGAAGTTCTTCATTGTAGACTTCTCCAGGTTAGGTAGTTACTTCATGACTAAAGTGAAGCTACTTGTACTTGTAGAACCCTTCTCCAGTCTTTTTTCCAAACTTTCCATCTGCGACCAGCTTGTTGAGCAAAGGGCTCCGGGCAAAGAGAGGATTATTTGGCTCCATGGCGCTCCAACCTGATCACAACGAAAACAGTTAAACGCGAGTTCAGATTCATTTGTCATTCATTTGGACTCACCATCTAAAATGAACTTGGCTGTATCTAAGCCAACATAGTCCAGCAGCTCAAAGGGTCCCATTGGGTAACCAGCACCGAGCTTCATGGCCACGTCAATGTCTTCTTTGGACGCGTGACCTGCAATCACGTGCATGTCACGACAACCCGGTGTCCACTGTAGTGACCGATGCACAACTTAACATGCAGATTCATGCATATGGACTTTTGACTCGCTCTCAACTATAGTCAATGGGGTTGGGTACCATTTGAACGTCGATGATTCTGGTTCCTCATTTTGAGTCCGTCAATTCTCATTTTTTTTCGGCTGCAGGGTCAAAAAGTTTGCATGCTTCAAACTAGGGGTGTTCACTCAACTCAACTGACTGTAAATGAGTGAACATAATTTATTTATAATTTATTATGCTGATTTGAAGTACTCTTTTGACTAACAGAACAAGTCTAGATGAGTAGCAGGTACAGTATGAACGCTTAAAACTGATGTAAAAAAATGAGCTTACCTGCCTTTTCAAATAACATTCCTGCAGTGGTGTGGACACATTTGTGGCTTTTGCAGCAGACGAGTCCAAGCATGCTTTGTATTAAAAATACATTGAGGCTAATTTTAGCTGGTGATTTGCATGTGACTTGAGCTGCCGTAGAGTGGCAAGATATTTACATGTTAGTGACAACAGAGTTGCAAATCTATGGACACTCATTTCTTGAGCATGTGATGAGAATTTTCATTTCAAATTATGTCACACGGGGCAGCGGTTTACACAGAGATGCACATACAGATGCACGAAAGCAAAGAGTGGTTTCACACCTCTCTCGTGCAGACGGACGGCCTCCAGCATGTAGGGGACGAGCAGGCGGTTCACGATGAATCCTGGTGTGTCCTGAAAGGAAGTGGCGATTAAGCGGCTCGCTCTGCGGTTCATTTTCCTCACAGAAGGAAAAACGACAACATTTCCATCCTTCTGTCGTACCTTGCAGGACACGGTTGTTTTGCCCAGCGCATTGCTAAAGTTCACCAGGGATTGGAACGTCTCCTGGCTCGTGGCCGGTGTTCCAATGACCTGTGGACCAATTATATCATCCACGTGGAGGTACTAGGTTCAATGTTAAATTTTGGTGGAACAGAAATACAGTAATAGTCATAGAGGTCATTTATTTAGTTGAATGCAAACAGTATGAGTGTGGATGTCCACATTGTGAGATGAATTAACAACACATTATGAACGAGGTTGTGTGTTGGGTTACCTCGACCAGTTTCATCATGGGGACCGGGTTGAAGAAGTGCAGGCCACCGAAGCGATCCAGCCTCGAGGTGGCGCTAGCGATGTCGCCGATAGGCAGCGACGAAGTGTTGCTTGCAAATATGGTGTGTCTGAGAGAAAAGAAAAAAGACAAAAAGCAGTGGGAGAAATAAAAAGACAAAGGAGTGGAAGGAAGAAAAAGAGAAAAAGGAGCAAAAGACAAAAGACGGAAAGAACGAGGCACGAGAAATAAAGAGAAAAAGGAAAGAAGAAAAAAGAAACACAATGAAAGAAAAAAAATTAAAGAATGAGATAAAGAAAAGAAAGAGGGAAAGAACGAAAGGTAAAACACAAAGGAGAGAATTAGAGCAAGAGAGAGAAAAAAGAAATAGAAAGAAAAAGATAAAAGAATAATTTATTATTTAATTAATTTGTTTTGATGATGGTGCTACCAACACCAACAAGACTTAAAATGGAACAGCGCACTCCAGGAGCATCTAAAAAAAGGGTGGAAAAAGTAAATTTATTTTACTAGTTCAATCCAAAAAGTTCAATTTAAATATTAAATAAATTCACTAGACGCACAGTGAGACAGTCGTGAGACAGTCCACTCCTTAACGTGCGCTTGTAACATGGTCGCAACTTTAGAAGGAAAAGCGCACAGGAAGCCACTAAAGTTGCAACGCTTACGCTGGCGCCGCCTTGTCGAGCATGCTGAAAAGATCCTGTTTGACTTTCAGGTTTTCCACAATGGCCTCCAGCACGAGGTCTGTGCTTTGGACGGCTGTGGCGGCATCTGTGGTGGTAGACACGTTTCGCACAACTTTCTCAATGAACGCCTCACCGGCCTGGAAAGAAAATACGAACACCTCGGGTAAACTAATTACACGTCATCTCTTTCACCAAGTTCAGCTACAAACCTCAGGCTTGTCAGCAAACTTTTTCTTGACTACTCTCTTCAAGCTCGCCTCCATGCCCTTGACCGTCTTCGTCAAGATGGCGTCTGACATGTCCACCATCGTCACCTGGTGGCCGGTCGACGCAGCGACCTAACGCAAACATTCAAGTCCGAATTAGCGGGCAAAGAAGTGCACGTGATGCTGTTTCATTGTTTTGTTTTTTTTGTTAGTTTTTTTACATTTCACTACAAAAGAAATCTTAATTTATTTTAATTCTATTGTATAAAAAAGTTTTTCAGTTTTGATTCAGCGTGAAATCTGTATTGTTTTTGTGTTTTGCGGTGTTTTACCGTTTGTTATTGATTTATTGTTTTAAGTGTCTATGCTGTTGTATGACTACTTTTGATCCATAAGCAGCAGTAGTTGTATCCAATAAAGTTGAAACAATTAAACTTCTAGTAACAGAAATGACACCTTGACGGGCGAGCTGACATTTCAGAGAACAGAATATTTTATACAATTAAGAAGTCATTCACATTATGCCTCTTTCGACAATGGATTTAACAGTGGTCATTTATTAAGGTGACAGTTTGACTTAAGTAGATATTTTTATCTCCACCACTTTCAACCTGGAAACCGTAATAATACATATTTGACCTACTCAAGAACCTAGACAATGATTGACATATAATAACTTCAGCTACTCGGGCACAAAGCAGGCATGCGGTGACACCTGCTGGCCAAAATTGTAACTGCAGTTAAGTGGGACTTACACTGTTCGAACTTGGCGTAGTGTGTTCATTGAATGACATACATTTTATATTTCCAAGTCAGGCAAATGGTTATGAAACTGCAGCATGGATAGCAGCAAATGCTTTAAATTACACTTCAGTATCCCAGTTCTGCTCTTCATGAGGGGACCATGCTCTCGTTGACACGCAGTTAGCCTCCTAGCTGTTCGGCTAAAACGCCAAAGCTTCATTTTCGGCCCACCTGAGCGATTCCCGCACCCATTTGTCCTCCGCCGATGATGACCACATGCTTGATGGCCACACTCCTCAGGGCCGACGAGGAAAAAGCTCTGCACAACTGTTTCCCGATGAACGCCATGACGACTACAAGGAGCTGGACGCTTACTGGAAGCTAACAGGACAATCATTGGTCACGTGACGCCAAGATTCCTACGTAACTTTTGACACACTTTGATGACGTCACGTAACAGGTGTCTACAAGCCAGCTGAGGACACGAAGTCGTGGGGGGGGAATAAAAATGTAGTCACTCAAAACTTGTACAGTGCAGGGTTATTTTGGATTTAAAAAACAGCAAATGATTGAAGACTGTTGCTTTATGTTTTTCATTTATTGTTTATTTATTTATTTATTTAAAAATACATCCCATTGGCTGTTCTAATTGTACATCAACATTCTAGAAAACACCTCATTGCATTGATCCACGTCACATAATTTATGGACACTACAAGCATTTTTGATAGTCGCAACATTATAGTACTGACCCAAAATGACACAAAGTGTATCCAAATAAAGTGTCATGTGACTGTATGTAATAAATATTGTACTGTCTGCATTTCTGGGCATCCAACGACTTCACCCACGAGGGCTGACGCACACGGCGAAGGGACACGGTGCCAGTGTCAGGCCGAAACATCCGTGCATAGGAGGTGGCGGCGTTCCCTCCGGCAACCGGAAGGTGAAGGCCTGCAATAGGCCGGTGACCATGAGAAAGAGCTCCATCTTGGCCAGCTGCTCGCCCATGCACACCCTACGACCTGGCAGACAGTAGAGCGAGAATGGAAAATTATATCAGTTCACACACAAATTTGCCATTTCAGGATGAGTATCGTACCAATCCCAAAAGGCATGAAGCACTCTTTTCTCTCCAACTTGCCCTCATCGTCCAGGAAGCGCTCCGGCCTGAAGCAGCCGGGCTGGTCCCACACGACTGGGTCTCGATGGACGGACCACAGGTTGGGCAGGAGGACTGTTCCTTGCGGGATCGTGAAACCTCGAAAATCTACAAATGCACAAATGTAAAAAAAAAAAAAAAAAAAAAAAAAAAAAAATAGTGCAATTAAAATTAAGTTAATTCTGTTTGACTAATCAGATTTGAAATTCAGCTCACTGGGCTACTGCACTGGCTCTCGATTACATCAGCAATTTTAAGTCCTATAATTGGTTGGTTGGTCAACTAGTTACAGCCAACTATGACTGATAAAAGAAGAAGTTTGTATTGATCTGAACACAATATACTTGAAAAAAAATCTCTGGTGAGTATTATCTGTTTTATTGAAATGTTTCATGTCTGAGCCCTTGTTTTTGTGTTTTGTTTGCTTTGCTTGCCTAGTATTGTTTAGAAATGTATTTTGTTGTTTTGTTATTTTTTTATGTACAGCACTTTGTTGTCTTAAAATTTGCCATGTAATTAAATAAATGAAAAATAATATATAAGTAAATAAAAAGTTAATAGAAATTTCCAAAAGTAACTGTAATTTAAGTACCCGTACATGTTTCCCCAGTAATATCCGGGTATATAATATACTATAATATAATATATTTGTTGCTAAAACAGGAATCAGTAAAAAAAAAAAAAAGGGAATTTGCACACCAAAAAAACACATTACTTCCTTGGCAGAAGTAAAAAAAAAAAAAACCAAAAAAAAAAAAAACCCTGATTTATGAATGAAGTCACCTGTGGTCTTGGATGCCATGTGTGGAATTCCCAGTGGAACCACGGCGGTCAGCCTCTGGACCTCCATGATGGTGGCCTCAGTGAAGGGCAAATGTCCCCGGTCAGTCAAAGACGGCACACGGCGTCGTCCCACCACATCGTCCACCTCTGCCTGGACCTTATCTAAACCCATGGTGGAAGCAAAAATCTTAATCCTAATTCTTCAATCCATATTCTAAATTCTTACCTTCATCAGGGCCATGGGTCACCTTGGACCGATGCCAAATTGTTTAGCTCTTTAGATTTTTTTTGCATAATTTTTTTTTTTAATGAATGGCCCAAATTATTTAAAAAACACATACACATTCAATATGTTTGCTACCAAAAAGTGTATATTTGGTGTGGGTTGGGTTGTTGGACTGGGTTGAATCAAAAATCGGAAAATATATTGAAAAAAAAAAAAAAATCAGCAAATACGTAAATCCGCCGGTGCCAAACAGTGAATATGTAGGGGTCGACAGTTCTTTAAGTTATAATATCACCATTCACAGCTAGGTGGCAGACATGTCTTACTTGGTCTTATACTGGGTCTTAAACTGCCCCACAACACACAAGACAAGAAGGCCTAATAACTTCTGCAGATCTATAATGATGTGCTGCACAAAGATAGTACCTCAATAATGTATTGATATTTTGAGTGAGTTGATTTGTCTGGGAAAAAAGCATAAATTGAATTCTTACACTTAATTATGTTTTCTTGTTCAGCAGTTTTGTACCATCCTACAATGCATATTTTTATGAACGAGAAAAAAGAAAGAACATTTTGTGGTTATTTTGTTGTTTGCTTCAAAGTCTTAAGTCTTTGTTGTTGGGTTATAATAGGTTCTTTTATAAATGCATTGAAAAATGTATTATCAAAAGTGAAGACATGTTGATTGAAAACTCTCAAAAAATTTGTATGATTGTGAGTGTGGATGGTTGCCTGTCTTCATGTGCCTAGCGATTGGCTGGCAACTAGTTCAGGGTGGACCCCGCCTAATACCCGAAGACAGCAGGGAGAAGCTCCAGCGACCTGGTGAGGAAAAGCGGTTTGGATAATAGATGGATGGATGGCATCCTACATGTTCTACACAAAGTGTGTGGTTCTGTGTGCCCCGCCCCCAATAGCCGTCCAGCATTTAGGTTGCGTATCCCAGCTCGATAGTTTCTTAAAAAAAAAAAAACACTAGAACGGATTATTGGGATTCCCATTCTTTACAATGTGGAATGGTGTTTTGCCATGTAAAATGCCATTAGGGTGGCATCAATTACTAGCAGATTTTTACTATTTGTGAATAGCAGGGGGACACTGTATTCCAATGGAAGCTACATGGTTGCCATATTTTTTTTTACCTTGGACGTGCGGATGCACGACCATGTAGAGCAAGACCCACAGAAGAGAGTTGGTGGTGGTGTCAGTGCCCGCAATGAAAAGATCACCAATGATGTAGAAGAGGTAGTCCTCATTGAAGTTGCTGTCCTCCACGCCCGCAGCTCTTTGGCTCGCCACCTCCGCCAGGTACATGTCCACTAAATCTCTGGGGTTCCCTGGGTCCAGCGTGTCACGGTGCTTGGCGATGATCCTCTTCAGGAATGCGGTGATGTCGCGCTCCACCCGCCGTAGCTCCCCAAAGGCGCCGAAGGGCAGGTGGTAGAGTGGTGGGAATACGTTGATGAGGATGGCGGGGCTGTTAACGCACAGCTCCATACCTCGAACCATCAGGCCCAGCAGGGTCCCGAACTGGCGGTCATCTTGGGGGAAGCGCTCACCAAGGGCCAAAGAACAGATGACGTTGGAGACGGCGTTACTGACCAGGGGCGTCAAGTCCAGGCCGCCTTTGCCAACTTCCCGACATAGTCGCATAAGCTCGGTTTTGACCGTTGCTAGCCCTTGGAGGATGCATGGCTCCAGGCTAAGTTTACCCACACCAAAAGTTCGAAGAGAGGCATGGCAGAACTTGCGGTGCTTTCTCCACACCGGCCCATATGGTGCAAAGACGATACCTTGGGGGGGAAAACATATTTGTCAACAGATAACATTTAGGAATGATGCAAGTTACTTCACAATTATCCATCCTAATTACTACAAACACTAAATAAATAAAAATTCCATCTTCAAAAATAATGTAATTTAAAAAAGTCAAAATACTAACAAAAATGACAATAAGTGTCTCAACTGAAGATGCAAATAACAATCTCAATAATTGATTAATGTGTCAATTTTGTCAATCTGATTTTTCTTCATAAGCTTCGTTCAAAATGTAAAATTTATTTCAAGTTTATAGTGCAGAAAATGTTGAGGAGCTAAAATTTGGAGGACTTGGAAAATTCTAAAGTAAAGTACATCCATAAATGACTAATCAATTATCAAAATTATTTCATTTGATAATTATTTGTAGATTAATCGGTGTTGTGTATTAATCTAGGTGTAAAAAATAAAACAATTGTGTTAACATTACAAAAAATTACAAAGGCATTAATAACTAAACACACCATTAAATATCTAAAAGAACATTTGATAAACAATTGAAAATGTCATACAATAGTCATTCATATTTACATTAAATAAGTCACATAAAAAGTCATGTATTTATATACATTGTCAAATTCCATTAAAAAATAGATCATTGAATAACTGAAAATGCCTTTACATTAAAAAAAACATTAAATAACTAGTCATTAACGTTATTGTAACAAAAATGTAATTGAATGTCATTAAAGAAGTAACAACTAAAATTGTCATTGAAGTTCATAAATTAAGTACTTGCATAATGAAAAAGTCCTTGGAGGTCCATAAAAACTCACCTTTGCGTTTGGTCATGATGGTGACCGCAGGGATGTCAGGCCTATCTGAAAACTCTTCGGTATGGTTCAGTAAAGCATCCCTGATGACGTCATAGCCGTTCAGCACCACTATTAGCTGCGTGCCTACAAACAAGCTGAACACGTCGCCGTACACCGCCGCTTGCTCTGTCAGCGCCTCCACGGGGGTCGAGCTCGGCTTCGACGCCTTCCCGAATCTCCTTCGGATGAACGAAGGGATGAGAAAAACGCCAAAATTGCCGACTATCGGCATGGGCTTGGGACCCGAAGGAATATTCGCCAGGCGACGGCGGCGTTTCAGGTCGGAGTGGATGAACAAATACACCACAAAGATGACGAGCAGAGTTACAATGTTTACTTCAGACAGCAGACAGTTGCTCCAAAACGGGAGCATCATGTCTAATTTATGGCGACGGTATGCTCAATTTAGCCATGTTTTCTTTTTTTCAGAATGTAAACACAGACGGTAATTATTCTTCCGGTGTTGTGGGGGAGCTGCTCTTCTATTGGTGGACATAAAAATAGGCTTCTCTGATAGGTTACATTTTTAAAAGACCCGATACCGGCAATGTGACTTGCAGGACTGGAGGCACAGTATTACTGATTCAAAATAAAAAATTTCAACAGGATTATTTTATTTATTTATTTACATTTCAAATAAAATAAAATTATAATTAAATAAAAAAATCAAAACCTTTTAATTTAATTGCGAAAAACTTCAGTCGAAATTCAAAACAAATACACATACAAAAATACCAAAAAGAGAGAACAAATCAATCCATTCTGTTCAACCAGTGTCTGGCCAATAAAATGATGGTCCAATGGTCATGTGACTGACACAGGAAGGAATTAATATCTAAACTCATAAGGCCCCTTACGCGATCACTGATGCATCTCAAGTGTTGAAAAGGGCTTGTTGTTTTGACAATAAAAAGTTGATGTCTCAGTTCTTCCGCCTGGCTCAGCAGTATGTGCCACACAAACTTCCATTAGTCCTAAAGTTGAGGAATTTCTCATTAGAGCTGTGAGGTAGACATGCCACCCACCAGGTGGTCATGTTCCCCACAGAGAAGTCATTCTGTAAACAATTGCGTGTGAATTCACTTTCTCCCTCAATTTTTTTCTGCCTGGATAAGAGTGATAAAGGTAACTTCAGAGCAATTCCATTGATGATCCATTGATCTCTTCCTCCATCCAGCCCGTCCTTACTTGGACTGCGGGTGAGCTGGAGCATATTCCGGCTGATTTAGGGCTTGGCCTGAAAGTTGGCGTCACCTAGAAAACCTTATGCTAGAAGGCCTGAGGACAGATTCAAACCCAGAACAGTCCCACTCCCTTGGCCACCATCTCGGTACCCATCTGGCCTCAACCCTCCAAACTCATTCTTAATAATTGTTGGCCCCGACCACGTTCCGGCCCCCGAAAAAAAAGTGTCCATGCATAATGCCGCCATGGGAGCGATGCTAACGGCAGAGGTTTACTTAAAGGTCATTGTTCGTGTAAGAAGAGACATGATTTGTCACTCTCTATACCCGTGCCAAAAAAAATGTGTTCTTTGAAAATCAAATTATCTGGTGAAAAGTTTTACATTTTAAAGTTGTCATACACAAGTACAAATAAATTGGTCTGTACTTGCCCAGGTTTTGGATCATGGTTTGTAATTTGAGGTCAATTTGTGGTTGGTGAAATTTTCACAATTCTTAGACTCAAAAATACTTCTCTTCATGTACCACTATAATAGCCCATATTTAAAAAAAAAAAAAAAAAAATAAGTAGCCTAACAGGCCTAAGTATTCCTCACAAATGAAGTGTACACTTATCTCCAATTTCTTTCAATTTCAAATAATTTTATTCAAATGTCCCAACGTTGTCTAAATATTTAAAAATCAAACAAGCTTAGAAGCTATGCAAATGTATTGTACTTAAATGATTTCATGGGGTAAAAAAAAAATCCACTGGATCGCCTTTTGGAATGTGATGTTTCATGGTGCATTTCTACCTCTAGTGGTGCACCTAACACTTTAAAAATGGCTGGTTTGCATCATTAATAGGCCGTTATAACCGTTCTTGGTGTGGTGTCAATTACTTGAGTTTTTCCTTATTTGTGTCTGCAAATAGCGGAGGATTACTGTATTTTACCATGCATATTTTAGAGTCGTAAATAAACCCAATGTGCATGTTTTTAGAATGTGGTGGTAAGCACCAGTACCAATGTGACAATAGGTACATGACCTCCAAACAATTCAGTTGATTTTATGTTGCGATCTACAAGAATAAAAATAAAAATCACATGTGACACGCTAACTACCTCCTCACATTCCCTAGATGATAGGCCATATGCACATGTCGCGATGACCAGACGGGTAACTTTCCTCCATGTACATGAGGCGCCGTCATTGTGCCAAGTCACGCTAACTGCTCCACTGGCAACTTCCGACGAGTCGCAGCCGAGCACTTGTCCCTAAAGGGCCAAAAATTTAAGACCCATCGGCGTCGCCCTATCTGGCATCAGCTACGGAGTGCTTTCCTCAGTCGTGGAACTGCCCTCACTTCTCTGGTACAACACTAGCTGATGTGCAGGGCCTGACAAGAAGACAATATTGAATTTAAAAGCCAAAATAATACCTCTATGCATATACTGTCTAGGAATGATTAATATTAACACAGTTGAACCTTGATGTAACGAACCCAGAAGCAACAGACCCCGTTATGACGGACAGAAAATAGTGTCCTGGGTTGTTTGAAAGTCAGTTAAGTTTTAGAATTTCCTCGCCATGAGCCACAAGACTAGTCAGGAGTTTACGGCTTGCTCTGCTCTCTTGTCATAGCTAAACAGACTTATATAGACTAGAGCACGCTAAAAAGCACGCTAATAATAAAGGGATTTCTAATCTAATTTCTAATGTGGTGGTCATGCTAGCAGGGGAGGCTATCCAATCAAAGGTAACTGAAAACATGGACGTTAGCTTAGCATCGCAAAGGGATCGTGTCATACCTACTTATTCATATTTATGGCTGTTTATTTTTTAAGCAGCCACTAGTTATGTACACTCTTGTGAACATGCTATCATTATAACAGGGCAGATACTTTTTGTAAAGCCTTTATCTATGGCATCTAAGGGTAACAGCAAAGAAAAAAGGAAGCGGCAACATCGTGGCTCTTAAACATGACCAGGTGTGACAAGGTAAGTTTGGACATACTCTGAAACTTTTCAAGCTATTTAAAATATCTATTTACACTTTTTGTGCTGTACTTGTCAGTTTAAGGCTTTGAAAAAAAAGCAGGGATTAGAAAACAATTTGTGTTTTTAGGCCACAAAAAAAGTACTTTGATGTGAAATACAATTGGCTCTAACGAAGGTCCCCTTTATCCAAGTCCGTTAAATCGAGATTCTACTGTAATTTGTATTTTTTTGCACGCATTATACCTATTTCCTGGCCAGACAAGAGCATTTCAAGTACACCTTTAATCTAATTCATGGCCACAATTTAGTCTTTTTATACACAAACCGCTTACAAAAATTTAGGGCTAATCAGCTTTCAGGCGAAATTTCAGGATGACAAAATTGATTTCACATTGTCAGTGGAACAATCATGAGCGGATACCGCAATATCCTTTATTTTGATCAGCGGAAATCACATCTTAAATGTCATAAATAAAAACAACATACTCCATTTTACATTTAGAAAAAAAGCCCAGAGATGTCAAGGTTATGGGCAGATTTTAAATCGTGGCCACGATATACAGGACTGGACAAAAATTAAGAGAACAATGTCTTGCCTGTGGTTTTGGACATTTTTGATAATTCATGAGTGCAAATAAGACACTTAGGTGTTCTTAATTCAGTTTAATACAATTCAAAGACCATATGTGATAACACACAAATTGCTAGGTTCGAAAATCAAGTTTAATTAATTAATTAATAAATAATCATAATAATGAAGGGTAAGAAAGTGAGACTCAAAGGCAGTTTTGGTACACACACACACACACCTACACAGAGACTGAAGTTGAACGCACTAAGGCAGTGATTCCCAACCACTGTGCCGCGACACATTGTGTCATGAGAAATCATCAAATGTGCTGAGGAAAATGATCCAATTTCAATTAATTGGTCTGAAAATGACTCATTATTGACTGCAACTAATGTATCTTTGTCAATCAATCTTTGCCAGCAATGTATAGTGACAAGATTACGACCTACACACATCAACATAATTTCACTATGTACTTCAGCAGAGATGGGCATTCCGTCCCAGGGACGCGAGCCAGTGAGAGAGAGCAAGAGAGAGTGAGCGAGAGCGAGAGAGAGAGAGCGAGAGCGAGAGAGAGAGAGAAAACTTGTGTAATGACAGCTACGTTCTGAATCGTTTGAGGCGGGGGGAGTCTACCAGTGCTTTACCAGAGGTAGGCACATTACCATATTCTACCAGTTAGTCCGGGTGGTTGAAATGCAGGGCCAGAAGCGCTTTAAAAGGACGGGAATGGAGGACGATTATTTTTATGAATTAGGACAAATGGACGATGGCAGAAGAGTGCCAGGTCGTGGATGGCAGACGGCCCATAAAAATGGGTTAAAGCGGCCATCTCCCAATATGGTCCAGCTGCAGCCACAAATGGGCATTCCCGTTTTTTAACACCCCCTCACACCGAGCGCCACGTGCGCTGTCGACTGTTCTCTATGGCGTCAGATTTATGCCACAATTACGTCAGCGTAATGTCAAATACCGCAAACAGTCACTTTCTAAAACGCTGTTCTTATTGTTTAAATTATTTAAAAAAATATAAATCTTTGATTGGCTTGATGTGCTTCTATAAATATTTTTCTGTTTGTTTTATTAGATTTTTTTTATGATCAAAAATCACCTCTCGGAGTTGTGCATTTCCGTCTTCATCATTAGATGTTGCCATTGTAGTTGTTTTGTAATAGCGCCATGCCATTCTATTCCTATTTATATTACACCATATGAAAAGCGCTTTGTTACATCTCCAGCTGTTGTAAAATGCGCTATATAAATAAAGTTCTAGTGTATGTTTTTACCCCACCTCTTGAGTTACGATTGGACTGTAACTGGACTGTAACAGACAATCAGAAACAGCCCTAGTGTCCGACTCTTGATTGGTTAAGAATTGTGGCACAATTGTCACGCCTGCCTGTTTTGTATGCGTAGAGGAGAGAAGCCGTAAGAGTAAAACCTGTTTTGTGCGTACACTTCGAGGGTCTTTTACAAGTGAAACACATTTTTGTACGCACAAAACATGTTTTCGTACGCGGTATTTGACATCACGCTACGTAGTAGTTGTGGTCGTATTGGGAACACCAACTGTATCCTTCTCATTGGTCGACTAAACGCTGACACCGCCCCGCTGCAGCCGGACCCTTCTCCCCATTTCTGATGTTTATGCTAAGAAAGACATCTCTTTTTTTTTATTGCACTACTTTTTAGCAAACGACAGTTTTCAGTGCAAAGTGAAACGCTCACACTGAAACAAGAAATGACAATGACAAATAAAAGGAAATACAATTTTATCCAAAATTTAATTTAGAAATGGCTAAGTGAATGAAAATGCTATGAGAGAGTGCAAATACAAAGACAAGCACCTCACGGCTTAGCTGGTCATCATGATGCTCATCATCTCCAATTTTTTCTGTAATTTCTTCTCTAAGCATGACTCGCCGGCTAGTCAGAAGCGTTCAGCCATAAAGTTTGGGAAATGCTGCACTAAGGCACCTTGTGACACTGATAGTGAGGTCCGCTCATTGAACCAAATAAAACCAAAAAAAAAAAAACGTTTGAAGTTTACTTTGGGAGGTGAAGTCGCTCCAAATGCTTCTAAAATTCCTTAGAACAGAGGTGTGGAACCTTTTTCCTATCGGGGATTTATGAAAATTATCAAGCGACCATTGAACAAATAGATTAGGTACTAGATTAAATATTGATTGCGGGATTAATGGTTTTGGCGGTGGCGGATAAAATGTTTTGATAGGTTGCCCACCTCTGCTCTCGAAGCTGGCACAAGAATGGTTATGCACACACACAAACACAGAAGAGAGAAACGGACAACTATGCAGCTAATGAAATTACAACAGCAAAATCACAGACAGACAAAGCGTAATCAACCTTCTAGGCACGTGTTTGTTTGTTTAGAACCCCCCCCCACTTGTCACTCATTACGTGTGCTCTGTACCATGGAGTACTTCTTACAGGGGTTCTTCAGGCAGGCGGGCGCCCAGTTGATGGGCCAGCCATACACGCACGGCACAGACGCGTTCACGTTGCGCTCCATGAAGTTGAACAGCGGGTTCCACCAGGTGTTGCTGAGGTAGCTTTTGGGGGTACACTGACACTGTTCACAGGGGGGAGAAAAGGATGAGAAGGACCGGCATTAGAAAAAAAAGAAAATAAAGCAACACATTTAAAGTTAGAAAAGATATCAAACTGCATTGAAAAACGATAGAAATGAATAAAAGCTGAATGTCTAGAAGCTCTCACATTCACTTTAAGTTCAATGTTACGAGATATCACTATTTTTTATTACTAAGCTATCGCATTAGTTTTTAATTATATGAATACATAAAGTTGATACATCACTGAAATTTGTATTTAAACATTTTAAAAAGTTAAATGCTACAATTTCCTGAAAACGTTTTTGTATTTTTAAGATACCACTCTATTTTGTAAAATGAAAATGGAAAAAAAAAAGGATGTTAGGACATAAGTTTTAATTTAAAAAATGTAAAGAGAAATTGAATGTAAATGATATCACTAGCTTTTATAGTTTAAGACACGGAAATAATGCTACCAATACATCACAGTATTGTAAATTATATTTAAATATTTTCAAAATGCAATCAAGTTTAACAACGTTCAAAGTCTTACAGTCTCTTGTATTAACGTTTTAATGTTGAAATATTACATGAGTCTGTAAACAAAATGTAAAATGTAATTACGTGAATTCTAAAACGTTCAGCATTAACGTTACAAAATAAAGTTTTTTATTTCGAACATTAAAAACAAACATTTGTTGTACAAATAAAAAAAATGTAATGTGTTTACTTTATTGCAGGATATTACAGTATTTTTAATTTAAAAAAAAAGTACGTTAAAATACAACAGTATGGACGATTGTAATAGTAACAAAAAACCTAAATGGAATGCAATTACAGAATTAACATACAGTAGCAACTCTAACATTTCGAGGTGCCCAAATATTTATTATTTTACTTGACTTCTTACTCACTTTACTGTTCAGTAGCTCTCACCCACCTTTGTGTTGGCCATGCAGTGGTACCACCGGAAGATTCGCGTTGTGACAAAGTAGGCCACCACCACATCCACGCTGTAGTGCTCGTGTGCCACCAAGATGCACACGACGCCCACGGCACTCAGCAGCCAGCACATCAGGTGGTACCACCAAAATGAGCGAGGAGAGTCTGCAGGGAAGAAGTCCACCACACAACAAAAGAGTGAAGCGGGCCAAAATCAACCATTTTCACAATATTGACATTTTAGCAGCACCTTGACTTTCGTGTTTAATTCATTCTATAAATTCTATATCTCAAATTATAAATATCAAACAAATGTTCCCGTTGAAATTAATTGAAAATGCCATTAATCCATTCTAGCTCACCAAATACCAGTACATTTTTGTTACATGTTTTTAATAAAGAAAAATAACTGTAAACAGTATAGTGTAAAAACCTAAAAAAAAAAAAAAAACGGAATGTGAAGAAATAAACTGGTGTCATAATAAATTCACTATGTAGAGCAATATTTGTGTGTTAAGAGGCATGGATTATTTCGTAACGTCAGGAGCTGGGTTTGGGTTGACTTGGTTGTGTTAGGCGACGAGTGAGTTTCTAGGGAAAAAAAAAAGACGGGCTCAGCGTTTGCTAACGATTGACGATAAATGGGAAACGGAAAGAGAAAAAGAAGAAAAACTGAGCACTAACAGAAGTGGGTTTTGGTCCGTCAGTGCAATCGTTACTGACCGGGTCAAGTACCGACGGACCTCTCAGCCCATCACAGAGTGACGGCAGTTTGGCCGACCAGAGACAGAAACACTTGTTTGCTGGAGGACTGCATTGACTATTTGGGTTTGCTTTCAATCCGATCTCTGCAGGGACTGTGATGGCTGGCTCGCTAAACTGGTGGAACCAGAAGACGCCACTTTACTTTGCGATGACAAGACAAATCTACAATGTTAGTTTGAGGCTTATACTTGATTTTCTGTTAAATCTTGGGAATTTTTTTCATATTCTCATTCAGTCTGTTTTTGATGGCGGGCATTGACTATCTGTAAATGCTTTGCCCTTCCTCCACGAGAGGTGACGTTATGCACCAAGAGATGTGAATTCGACCATGAACCAAGAACAAGAATAAGACGAAGCAGCATTAAAATGGACCAGCTGACGGCCGTTTGATTTTTAACTACTAGTGTGAAATACCTGATGGACGAACTGACCAACTGATGATTACACGTTGGTTCGTTCTGAAAAAATGACGGACTGACGAATAATGGTGGGGTATCCTGTATGCCGATGGGTGAATTTTAGTAAAATTTTAGTAAAATGCCCACCTTTGTAAATACATACAAACAACACACAACGCAAACACTGCTTATGTACAAATGACTTACATTCTTTGATAAACAGGTAAGTGAGGGTGAGCATCAGGGTGTGTCCACTGAACAGATAGTCTCCACACATAACTTGGGAACTGGTCATGGACAGGCCGGCCCCGGAAATCAAATTCAGAACTCTCTGGAACTTTCCATACGAGTCCTCATGCAGCTGACGAAAAGCAAAACGAGTGAGGATGAGGATATTGATAAAATGTTTGTATGCTCACAATTAAGACAGCAACATCTCATTATTTATTCTTTTATTTATCTAATTTATATATTTGATTAAATTATTGTTGTATTGCACTGGAGAGGGGAGCTCTCTAATCTCGTTGCACACTGTACAATGACAATAAAGGGTTTCTGATTTCTGTAATCCAGCACCATTTCTAATGAGAATTCATCAAAGGTTAAGATGTTGGCAGTTAGCTAATTTATACAAGTAAAAACCGTTTAAAGACAGTCTGATGCCTTGTTATCCCAGTAATATTTTTAATTAGAAAAAAATACATAAAAAGCCAACATTGGTGTGCTAATACAAAGTAGCAAGAATGCAATCTGAGTAGCGACAGCACCAAAGTTTTTGCTATGTGTTCTCGCACTATTTCTAATTAGCTCTAATATGTTAAAGTGGTCAGATGATAACATGTTGGCAGTTGATATTCTAACATAGCAATTGTGTGATGAGCTGAACAGTTTTAAGTTGGAATGGATTGAATCAGTTGAAAAATGGGGAAGGACAAGATAAATGCATAAAAGGGCTGCATTCATTTTGGAATTCTGCTGTGGAATTGCAATACGAAGATGACTATTAGTGCTCTCGCATGAATTGAAGAAGAAAAAAGGTGTCTCTCTCTTGTTCATATTTCTGACACCTCCAGGATTTATGACGTGCTCACCTTGGGCGCGCAATTCAAGTGCATGCCAGGTACCGGCAGGATGGTGATGTACATGGTGATGCAGCGGTACAAGTACAAGGTGCCCACGAGGAAGAAGTAGCGTCGGCATACTATGGACCTGCAACATATACATTATTAGTAAGTGAAAAACATGGAGAGTATTTGAATTTGAAGTGAACAACTTGTGGATTTTACTCTTAAGTCGCTTGTTTTAGATTTAACACAAAAGGTTGGGTTAAATGAATAACCCAAAAAAAACAACTTGATTTTTTTTTTTTTTATTAAAAAAACAATTTAAACAAACCAACATTATTATATTTTGGGTTATTCATTTGACCCAACTTTTATTTATTCAACCCAAAACGTTGAACCGGTTATTTTTGACCAAACCGTTTTTCGAGAATATATTCTGTAAATAATAAAATATCAGCAAAAACGAAACTAAACAGCTGAGACTTGAGCTTACTTTTAAAAACATCAGCGGTTGTTCCAAAGGCACTAAATGCAGCCTCTCTGTACATTGTTGCTCAAACTCTTGGAATGATTAAATGGCCGGTGGAATACGACCGCACGACCCGCAAGGGTTGATATGATAAAAATATATATCAATTAGTTATAATGGCCAAACAAACAGGGAGCCAATGCAGACATTTTAATCCCAGAGTAATGTGCTTGCACACTCTGGTCGGGAGTTCTGAGGTCATTGTACATTAGAGATGGTCTTTTTGGTAAAACTAGAGAATAGGGTGTGGTACTAATAAATGACAGTAGATACTGTAAAAGCAAACATTAGCAACTCCCTGAGAGATTATAATCATAACCATGGAAAACGTATCTAGAGTTGCAACAATTAATCAATAATTAAAATAATCGTTAGTTGGAGACCAACAGAAATTTCAAGCGAAACATCACCAAAATGTTAAACCAAAAATTTTTGAAAAAGATCTCGGTATGCCCAGACTTCTTACTTGTGGTTGAAGAAGAAAAGCTGCAGGAACCAAATGGTAACCAGCACAATGCCATTAACCTCCGTAAGAGTGAAAGCCCACTTGAGTCTGTCGATATAATCAAAGAAGGTGTCGGGCAGCGGCGGGATGTTCTCTTTGGGCGGAACCCTCTCGTGCACCAGGGTGATGACCACCGTGGTCAGCATCAAGCTGAAGCAGGCATAGAAAAAGAGCAGAATGGTTTTCCACCACTCCGGAGGCAGGCGGTTGACCTCAGGCTCCTTCATGGAGATCTTGACGTAGTCATTGTGCCTGGTCTTGCGGAAGCCCCGCTTGGTGTCGCCCGAGCCATGCGCGTGCACAGGGCAGGGTTTTTTGTCATGGCTATGCTCGGCAGCGCCTTCCATTTTTTGGTTCTTGCTATCCGCTTGGGACGACGACATGGCTTCCTGCTCTGTCCATTCACAGGTGGGACCCCTCTGGATGGAGGTGTTGGCACTGCAATGAGAATTCAATACATATGAATAGAAGTACTCGAAAACAAATTTGGGCACCAAGCCTTTTTTCAAATGTAAAAGATCATCAATTCCGAGTACAGTCGTAAATTAGGAAAATGCACGGTGCTAAATAAATCTAAAATAAACACTTGCTTTAGTTTTTATTTAACTGTTATCCATAACATTTTGCTTTTCTTCACTACTATGCATAATTCAATTGTAGTAAATTGATTTACAAAATCAATGCACATGGTACAAACATAAAAATACTTATGCGAATTATATTAGGAGGAGCATACACTTTTTTGTAGCATAATCTAGTATCTTGCAGCAAACATAATTATGTGTTTTATTTTGATGTGATGCCAATGAGGGCTTGTAGCAAATGTTATGTTACTTTGATACTGGGATTACCAAGTTCATGAATGCATCACTTTGTTCCCGAGAGTGTGCGTGTGAGAGCTTTCTTCTTTGATGCCAAGCACAGAAAAACACACACTGTCTTGGCTGTTAATAAACGTGAGTTCGCTGACTAATGCCTACTTAATCCATAGGAGACGCTTCGTGTTTGTGTTTTATACAAAGTTACAAACACACCGAAACCTGTGTGTGCTAACTAAACAGTTGACCGTGTTAGAAATAAAAAAAAGGCATCAGCCACAACGTGCTTCCATTCTCGGTTATCGAAAATCTCCATCGTGCTGCCATGAAAGCGAGGTTTGCATCTTAAGTATTTGTGGGTGAATTGTGCCGTAACCTTCGAACTCTGTTGCTAACACCAGGTAGCCATGACACTTCTTACCCATGCTTCTGTTCACATGGTTGACGACCCGGATGAACATCACGATGCATGTGCGCCCTAAAAGCGCGAGACAAGGTTGTTTCAAGAGATAAGCAATGCGTCAAATTAATAAATTGTCGACTAATTGAATTATTTGTCGATTTGTTGTGATTATTCGACTAATCTTGGTAGCCCTAATTCACACCTCCCAACACACACACGGTTTTGTCTACATGCAAGATATAGTGTTGCCACATGTTGCCCAATACTGAGCAGTGAGTGTGAGTGCATGGAGCAAGAAGTGGAGTAAAATGGCACCCAGAAGACAAAGTGGGAGATGAGCTACAATTACAATGTTTTTCAGTGCGCTCAACTAAATGGCCGCGGAAGTCCTACATCAACCGAACGATAATATCCACTTCCAGCATTTTCATTATTTCACATCTAAAAGGTTTAAAAGGGGGCCTTTTAACTGCTAATGGCTCTGGGGATACTGATTCTAACCGAGAGCCACTTAGGATGCATAGACAATGGGATGTTTACTTGTGGACAAATATGGCACCTGAGCAAGGAATTGGATAGGAATAGACAGTATCAAGTTGCTCAGAATCAATTTTGGGGGGGTGGCGGCGGAGAATGATGATCAGTCTGAGAATCACAGATGTAAGCTGCGAGATGAAGCTGATGAATGGCTGCAATTGGCAATGTTTGACAGACGGTGGGTGAGGAGTCACAAAGCTGATTAATAGCGACCACAAACACAAGATCATTAGCGTGCTGTACATGGGATGATGTAACGTCTTTGTTGTGACTAGAGATGCAAAATCATTTAAAAAAACATTCCTAATTGACTAATATTTGAATGGATTTCATTTCATTTCAATGTACAATGATGTAGATTGGTGGGGATTCTTGACATTTGAGGTGATATGGCAGCGATAACCGATTTCCAATTTCACCAACAGTTTGTCTCCTTGCATATGAAAGCCATGCAGGTGCTACATTTCCCATTCCTATGGATTAAACAACAAGCATCACTCTTTAGTAGTGTTTCAAGTGAGGATGTAGGATTTAGTCTGCTCTGATGGGAAGGAAAAAGAAGTCCTTTTCCCACCACCCGGTGCGCCTGCCAGTGCTCTAAAGGGTAAGAGTGGTGATGGAAAAATGACCCAAAAAAATCTCCCTAAAAAAACAACAGCTATTCCACATGTCCACACGGCGTAATGGATGACTTGGCCGGCTACACTCACCCGAGCTATTTTCAGAGAGCCCGGATGAAGGCTCTGTTTTATACTTTGCAAGAACCAGGGCTGGGCCTCCATTTTGAGGCCTTGGTAATAACATGCTACGAGAGCTGCTCACTCATTTACCTCCTGGCAGCATGTGGATTGTCTCCATCAAAGCCAATGATAATAATAAGTCATGTTAAAGGGCGGTGCACGCATGGAACACTGCAGAAGCAGAAAGTGTCCCTTTTGTGAATATTCAAGCTCTGAACATGAATAAATGTTTGAGTTGCATCCCCCCACATTTGTGCCTCAACCTAATATTAAAGTACTAACATGACAGAGACAATGTTAAAAAAGGTAAGTGTTTGTCACGCTCGCAGCATGATGCTTGTGATTATCGCTAATAATTTAATTACAGTATTAGCAATGTACAGGATGGACTCTTACGCAAAGTCTGATGGAGATAGAGGGCTCTTGAGAATGCAGGTGGTCAGCCAGTTGGATGCAGTGGAGCTTGACACGGACAGGTGGAGGAGACCTGGGCCAAGAGGCGGCAGAGCTTATATGGCGTCAATTTGGTGGACTGGAACTTGGACCTGGGGTGGGGCAGACCTGAGGGAGGTCTTGGAATATATGTGTCGCAGACCCAGGGTACAGAGATAACAGGGCCTTCAATCATGTCTGGGGTGGAACTTGGGGGGCCTCAATCACATGTTTGAATGAACTATTGGAACTACAAAGTATAAGTGGAGAGGACATGTTGGAGTTTTAAGACCACATGTAAACCCTCCTGTAGGGCCTTAGATCACGCGCTTAGCTGACCTGTTGCTGGGCCCTTAGATTAGAGGTTGGGTGGACCAAGATTCCTCAATGAAGAGATAGGGCAGACCAGGAGGGACCACGTGTGGGGTGGATATGATGGGGCCTTAGACAACAGGTGGGTGGACTGGTCATGAAGGGGCCTTCAAACACACGTGGGGTCGAGTTGGAAAAGCCACATGTGGTGTGAACATGCTGGGGCCTTCATTTTATTAGACAGGGTGGACCAGGGGCCTTAGGCCACAAGTGAGGCATATGTTGTCAGTAATGACAGGCAGGACTGGGAGTCTCCCTTCCAGAGAGTCTGTCTTGGATACATGCACGCGGTGTTAAACACCATGTTCCACTAGAGGCTCGTGGGTGGGGCAACAGGTCATTTTCAATGTCTTGTAATTACACGCTATCCCTTTCAGGCAGACCGCCAACATCTGGGAGTTTGCAATCGAATTAAATGAGCAATGCAGCAGTTGAAATGTTTCGATGTTTCCATTTCAAAATGCTGCTCTGGTCTCATACATGATCAATATGAACAACATTAAATAGAATTTATCAATATGCATGTATCATTCATTACACAAAGTGTTTACATACAAACCCATAATGAGGTCTTAACTACAAGAACACAAAATTGAAGATTTTGGTCGTAAATGTTTTCAGCTCTTATGGGTCGGAAACCTACGGTCCGTGGTCCGTTTATAGGCCACCAGAAAATTCTATTCTTCTGTTTTCTTTAGGACATGTTGTCGTACAGTAAGATAGCACTAGACTCTTTTGAGTGTTCCATGATGCTAACATGTATGTTTTTGGAATGTGTCAGAAAGCAAAAAAATAATAATCTGAAGACATCTTGACTGTGTGGCAGATGTGCAAAGCACTATGAATGACACGACGCTATCCGCAGCTCAACATTGGATCTGAATTTTATCCAGAATATGAAATGTTTACTATTCCGACACTGTTTACACGTTCATGTGAAAATTTCTTAGACTGTCAATTATAGTTTGCAATTAAATCCTTATATATTATTTTGGAATGTGGCTGTAAGACAGAGTACTTGACAAAATTCAAACAAGTATGGGAAGAACATACAAACTCCAAACCAGATGGGTCTCAGGTTGACATGCTAATCACAAGGCTCGGGGTTACCAATGTAGTGCCCCCCCCCAAAGGAACACATGATGTTCTTAACCAGTGATGGGACATTGTGATTTTCTTGGAATGATGCAAAAATGATCATTTGAAAATGCTAACGTCGGCGGTCATTGATAGAAATTAAACAACAGTAACTATTAAAGGTGATTTGAGCAACTATTTTGTTACAAGTGTCTATCCAACTAGTAGTCTTTCGCATTAATCAGCACCTAAGACGCTTTTAGTACAATGAGATAGACAGAGTTAATGCCTTGAGGGAATGATAATAAATATAAAAATAGTACTTTAATCCACAAACGCTGATTACATACATATAGTCCCATCATCTATTATTTCTTTGTTTTTGTTGAAGTCTCAGGGGACTTAAAAACTGATGGGATCCATTGAGTCTTTCAGAACATGAAATCCTAAACAAAAAGTCTGCCTTTTACTAATATGCTATTACTAATTTGTGATTTGGTTACCTTGATACATGGGCAGATTTAATTCTAATCTACAGCAGCGCAAACTACATCACAACAAAAAACAATGTTGAATGTCTCCCTCTCAAAATGAAAGAGTACGTTTCAGCAAGTGTCCTACCTGTCCTCGTCGGTCCTCCGGGTGTCTTGTGTCGTCGCAGTGACGGCAAGAATGTGCCAATGATGCTTAGATCTTTCGGATCAAAGAGGAGTGCTCCGGCTCCTCAAGGGACAGACCCTCGCCTTCCGGGGCTCGCTCCTCCCCGCCGCCCGTCGTTTGCCGAACACCAACTAGACTGCACTCGCCCTTCCGCTCGCCTCCATCCTCCTCGGTCAACCTCGAATGTCAATCGCGTCGACTCACCCGGCGCCGACGTTACGCAGGCAGGTGTCATAAAAGCCAAAGCGGTGACGTTGGGCTCTGTGTGACGTTCAGAAGTGTGCGATTGGGTGTCTTGTGCGCATTGGTGGTCGGCTCGAGGGCAGCCTCTAGAAGCGGCACGGTGGCTTTGGAGTCCTTTCCCATTTCACTGAAAATAAAAGAACACCCTGTGATTTTCCATTGTTTATCTGAGTAATGAAGTTGATGTTATGTTGCTAGAAATGTAGTGGTCATGCTTCCACGCTTTGTACTGCAACAAGACAATATGCAAGCGACCGGCAAAATATTTAGGGCAGTCTAAAAGTACTAATGTACGTGTCAAAAAGCTTAATGTCAGAAAACTGCCACCAATCCTCACTAAAATTCACATGCACACCACTGATGCCCACTCAATCTATGAAAATCCATAGTATTTTGGATTTTACGGACAGATACTAGAAAACCATGATCAATCGGCAACAAAATTGATATGCACATCTCTACTTGTGCCAACATCAATCTCTGAAAATATGAAAACGATCGCCTCAGTATTTAGGCTTTTATGAACATTAAGGACCTAGTTTTTTAAGTAATTTCAAGAAATGCCAAATGAAATCAAAGTAAAGTCATTAAAAAGAATACAATACAACATTCTTTATAAAGCGCATAGAATAAAGCGTTTTCCATATGGCATCATATAAATTATCGGGAAATTAGAACACAAATTAAAACACATAAAAAATAAATACCAGAAGAACAGCGACAGTCTCATGTTGAGTCGAAAGCTAAAGAATAAAAATGTGTCTTCAAACGGGTTTAAAAAAATGGACAGAGAGGGGACTTGTCTGACATTTAATGGGAGGTCATTCCATAGGGAAGGATTGGCAACTGAATAGGCACGATCCCCCTGATGCCGCGCTTAGACCTCGGTACCTCCAGCAGCACGTGGTCGGCAGACCTGAGGCAGCCGGTAGGTGCGACGGGGTTTTAATTTTCCATTTGTGTTGTTGGTTCCTAGTACAGTATTTTTCCATTTCAGAAGGTGGCGGTATGCCACCAAAAGTTATTTGTTGACTGCCAAAAACGGAAGAAGAAGAAGAAGAAGAAAAGCGGAAGTACGTCACCTCGTCAGGCGACGTGGCCCCTAGTAAACCGATTCCTGTTGCTAGCCTCCCAGTTTGCTGAGGCTTACCTCCGTGCTTAGGTAATACCTAGCGGCACTGGGTTGGGCTCACATCACGGGCAAACGCGGGTAACGGCTCGTCAGATCTTCAACGCGTCCGAAGACGGTGGAACATCGCGAACCAACGGGCTGGCATGATGGAGACGTATGGAAACTCGTACAAGAAGCAGAAGCTGAGCAACGCGCCCCAGAACTGGGTGCGTGTCTTGGGCGAGATCAATTTCCCCTTCATCCTAACCCCGTCGAAAAATCGGGCTACTTCTCCGTTACGTTTATCCCGTTGGCATAGTTTGCTGTTCCCTGTTTGTTATCTTGTTTTGAATGGCTCGTGTTCTCAACCAAGTGGCTGCCGAGACAGTACACTGACGCTATCACGGAATATATTCAAATAGGTTAAATTTTTTTGGGGGGGAGGGCATGTCGTTTTTTTTATTTTAATATTATTTAATCTGTTTATTTGCTAATTGTTGGCTGACAATCAGTTCAGGATGTACCCTGCCTACTGACAATAACTGGAGACAGTTGTAATAGGCTCCAGCATCTCCCGCGGCCCTTGTGAGGACATTACAAATCTTTATATACTATTACGCGACTAATCTTTATTTATATATCACTTTAACAACAGCTGCAGCTGTAACAATGCGTCATAAGACATGTTGCTGGAAGTCCACGAAGATTTCAATTTAGCGGGGGGGCAGTTGATGAGATGGTAATCACATTGGTTCTGTAAACATTAGTGGTTATCAAAGTTTTTAAGAACTATTTTATGTATTGCAGGTACACTGTGCAGTCAAATGGGGTCTGTGTTTAAGAACGTCAAGCACTGAAGAAGAAATCAGATTAACATGTATTGCATTTGTAATTTTTTAATTTGAGACTGGTTTAGTTACATTTCATATTTATATATTAACTTAATTGTCCAAGATGGTATCGGCAGTGTCCACGATTATCCGATACCTTAAATTAAGGCCGGTATTAGCCCGATACCGATACTTGGTCTAGGTATTTTTCCGTCCTTATATGTCCGTATACCCCTCTTTTACACAATTCCCCGTTTTTGTCCTATTTGCATTGCAATGATGCATATTTGAAGTTCTACTTCTGACCAAAAAAATAAATTGTATTAATTGAAACATACAGTGTCAATCTAGCTTTAACCAGAAGACTCACAGACACTGAATCAAAACCTTAGCTGCTGATTGTAGCTAAGTGCTGAATTCCATTTTTCCTCTTTTGTTTCAAGGTACAACTAGTTAACACAATGAACCCAATTCCTTATGTTGAATTCAGTGACTAACCAATTTGCATGCTGAATCAAAACAGGGGACACAGCGTGCCACAAATGTCACTTATCAAGCACACCACGTCAGCAGGAACAAGCGTGGGCAGGTGGTGGGCACGAGAGGCGGCTTCAGAGGATGCACTGTATGGCTCACTGGTCAGTCGTGAGTCTTTAATGAGTCAAGTAGCATCTATCCTATTAGGTGATTTATTTATTTCTCCCTTTGTGGTCCAGGTCTGTCTGGCGCTGGGAAGACCACGGTGAGCATGGCCCTGGAGGAGTATCTTGTCTGCCATGGCATCCCATGCTACACGTTGGATGGTGACAACATCCGCCAGGGTCTGAACAAAAACCTGGGCTTCAGCCCTGAGGACCGTGAGGAGAACATCCGCCGAATTGCTGAGGTGGCACGCCTCTTTGCAGATGCCGGACTGGTCTGCCTGGCCAGCTTCATCTCCCCCTACAGCAGGGTGAGTCATGCCTAAGAATGGAGTTGAAAAGAAATTTAGCGATTCTTATTCCTTTAGTGATGCTGCTTATCAAGACGATTCCTGATCAATTCTCTTATCCATTCTCATTGAGTCAGGGAATAGAATAATACAAATAGGTTTGTTTTATTTAAAGGGACACTTGGATACATTTAACACTGACACTTATATAATGGGTTTGCATGTAAAAATTACATCAGTACTAGATATGCCCGCCAACGGGCAGCAGCACTCATCGAGGAGGCAGACGTGAATCTTTACCCTCCCTGGCTAACAGTAGGATAATGGCACGGCTAATAGCAACAATTAGCTTCGGGCCGTTAAAACAAGTCGTTAGCACAACAAAATCAGTGCTTTACGATCTAGCTTGCGTCTTCATCTCGCGGGTTGCTTCCCAAGCAGTCGCGTGCGTTGTCCGACACTGCTTGCAGCCGCCTACTTTGGCGTGGGAGTGAGTGGACCTTGATTTCAGATAAACAGTCTTGAACAGTGCGCATCGCGGCGTGGCATGTGCTTTTGGTCGGGGCCGCTTTGGGAGAGCCAGTGTTCAGCGAACAAACAGTTCCATAGCCAGGTGTGGCCACATTGGAATGTTACATTAAGTGGTGTACGCATAGCCCGGAGCTGTTGCATTTCAAATAAGAAGAAGGCGGGTGACAGTGACGTTGCCTACAGTCAAAAAACTGGGGCCAATGCTCATTCAAATAAATAAATAATTCCCACTTCAGTCTCTGTAAATATCCCGATCGGTGCTTTTATGCCGTGCATCCTCACCGTGATCAGCAAAGAAGCAGTGTGCTGCGTCCTCTCAGCCGGTGTTTGATTTTATTTTTTTTGAGGGCTGGCATTTTAGATTTATTATTTGTCTTTTGGACGCAAACGCTTATTAGTTTTCATCACATTTAGTCAAAGCTTTAAATGGCCTCGCCCCAGCGTACCCCTCTCAGTCCTCCACCCCTACGCACCTGCCTGCTTCCTCAGGTCTGTGGGCCAAATGCTGCTGGAGGAGCTGAGGACTAAGCGTGGCCTCAGGGGATCGCGCCTTTTCTGTTTTTGGCCCTTCCCTATGGAATGAGCTTCCATTAAATTCTAGGCACGCCCACTCTCTGTCTACTTTTAAAACCTGTTTGAAGACATTTTTATTCATTTGCTTTTGCCTCAACATGAGACTGTCACTCATCTGCTGTTCTTCTGGTGTATATTGTTTGTGTTTTAATTTGAGTTCAAATTACCTGCTAATTTACTTAACGGCATATGGAAAGTGCTTTGTTACTGCTCCAGCTGTTGCGAAATGGGCGACATCAATAAAATTGTATTGTATTGTATTCCAATTTGTGATAGTTTTAATTGACGAAATCTCCAAAAAATTTTCATCTAGTTTTTGTAAATTTAGTCGACAAAAACTCAAAAACGTTTTGGTCCGTTTTAGTTCGAAATAGGAATACAAGGTTTCCACCCAATTGCAAAGACTTTCTGAGAGACTACTAAGGATTTTGCATTTCAAACAGATAAAGTAGTAACAGCGGAATCAATGCTCTTTGCTCCCAAATAAGCCAAGAAAGCATTTATTTGGCAACTGTTGTGGCTATAATTCACTTAAAGCAACTTAAATCAACAAAATAAAAATGTTTTAACAACATAGACTTGTAGTCGACTTGTTCTTATACAGTAGCACAGGATATCAGCGCTTTTTTAATACACCAAGTATAGAAGTGTTTTTTTATTTGATGTGATTGTATAGATAAATTGAGTTAAGAGCTTGTTCATGGAATTAATGTCACTGATATAGATGATACGTTATATTAATTGTACTAAATGAATTCTTTTCAGACCAATTAAGTGATTTTTGGTTCATTTCCCCTGGCACACCTGATGGGCTCTCACGACACACTGTGACGCAACACAGTGGTTGGGAATTACTGCGTTGGAGCAAGGTTTCCCAGCTTTGCAAAATGATCATGTTAGAGCAACATTGTCGCCTTGCATGTTAATTGTCTTATTTAAAGAAAGATGTCAAAATTACTTATTGAAGTTGGCATGTGGAAAGCAGTTGATTTTGCTCAGAGACTCAGCTGCTCCAAATGTTCACCTTTTGAAGTTAAATTTCATTAGAACACTAAAATGTTAAATTTGTAGTTGATTATGAAGCGTTTACGTTTCTTGTTCAAGTAATCATCAGCGATCAGTACCACCATTGTTTTTCATGACCGAGCTGTCTGCAGGATCGTCTCAACGCCAGAAAGATCCACGAAGCGGCAGGGCTTCCTTTCTTCGAGGTCTTTGTGGACGCCCCGCTGGACGTGTGCGAGCAGAGAGATGTCAAAGGCCTTTACAAGAGAGCCAGAGCGGGCGAAATAAGAGGTAGAGGATGTTTTGGCATCTGTGTGAAATGCGCCACCAAGTCCACTTGTGGGATTCCTACTCATAATGTAGAAGCAAATTGGCATTCATGATCCCATTGTCACCCTCGCCCAAGCCACGTCGCGTGATATTTATCGAAACTGTATTTTCACGCAGGCTTCACTGGGATCGACTCTGAGTACGAGAAACCCGAGGCGCCGGAGCTGGTGCTGAAGACCGACTCCTGCAGTGTGAATGAGTGCATCCAGCAGCTGGTTGACCTGCTTCAGGAGAGGGTGACTGCCAAAGACAACAATTTTCACTTTTATCCGACTGCTGGTGGTCGTACAAATTCTGAATGCTTTTGCTTTTCTGTCATCATCGCAGGACATTGTACCGGTGGATGCTTCTTACGAGGTGAAAGAGTTATACGTTCAAGAGAACAAACTGGACCTGGCCAAGGCTGACGCAGAGACGCTACCAGCTCTTCAGATTGGAAAGGTTTCTCCCTTTTGTCCTTTTTCAGTGAGGTCGACAGTGCATAAGTAATTGTATTGATGCTGACCAGCCATAATATTATGGCCGTTCTTACAATCTGTTGAAAAATCAGTACAAGAGCTGTATCATACATAGTGCCTTTACAAGAAAATAATGTGCCTCTTGTTTAAATCAAACAGACAGCAATACCAATCAATATGGTTTAGTGTAGTTTTTTTCCCCCCGGCAAACTACAACCACAAAGGTATTGATTTCATATGGCAAACTGACAGTTTTCATATATTTTTTAAGTTGTACACCATAAAACAATGACTTTCCCACATATTTTGTTTTCTACAAAATAGATTTACAGTTGTTGATTTGTGTGTGTGACCATCAGGTGGACATGCAGTGGGTTCAGGTGCTGGCTGAAGGCTGGGCAACGCCTCTCAACGGCTTCATGAGAGAGCGAGAGTATCTGCAGTGTCTTCACTTTGACTGCCTGCTGGATGGTATTTTATTTTTTTTTTCAAGGAGGCAAACTGCATTGAGGGGAAAGTCAATGGGGAAAAAAGTATTTTCCAGTCACATCACTAGTTTATTCTGACTATAGAGAAAAATGGGCAGATTAATCCATCAATTTTCATCATTAAAAAATAAATAATTAAAAATAAGTAATGATCATAGAAGCATCCATTAAAAAAAAAAAGAGACCGATAAGTATTATTTGGTTGTTTAATTTTATTCGAAACTGTGTGCATGCACTTAGGCAATTCATTTTAATGTGCAAAGTTTGTTTGCAATAAACCTAAAAGGCCACTAGATGGTGTGCAAAGCCTACCTTGGAAATTCATTCTGCTGGGAATCTGCAAAATGTCAGAAATAATGCACCCACAATTTACATTTCATTCAACAAATAATAGTGATTATTGATATTATTTGCAGTTTTAGTTCAGATTTGTTCTGATTTAGAAAAGACCAATAAATTATTGTCAGAATGGTTCCCCTAAAGCTGCACTTTTAGCATTTGGAGAAAAAGCATCTGTACTCTGTTTTGGCAGTGAGTGGAGTCATATTTTGTTTTGAGCGCAATTACTGCAACTTATGCTTCACGAACATTCCAAGATAACCCATGTGACCCTTTTCCAATTCCTGAGGCTTGGTTTGTTCTGCCAAATGTTTTTGTTACATGCGCATACATAAAATGTTTTGGAAATAAAAGAGTAAAAGATTAGCATAGCTGATGTATCATTTTTCTGAATTTGGCAGGTGCTTCTAACAACAGCTGTCCAAGCGCAAATACCCTAAAATAAAAAGCAGAGATGATAACTGAAATATGGATATGGGGTGTCTAAATATCACAGATTGACATGTCGTTCATCGTGCCAGTAAATTGCAGCTGGAGCGCGAGGAATTCATCTTTTCGCCGTCAATCAAAGTCGCCAGCTCGCCGCTAACTGAACGTTCTGCTAAGATAATCAACAATAGTCCCGTTTGCATCCGCCTTGCTGGCTCGTGGGAGTTTTAATGTGAAGCAGCTGCTCAGACCGCACGTTGGGACTAGACGACGGCGCACTGGGGGCCGCATGGCCTTCTGACGCCACAGCCACAAGATCCATCGTAACTTTTAAGGATGCGTCCACAATTCACGTTCTAAAATCATGTGACTTTCCCCTAAGGCGGTCATATTTTAAATTTTCATAGTAAAACCTAGGGTCATATTTATTTGGGCTGTAACATTCTTGTTTTTGATATGTTATGCCAATAATTTAAAATAAAACACACGCAAGTTCCCTCGCATCCATTTTTCAGGTCAAATTCCCAAACTTAAACACTGTTCTCTGGCCACATTAGATGACGTAGGAAACAAAATAAAATTGGCTAATTTGGGCAAATTCACCCATAATAAAACATGGCCTGATCAGTCTCAGCACATGGGTCATGGGTGCTTGAGAATTTTCTGTGGAACCTGTTATGATAAAAGTAGATCCACGATTCCAATAGCGCATTTGCCCTGTGGGATGCTCAGGCCCATATTATTAAAGATATACGATTCCACAAAAAATGGGACATTTACCATGTAGGATATAAGATGTTAACTCATCATTTGGCGCGGCCCAGACAGCACAAGTCCTGTCTGTTCCTCTTTGAATCTGATCTGAACAAAAATGAAGCATGCATTACACAAAATAAGTGCAGGCAGCAAGATTCACAAAAATCAAGAATTCCCTCCATTCCGTTTTGAGCACCTGAGCATGGAGGGAGTTGGACACAATTTAGCCTTTTTTTTTTTTTTAATTACCGCTTAAGATCCACACTTCAATCACATCTTTGTTTTTTGTTTTTTTGCCTTGTTTTGTTTTGGAAGTCTATTGTGATAGGTAGGGAATGAAGAAAAAAAAAACTCTTGGCATTTCCCAACTAACGGACCGAACTGTAAATAACTTTCACTTTGGGCTCTAGGCGGTGTGATAAACCTTTCAGTGCCGGTGGTGTTGCCGGTGCCTTCTGAGGACAAAGAGCGCCTGGACGGCGTGACGGCGATGGCGCTGGTGTATGAAGGCAGGCGAGTGGCCATTCTTCGCAATCCCGAGTTCTACGAGCACCGCAAGGAGGAACGCTGCGCCCGCCAGTGGGGCACCACATGTACGACCCACCCTTACATCAAGGTCAGTATCTGAATGCAAACAGATACGCATGGGTCAACACCTGTGATGGGATTTGGCATGTTTTTCTTTTTTTGTGTGTCCCACTGGAAAGTAGATGTGATTGTTGCCATCATAAAACCTTCATTAAATTGTATCAGCAGTGTTTTGAGTAGGGCCCTACATGATAATTCGGCCGAGTTATTTTTTTTTCATATGACAAAGATTCAAACATTACTGGGTGAAAATCCAGAGTCCCTTTCGAGTGACTACACTGTCTGAAACTGTAACATGTAGAGGCAATGTCAACCAGAATCTCCCACGTCCCCCATAACTGCGACACCCTTGTTCACCAAAAGCTAAGCAGAGCTGCATTGAGTTTTGTCGGCCGGACAGGTTAGCGTTGGCCAACAGCATAAGCTTCTGATAAGACTCGGCAAAGGTGCTATTTGCAATATTTGTTTGGCCTCAAAAGCATAAAGAAAAAAAACTTGGAGAAGAAGTACTACTTTTCTTTATTAAATCAGTGTGCGTTCGTCACAGTAATGCTGTTCTCCCTGTCTAGACGCAAACACTTTTTGGAAATGTTTTTATCTTGACCACAGTTTTCCAAAAGCTCACTTTTCCGCCCTCCACAACTTATTTTGCGTGTGGACAAAGGCCCACAGCTCAGTAAAAGACACAAGTTCGCTTGCAAAAAACCCCCCAAAAAACTCATGTTGTTTGTGTGGACCTAGCCTTAGCAACACAGGTGGTTGGCCCTCACTTTATGAGGAACCCAACAGGGTGGCTCTCAAGGTTGGACGTAGTTGAAAAGGTGCGCACTTCCAGGAGCAGGTGTGACATTAAAAGACAAATGTTTGCACCGTCATAAATCTCCAAAGTGAGGAGCTTCTACAACCACTCTTCTGCCGCCTTGGAATCAGCGCTGACAGAACACAGTTCCAACGTGTCATCTTTTTCACTTAGCTGATGGAAAGACTAAACGGAGGCAAGTTGGGGTCAAGCGCTCCTTCTCCCCAATTTGTCCGGACGCCCGGGCTAATCGCTTGATCCGCTGCTTTTGGTCCAGCATGCTTTGGCAGGTGTTATTTCTGGATGCTGACTCACTCTCACTGCATGTGTTGTAAATTGTTTCAATCTGTCGCTCTGAGGCTCAGGTAGATAAGATAATAGAGACACAAATATTTTTTCCCCACAAATGGCAGATGGAGTTCGAAAGTTGAATATTATAGCGCTGTATTTTTAGGATAATATTAAACGCTGTTACCATTAGAGTATACTATTATCATTTCAACCTTTATTTCTCAGGTAATGTAATTGAGCACAGATGTTTATTTGCAATGCCAACATGGGTGCAAACAGCCGAGTAGTGTTATATATTATAATGTTTCAATTTGTCAGGTGAATTTTGCATTAAAAAGTAAATAAGTAGTAAGTGAGGCAGTCTGGATAAATGTCTTGTAGATCTCCAGACTCAGCTCACGCCAGGACACACACAAGCCGGTCCCGCCTCATAAAGGCACATTTGTACATGCAGACACTACTATACAGTCTCCACACTTTGCTTTTTATTGTTGTGAAACACAAGACTGAATTTGTGCGGCTTGGCGCCGACCGACTGGCTTTTGCTTGGTATCCGAAAATGTAATTTTTTTTGTTATGAAAGTGTTTAAAACAAGATCACTTTTTTTGATGGGCCGTTACATATTTTCACCCTTGTAAAATAATGGCCAAAATCATGTTTGACAAAAGAGACATGTTTTGTCTTAAACATCTCCTCGGGATGCTAGCCAGCTTTTCTAAAACCGGCTATACCGTTGGTCAAACAGATCATTCAATTCTCGCCCTGAAATGAAATGATTTAGAAATACAATGTAATCAGTATTTGGCTCCGATTTTTGTGTTTTCTGAATAAACTGAAAAATTGAGTGGCCTTTGCTTTGTGCTGGCGACAGTATGCAACACTGTGACGCTGTTCACTTGCAATTAAAATTTGAAATCGTAGCAACGCTGTTTGCCGACCATGTTCGGCAGCATCGCTCGGCGTCCGGCCGTCCTAATTCATGTTTTTGAGGAACAGCTTCTCTATTACTGTATTCAAAAACAAAAAAATAATCAATATATATATATATTTTTTAAACTGTCGGAAGAGATGTTGCATCTCGAAAACACGAGTGCAGACATTGTACAAGGTCTTCTGACTAACATGACAGCTGCTGTCCCACTTAAACTGTGGTCTCGTGACCATAACATGTAATTGATGACAGTTACTTGGAACAGAGCATACAAGAATAACCTTGGGCAATGAGCCACACACTGTTTCACCAAAGACAACTATCAAACCAGCATTTTTTTGTAATTGCTAAGACAGCCTACATGGATGGTGACATTTTCCAATGAAGCTCAAAAGTGGAGAAAATGTTTTGACCAAGCTTTACTATGGATCAATTTTGTGAGTGTCCCCGCTGTTTCGGATCTGATAAATCTGGACTTTATTAGATCTTGGCCTGGCGCCGCACCAGCTCGCCGAAACGCTTTTTTACGGCTCGCGGTTGTCTCCTGTTTGGACCATGTTTGCATTGAGCGTTGACCGCTGCTGTGACTCCCGTTTCAGATGGTGATGGAAAGCGGTGACTGGCTTGTCGGTGGCGACCTGCAGGTCCTTGACCGTATCTACTGGAACGATGGACTGGACCAGTATCGACTGACGCCCACCGAGCTCAAACAGAAATTTAAAGAAATGAATGCAGGTATTTTTTTTTTTGAGTGGAAGATGTAGGGCCCAAGAACTAATTACATTTAAATGAATTTAAAATGCTTAACTGTTTCTTCCACATCAAACTTATCCAAGCCCCTCTTTGGACCTATCCCACTGGGGCTCCAAAGTTTTCCCTCACATAAGAAGAGTATATTAACACATTAACACTTAAAATGAATGAAGAAGGTAATTGCAGTCCACATTTCCCTCCTCTGCAGATGCCGTGTTTGCCTTCCAGCTGCGCAACCCGGTTCACAATGGCCACGCCCTCCTGATGCAGGACACCCACAAGCGCCTGACACAGCGGGGCTACCGCCGGCCCGTGCTCCTGCTGCACCCGCTGGGCGGCTGGACCAAGGACGACGACGTGCCGCTGCCGTGGAGAATGAGGCAGCACGCCGCCGTGCTGGAAGAGGGCGTCCTGAAGTCGGACTCCACCATCGTCGCCATCTTCCCCTCACCCATGATGTACGCCGGGCCCACTGAGGTGAAGGTTTTTTCTTTTTGGGGTCACATTTAGTGTTGCCTGACATAACTAACCGCCATAAGACCACATACGGACACCAGTTTGACCAATCTGCACAGAATTAGGTGGATTTATAAATTATAACAGGATGCATTAAAAAAAAAAGTCTCAAGAACCCCGTCAGCCATTTTGGTTTTGGGTGAATTTCAGAGCTCATACTTTGATTAAAACTCCTTGTACATGTAATTGCTGCAATCACTTTTTCGATCCCAATTTGCTAATCGTATTTTAAAGAGCATGTGTCCTCCCTTGACAGGTGCAGTGGCACTGCCGAGCTCGTATGGTAGCCGGCGCCAACTTCTACATCGTGGGCCGCGACCCCGCCGGCATGCCCCACCCCGACACGGGCAAGGACCTGTACGAGCCCACCCACGGAGCCAAAGTCCTCACTATGGCCCCGGGCCTCATCACCTTGGAGATTGTCCCCTTCAAGGTCGCTGCTTACAACAAAGTGAAAAGAGCCATGGACTTCTACGAGCCCAAAAAGTGAGTATTGTGGCAAAAATTGGCTTTGCACTCTTATTTTCCTCCATTTTCTTTCCTTCATCTTTGCTGCAAGTGAGATTGCAGAGGAAGAATAATCCGAATGGGGAGGGTACACATTGGTCTCCACCGTGGCCTGTATTAGTTTGTCCATGAAACGCGATGTGTGACGCTGTTATCAAGAACATCCAGTACGAGTACAAAACTTCAAAGACGGCGGTGTTCAATGCCTTCAGTTCTATCCTTTTTTTTTTTTTTTTTTAAAGCTCGAAAGCGATGTAAAAGATGCATTTCAGTGTTCTCTCATGAGGTCTCAACAGTTTTTGCCAACTTGAAGAAGCTGGTTCTAATTTCACATTGAATAAAATGTACACAAAACAAAATGTGCCGGGGCATGGCTCTGTGGAGTCAATTCAAAGGGCAGTCATATTTCTGCTTTTGCCATGCAATGCTTTTTTTTTCTCAGGGCATCTAGAGATCAATATACAAAATGTGGAAATTAAACAGTTCTCGTTTCCAAAGGTAAATATAGTAATCCTTCATTTTCCGGACTGTAACCAGAAAAGTAAAAAATAGAAATAGAGTTTGACGTTTTGTAATAATAATTTTTAAAATAATTTTATTGACATTTTTATTACCGGGGGGAATTACACCGCTATTATGCCGTTGCGACCCCATCAACATAGATCCCAACCCTCTAAATACTTTTTACACAGCAACCTTGAGAAGAAATACCAAGTTGCAGGGTGTAAGGGGACCGTGATCTACAAGCCGACATTCCGTCGAACATTGTCTAATAACTACGTCGAAGGTTTAATTTTTATCCTTAAATTGGCTTATTTTAACTACAATCCCTCGGTGCATTTTAGCCAAAGGTTAAAGTCAAGCCACGATTACTTACGGTGACAAAGTGCACAAAGTAATAAAATGCAACGCGGGATTCTAGTTACGGTAAGCCGTTTTCAGGCAAACATTTTAACATTTTATTTGCCCTTGTTCCCTCTACTTTGTCGTGCTGGGCGAGCTGTGCCCTCGGGTGCTTGAGCGCGCTACGATCACATCTTTTCAACACAGCGGTTTACTCTCCACAATCCAACTCGACTAATTCTCAAGATTTAGCGTATTTTCTGAACTATGGAGCGACCCTACCGGTGAAAAAAATCCACAGAAAAGCCGCACAGCTGTATTAGCCGCATGGTTGAAAATCTTGGAAAAAAGTGGCGGTTTATAGTCCGGAAAATATGGTAATAGAATTGCACTTTTATTTTCTTAAATGTTGCGTGTTATTTAATTTTTAATTATTTTTTTCGAGGTCCTATTCCCATGTATTTTTTCAACAAACAAGCAATAAAAGAATCAATATTACAATAAACAAAATTTATCCATAAATGTTTTGGTCTTACATGTTAGGCTTTTTCTAAAATAAAGGCGAATAAACCATCAATTTATATGAAAGACAGAATTCTACTCAACAAATGTAGTGTGTATACATATATATATCGCACATACTGCATGGTTATCTAATATAGCTGTGTGCATCACTGTATGGTGACGTTATTGATATTAATTCCCACTTCAAAGAACACATGGTGTTCCCTAAGCATCCCTGTTTCCAAGTCCTAAGCGAAACCCAAAGAAAACGTTTTAATCTTCTCCCCCACAGCCATCAAGACTACGACTTCATCTCGGGCACACGCATGCGCAAGATGGCCCGCGAAGGCGACAATCCTCCAGACGGTTTCATGGCCCCCAAGGCCTGGGCCGTGCTTAAAGAATACTACAAGTCCCTGGAGAAGGCGTAAAAGGCGTGACGCCAAGAAAACGGAACTCTTCTATTGCCGTTTGTTGGGACCATTCAATGATTGCTCATCACAGTGCGTTTTCTATTTCTTGATTCAAATTATGGGCACCGTTTATTGGCCACCTGTTGCATAAGCGATGGTGCGGGTGGTGTTTGGGGTTAGGAATAGAGTCTCTGGGTCAAGATCATTATAAAGTGCCTTTGGTGTCCTCATCACAAGGACTGTCATGTAAATGTAGCAAAAGAATGAAACTCTTAAATGTGGAAAAATATTTGCACGAACACAAATATGATCAAGCTCTTGAAATGTCTTCCCTTCATTTATACTGTTTTTTTCCCCCAAGAAATTGTCAACCCTCTTTGTTGGAGTTAACTGCACCTTTAAAATGTACTATTAGGTTTTCAATCACATCACGGACAGTATTTTGTGTTCTTTTAAGTGGCTTGTTGCTCGAGTGACGAGTTAATCTACTTTACACGTATGGTTCACAATTTACATCATAAAAATATCAATTGATGTACCGTACCAACCTTTGAGAAACTTGTAATATATTTGTGAAACAGTACAGTCAGCTTGCTGACTGAATCATGTTGCAAAGTATAGGTCCAATAAGTGCACATAAAATTCTAACATTTGTCAAAAATGTCCACCCTGTTCGCAAGCTCACATTTTACTGTTAGCATTGTCAGTTTGCCGTTAATTTATATTTACACTGTTCATGAAACTTGGAGGAACTTGACCTCATATGCAACAAAATAACCAACTGCACTGAGAGTGTAGTTCAGTTCTAAACTATTTGATGAAATGGGAAAGTCTCAAAGGCACCTTATAGTGATGTTGACGGAGCTCTGGGCTTAGGGCTTTAGTCATCGTGGGCCACATCGCAGTTGTGGTTGAAAAATCCAAACTGTGAAACCATGTAAAAAAAAAAAAAAAAAAACCAAACAAACGTACACAAGCTTTGTCGAAGCTCGTCTGGTCTTGACGTTACATTTCTCTGTTACAAGCATTACCTTCTGGTTATGTTCGACCATATGAAATTGCTTGGCTTGTGACCTGGGGCGGCCGTCCGTGAGTTTGAAAACCAGGGGGCTTAGGATTTGTTGATTAGTTTGAGGCAAGGGTATCAGATACTTCATGGTAAGGTAAACACTTGAGGAAGTTGGACTGTAGTTTGATTTGATTTGGGGGTTAAGTTATGGTACCAAAGATCTCACTCAAAGTGGAGCAGTTTCTTTGTACTGTAATCTTGTGTATTAATTGTAAATCTTGAGTGCCTTGGCCAAATGAAAACATACGTGATGGAATCAGAATACACTTAAGACCATGATAAAAGTCTGTTTAATTAGTATCCACAGTTGTCACTCTTGAACGTTATTTTGTTTTTGTACTTGTATATTTGTTATCCTAACAAGACGTCTTAAGCACATTTGGCATGCTATTTTGTTACATCCCATCTAAAGTTGCTAATTTATTCCATGTGGCATTTCGTCTCTGACGCGTGTAATCAGCTGCTGCATTTTCACCAGCACGGGATACCCTTTGCAAAAGCTTTCTTGTCCAGTAAAGCATTTTTAACTAAAAACAAAACAAGCTGGTCATTTGATTCATTATGCAAGAACATTCTGCTAAAGGTAACTGGCACTCTGCTTATGAAATGTGATGTCAGTATGACCTTGAAGCAGTCCACATGGCTTCACCTTTCAAAATCAAATTCCTCCCCACTGTCACTCCATCAGCTGTGTGTTAAATGAGACCCACGAGTGACCCCCGAAATCCCCCAACCCCATAACCTCACTTTGATGCTCTCGCGGATCAAGAGAGTGGCAGCTGGCTTCCAGATGCAAACAATGCCGTACATGGGGAACACGTGCACGACTGCACCCCAAGTAGTGTCCACCTAACATCGAACGTGAGAAATTTCATCCTGTCTGACTTCAAGATGTATTGAATTTCCTGTTCTTTACAGTCATCGCTGAGGTCTGAACTTTACTGCTTTTTAAAACTTTAAAAAAACAAACAAAAAAAAATGGGGAAAATATATCAAAAAGTAAGTAAACAGTGGCAACCGTTGAAATTAGTGACATGATGAATGTGTTTTTAGTATTTTTTATATATATATATATATATATATATCAATCACCATGCCGACCCACATACACAGTATCTATGTATTCTTTTAATTAAAAAAAAAATCTTGGATTAAAATCCTAAAAAACTAAAAAAAATTTTGGAATGATATAGCAGTGCTAATTTTTCCCGCGATTTTTGTACTATTCTTGTTTCAACTCTTTTCTACAATAAAATACAATTTTACAATGCTTCAGTGCGATTGTAATATTGCACCATGCGTTAATTCTTAGAATATTACTATCTACTTGTACTTGAGAGTGTTCCTGTCATGAATCCGGCAATATAAACGCGTTTTTCATAGTGAGTGTCATCTTCCTTCCTCCTGATTGCTCCTCTTTGAGAGCCTCGGCAGAATATTGCTGGGGAACTTAAATTGATCATAGGATTTACGACCAGTCGTTGCCTGATGAGAAGCACATGTGATGACCGTCCGGGCCACCGTACCACGAAAAAGAGGAGAGTCACCAAAATATAACACCACATGAAAGAATGTAATCATAACATTGTTTCAGTCCCATACCCAGCTTGTTCTACATCTGCGACGGTGGCCCGACATCTTACAACAAGGCACTTTATCTTTGTTCATCCTTTTCATTTGTCAGCTGTGTCGTAACTTTCTCATCTGCTCAGACTCGAGTCAAAATGTTTGTTTAATTTTGTTGAGAAACTTTCTCAATATTGAATTTTGACAATTGCTACGTTGGGGGATTTTTTTGTTTTTGTTTTTTTTTTAGAAAGAAACTAATGGAAACGCTCTGTGTCCCCACATGTGCAACACGATATTGCTAAAAAATCACCAGGATTCTTGCAGGGCCATTAAATCACGGCTGATGTTTACTGGTGGTCACAACACACACTGACTGCTTTTCTGACCCCTCTCAAGAGCCTCCAAATACAGTAAAACTCCACAATTTAGAGTGATGGATGGATTATCTCGGCAAAGGAGAAGTGCTCGCTAGCACAGATTTAGACAATGTGATAAAAAAACATTTGAGAGGAACAGCCCTTTTGTGCACACAGAAATAATTCTTTTTGTTCAGCTTATGTTCGAACACAAAAGTGTCCCGTTTGTATTTATTCGTACTTACTTGCATGTCAAAGTAATTCGTAATTTTCTTTTTTTTTTCTTTTACAATACTACTGTCATTGTGGAGTTATGAATTACTCGAGTTACTTATAAGTGAGTTTTTTCCTAGTTTTAAATTGTAGATTAATTTATTTAAAAATGATTTCCGCTCTTTAAAATGGAAATGCAAAATTCTCGACCATACTTTAGCTGGTAAAATTAACTTGTAATTAGGATATTTAACCATGTAGTGTGAGCTATAATATTAGATGTTATGACTCTATGGTGGGAGATCACGACCTTTGATCAATATTTGTATCAATAATTTATTTTTTTCATATAATAATGGAACAGATTTTTGTCGAGTATATACATAATCATAAATGAAATTATCAACAAACTCAAATCGATGCGCACAAATAACAGTGATAGACGACGCATAATTGATAATTGGTCAATGAAACAGACCTCAAAGCTGATGTGGCATTTTTTTAATCATTTAAAAATATATCAACAATAATAATCAATAATTCAAAGTTCAGTAAATTGTAACTCTTTTTATTACATGTAGGAAAATGTTCGAAGTGAATTAAAAAAAAAAGTCAATAATTGATGAGCCAGTAGGGTAAGCAGAAACAGGTAAAGAAAATTAATGTATTCACAGAAAACGTCAATGTGCAACAAAAGGTGCTGGCAACAACAAGCCAGGAAAAACAAAATAACATAAGACATTACTGCTGCCAGGATGGCCGAGTGGTCTAAGGCGCTGCGTTCAGGACCCAGTCTCCCCAGGAGGCCTGGGTTCGAATCTCGAATTTTCTTTTGGCTGCCAGGATGGCCGAGTGGTCTAAGGCGCCGCGTTCAGGACCCAGTCTCCCCAGGAGGCCTGGGTTCAAATCTTGGCTGCCAGGATGGCCGAATGGTCTAAGGCGCCGCGTTCCGGACCCAGTCTCCCCAGGAGGCCTGGGTTCGAATCTCGAATTTCCCCATTGTGGGACTAATAAAGGGAATATTATTATTATTATTATTATTATTATTATTATTATTATTATTATTATTATTTGCAAACTGCAAAGGAAACAACGCAAAATCACATGAGATGGGTTGACATTTTTTTCGGCTGTTGCCTATTCTGAAATACTAGCCAATTTTAACACAAATAATCCACCATAATAAGTGTCACAAGTGGGTTATTATGGCGTCCTTATGAATAGCATTCATTCAGAGGGGCTCGTGTCTGAAGTGTGATCATAAAGAGATCATACATGCCCGTCAAAAGTAACACATGCCTTGTAACTTGAGAGGAATCCAAAAGGAGAAGGCAAAACTTCTTGAACGTAACACTGGTAATGGACATAGACTACATTTTGGAATCGACTGATGATTTAATGATACAATGTCGCTGATTTATTTATTTTTTGTCTTGATTTACTGGTGCTAGCTGTGGTTGCAGCGAACTTTACAACAAGCAACACTTGGCCAGTCGCAGCTAATGTTTGTCATGTCATCATCCACACCGCTTATCCTGTACAGCGTCTCGGGGGGGTTCGTGGAGCCTATCCCATCTGACTACGGGCAAATGGCGCGCCACATCCTGAATTGGTCGCCAGCCAGTCACAGGGCACACACACACAGACACCATCACTTAGTGGGAATTGATCCCACGCTGCCCGGACACAAGTAAGGCGAGTGTACCACTATGCCATCGGTGACATCAGTTGCAGCTAATTCTCTCGATAAGAGGCCAAGTCAACTAACTCCCTAAACTAAAAACCAAGAATTATATTTTGTGTAGTTAACCAAACCACATCAACTCAGTCTCACGAAAGTCTGCTAGCGTAATGCTAACCAGTGGGGGATGGTCAAGGCCTTCTCTGCTGACCTACCATAATTAAGAAATTATATTTATGATAAGTTTCTTTCATTTTGTAGTTCTTCACTTGCATGTCATATTATATCCCAGTGTTATATTTTTAGTTGAGAGTTTTTATCCAATGACAATTCAGCTTGCTTGTGTTGCTAGGCAGATTTCATAGTACCAGTGGGACGTAGTATTCATCCAAGGCCTTCAGATACAATCGTGCGGGCATCTGTTCTGTGTGAGTGAACAGACTCTTAGAGTTGATAGACAGTTGCGATAGCCATTCAGATCACGAGTTGGATACAGAAAGCCTTCTCGAAGGCCTTTCGTTGAAGGTGCGAACGTATCCGGTGATTCGATAATCAATTGGTCGAGGTTGGCGCTATGCGGAAATCGACACCAGACGGTCTTCTTTCCTTTCTTTAAATCAAGGTATCGCTTGAATTGTGACTTGAATTTATTATTTCAGCATAGCCCTAATCGTCATTCCTTACTGATTGCTCCTCCATTAGAGCCGCTATAATGGTGGTACTAAAGGTTGGTTGGATGGTTGGATTTATGACTGCTGAACATAAAAAAAGGGGGTGGGGGGGTCTGTCTGATGGTGGACCTCAGCAGCAGCACCTGCAGGAGGCCACGGCTGAGACGAGAGGTAACAGTAGCTGTCAGTGTGACAGATGGCCGCAAGCTGAGCCCAGATTTGGTTTTTATTACAACCATCGACTATGTGTGCTCTCTTCTCATGAACTGAACCGGGTCCTCGAGATCTGAACCCCTGGGGGCTCACGGCAAACTCAGTTGTGAGGCCCTAAAAGGTGCAAATCTGAGAAAATGAGCCTATTTCCAGACTCTGGCGCTAGATGAAGGCCCGTAAATCCTTTTTGAGGATTATGAACCAACAAGTCAATCATCTCAGTACTTTTTCTGCAATTGATAAAAACATTAATCACTGTTTATTATCGGCTACCATTTTTTCTACTTGGTGGCGATTGCTAATAATCGATTAGAACTTTTTTCAATCAGGGTTTAGAGCCGATCACTCTACTGAGACGGCCCTTGCTAAAGAGACAAATGATCTTCTCCTAGCTATGGACGCCGACACCTCATCAATCTTACTCTTACTCGAGTAAGAGTCAAGTAATAAGTACATAATGCACAGTAAAAAATTGTTATTTGAAACCACCCAAATGTAATTCAATTTTCTACCAAAAATGGGGGTTGGAGCTAGAAAAAACAAAACAAAAAATCGGAAAAAGCAATATGTGAATCCCCAGGTGCTGAGCCCCGAGTATGTATCCGCTGTTTTTGAGATTCGTTCATTATTAGAGAATTTAAAACTAGCTACTCATTTCGCAGCATTTTTATTTAAGGCAGCATTTTTATTTATTTCCCCTCTGTACCATGGACAGACATAAGGAGTGTTTCCTTAAACTAGTATATGTTGAGGCATGTAAGTGTGTATATACTACATGACGATTTGTGTTGTGTATATACTGTGTATATTCGCATAGGTTTGCTTTTTCTGAATGTTTGCTGCTAATGTTATTTATTAACGGCTACATTACGCTGCCGTCTCTGTGTGACCTATATCTTTGCTGCTGAAAAATTTCCCCATTGTGGGACTAATAAAGGGCATCTTTATCTTGTATTTATCTTTATCTTAGCTTTCAGTTTAAAAAGAAAAAAAATGTGTTTTGTATTTTGTTCCCTTACTTTACCAAATGAGAGCTGTACTTTACTGGCATCGGGTGCAAACCGTCCAATTCCAAAATCATCACTTTTCAGGAAACAAAAAAACACAGGCTGTTTTCTTTTCATGTCCATTTCATTTTATGCTTTCATTTCAACAGATTTGCTTGGTCAATAATTTGTAAAAAAAAAAACTGACCAGTAGTATTGAGTGGTAAGAAAATTCAATTTCACCAAATGTAGCCATAGGAGGTTTTGGCCCAACGCCAGTGACATGCGACTACTGCCAATCTTCCACTGCATTAGTCCCAAGATCAAATAAAGAAAAAAAAATATTGATTGATTGAATTTATTTGCTGATAGCACAGACCACAGACAAATAAAACTTCCCGTTTGAATGGGTGAGTTCCATCAATAAGGGCATGTGGTGGAAAAACGGTGCCAAACAAATCATGTGAGTAACTCACTGCGGCAACCCCTGACGGGACAAGCTGAAAGTCACAACAACAACTTTGACCAAAGTGAACCAAACCATGGTCTCAAAACCTAGATTAATACCACGGGGGGGATTTGATCCATCAAAACCGCAGCGATAAAACATTTCCACAATGTTCCGTTCCACACTGGAAGAGCCGATTAGAAGGTGTCGATTTCATATCATGTTCCCTTAATTCACTCAACTGAGCATTTGGTGTCAAAATGCACCTGAAAGGCAGGAGCAGCCAGTTGCCAAGCGGACATCTGTGGCCAATACAAGCAGAGGCCCCCGGGTCTAAATGTGAAACACAGGCGGAGAATGAAAAAGTGAAGACTTGAGTTGAAGACGCATCTGCCTTGACCTCAGCATGGAAGGTGGCAGCGTTGGGCTGTGCGTGTGTTTGTTAGGGGAGTTACGCTTCGGGAAGTCGAAGTGAGGATTGAAGTCCAGAGGGACCTCGGCATGATGGTATCTTTTTCAGTCAAATGCTATCTTCCACTTCCATCTTATAGCCAGGCACTCAAGGCAAATAGAAAATGGCTTTTCCGTGATTGCTGACTTCCCCAAAACTATCGGAACAATCGATTTCTGTAACGTTTGGTTGTCTCTTCCACTAACAATTCCATCACTTCAAACTTCATTTTGCACTCGTGGCACTCTATCAATTTTTCTGTCAGAGCAATCTCGAGTGCAAAACCCTCTTTTAAATACGATGTTCTCCAGCACTTTTACATTCCTTGCCAACAGCGCACATAACCCCTTAGAATGATCGTCGTGCAATTTAGCGACAGTTAAATACAAGTACGAGTAACTCAGCCGAAGACGATCGTCAGGCCTCTTACTACAAATGCCACTGAAGCGACTTACGTGAAAGAAACTCGGGACATGGACTCCAGATTGGGAGTCAAGCTCAAAGATGACCCACACACTGCAGATCTTGACTCAAGCTCATAGACCACAGGCGAGACTTAAAACTTGAAACTAGATACTTGGACTCAATCTTAAAGACAAGAACCTTGTAGTCCACTTTAAAGACTAGACACGGACTCGAGCTCAAAGCCTTTGAGGCGAGTCCGTTCTTTATCCTGTATATCAGCGCTCGTTTGGTGGACCTGGCAGGACAACCAGCAAAGGATGCCTCAGTGTTGAGTCAGCTGGCCTCCCGCAGCCTTCAGGTCATTTCCGTGTTGGTCTTTTGTGTGCACAGATGTCTGCTCCACCTCGGCCGTCATATGCTTTTGTTTTACGGGCGTACATTATGACTCTGCATGCTGTTATGATGGTGTGCTTTCACGCCATGATGTCACCAAATGACGAAGCAGATAAATGCCCCCCCCCCCCAACATCCCCTTTTTTCCCTTTGGAAAGAAACAGGTGGTAACTAACACTCTGACTGCACGCTCATTTAGGCGATCCCGGTTTGTGTTGCAGGGGAGTTTGTGTGTTCTTGTTCCCATGCTTGTTTTCTCTCACATCCCCAACTGGATAATAGAAGATTCCAAATTGCCCATAAGATTGTGATTTACTGGCAAATAGGCCAGGGTGTATCCCGCTTCTCTTGCCAATGGTCTGCTGGGAAATGTTCCAGCTACCAACAACCCTCAGTGAACAGGCGCTATAGAAAATGGACAGATGAATATTATCAAAAAATGCATTAATGAGCAGAGATGGGCATTCTGTATAGGGGCAGAATGGTCCATCCGCCCATCCCGGATGGATGCCCATATTGGGGATGGAGGACGAGCAGAATGAAATCTTGTAATGCTGTTGCATGTACTGCCCCTTGAACTGAGAGTTCAACTCAGAGCGATGGAGAGAGAGAGAGAGAGAGCTCAAGACTGGAATTGGGCAAAAACACGATACATGCGGCTGCGTGAAAAAATCAATTGAGAGCCACAGTAAGCATTTTAAGTTGCGTTTAATTTGAGCAAAGGGATGAAGTGCAATGAATACAGCCATCTCTACAGTGTGATCCCGGTCCGAGCTCATCTGTGAATTTGTCTCGTGAGTCTGATCAAGGTTTTGGTATTCTCTGTAACGCTTAATTGTGTAAATGTGGAATTAAATTCATAAACGTATCATTAATTAAATTATGGATGAATATGGAAAAGAAATCTATATAATTATTTATGCATTTAATTAATTATTTATGTATTGAATTAATTATTTTGTATTTAATTATTTCCCGCGTTGTAACATTTCATGAATTAATTTTATAAAAAAAATCATAAATCAAAATATTGATGACTGAATACTTAAAAGGCAAGAATGTGTTGATTTCATCAAACTTACAGACGATAATAAAAACTCAACTTTTTTTTTTAATTCTGCGTTCAGATTTAGGCTTAAGAATTGCAAAGGAGCTCGGTTAAATTTGGGAATGCTGAACAATAATATTCCTGAAAATCCAGACTGACTGAACAATTGGTCACACACCGTGGTTCACTTTGAGGCTGACAAAACACATTTGACGCCATTAACGAGGACCCGTGATCGTCTAAGAAGTGATGGGGTATCGTTCCTTCCTGGCATACCGACACTACACTCCTATTTGTCTCGGATGTCACTCTCAGCTTTGATCTCCAATTTGCAGTGATTAGTCAATGGCCTTGTCCTTCCCACTGGAAACAATGTGTAGATCTGGAATGGTGACACACTCACACACCCAAATACTCAGGCCAGCAAATGGGAGGAAAAATAAGATGATTGAACGCAGATTCCGATTGGTATGGCCGCATGTGCAAATGTTCTCCTAACTGCTCGTTTCCTTGATCCTCCGTCCAGTTTCCGAGCACAAATAAATAAACCGGCACAACCTGAGAGACCCGACTGTGGGGAACGGTTCATTACGGAGCATAACGGCAATCAGCAAGAAAAAACAGGCCATGGGAATAATTTAGGTCCCTGAATAGAGAACTCATGAAGCAATTCCCCCTTTCAACTTCATGGCACAAATTCAGGCGCCAGCCTTTTTGCAATAAAATGACGCCAGTTAGAGGAAAGAAAAGGCGTTCATAAATATCTGTTTAGAATTCTTGTTCTAGTGATGTGCTGCTTTCACAAATCACTCACTTTTACGTCCCTCAGTGGGAATAACAAGCATAGGCAAAGTTATTAATATATTATTATTCATATATATATATATATATATATATATATATATATATATATATATATATATATATATATATATATATATATATATATATATATATATTATATTAATACATTAAACAGTATTTGTTGCATGAATTGAGCATTTTCTCCCTAAAACTGGTTCACTAAAATGTATTCATTGATTTGTATTTATTTGTTTCCAAACAAAATGCTTAACCATCCATCCAATTACAATGTTTAAAGATTAAAAAATGGTTATTTAATGCTAATTGAATTCATCGTGAATAGGGCCTGACCAATGTAATTTAGCTCTTTAAGAATGAGCCAATTTTATTTTTACGCATGGACACATCACAAAGTAAGGCAAAGAAAAATGACATTCAAATCATCATCCCCACCCCTTTTGCAAAAAAGAAAAAAGAAAGCAGACGATTTTTGCCAATTTTTTCTCAGTTGTAAACCATTAACAAATATTAAAGGCCAAAGCAATATAACACATTCAAATGTTCTGCCTGTAATTCTGTGATTCTATTTATTCTTTTACTGTAAGAGTTTTGGGACCAACAAAGAAGTTATTTTAGTCAATATAATTTTTTTTAAATTAACCGTTTATCGTAATTTTACGCTGCCAAATTGAATTGCCATCAGCCTAAAAAAAAAAAAAAATCCTTATTTGTTGGGCCCATTAAAAATAACTTTACTTACCTCCTGTCTTCAAAGTGCCAGTGTGGATGGAGTGATGGTGTATTTTGAATGGATAAGAAGATTTATGACTGTATTGTATTCTGATTTTACCTTTTGTGTACAAATGCTGTTGCTTCATCTGCAGCTGTTATAAAAGTGCTACATAAAAAAATATTGAGTTCAGTTAAAGGGATCATGGATAATCCATTTTTCAACCAGTTCAATGTATGTTTTGTTTTGATCAGGAAAGTTATCTTTTTTTCTAATCAATAGTAGTTGTAATCTCTGCGAACAAAAGCTTTCCCACCCCCGTCAGCTGCAGCTGGCTTCTTTCTTGGTGCTCTCAGTAACCTCTTGGAAAAAACAAACATAAAATGTTCAATGCTATCTGTGGGATTAAAGCGAACAATTTCCAATTTGCTGCAGCGATCCGTTTTCTGACTGAGCTAGTCCTTTAGTACAACAAAAACTGAAGGCAAACTTGCTCCATATCCAGTAGTTTTATGGTTGCATATGCCATAAAACACATTTGCACAACACAATTTTTCAAAGGTAACTTGGATCAAAGTGCAAGTGCAGTGAGGTGATTACGGCGCTTTGAAGAATTTGTATGTGTCACATAAAAAAAAAAAACTAAACATCTGTTTCCCATTGCAACATTGTTGAGTGATGACAAGCTGATAAAGAGTACATGCGCAATTCCCAGATCAAGACAATAGCGCAATCCGAAGTCTGATATCCTTCATATTGCTCACGCTGATCTAATGTGAAATTCATGATGGGGATTTTGGTAATTTCGGGAATATCAGATTTCCAGGAATTCAAGACCAAATTCCACCCACGCGTTGAGAAATAAAGTGTTCCAATTTCTGCTCCTTTTGATCAATCAAAGCATTTAATGGAGTTTATAGGAAATCCAAAACGCAAGCAAAGGCACAGGGTGAAAATATTAACGACTGTTGACAGATTCAATCTCTGCCAGTATCACTCAGGACTTATTCGGAGCCCAAACAAGACTGGAGCGTATCGTTTTAGATTCAAAGTCGGTTGTGAAACACGTTGGGAAAATGTGCTCGGTGTACACAGCAACAGTATCAAATGTGTGTCCTGAGGGAGCATTTGGACTTTTATGATGTGGTGTGTTCGGTTGCCAGCACGTCATAATCTGCCTCACCGCGCTTCGCTCACTCAAGTCAACGCCGCTGTTCGACATAAATTATCCTGACGTTTACAGATGAGATATAGTGCCGATTGCACATATTATGACACGGAAAAGGCCTGTTCTTCTGCTTGGAATTTTGTTTAAACGCATTACGGCTCTTCCAGATGAGCAAATGCATTCTATTGGATTTTTACTGGATTCTAAAAACATGATGTGTCAAGGATGTAATCAGGGCTACTTTGATATTCTGATTAACTCTATACTTCCATATGACAATCCTGACAACTACTAAGAAAACAAATGGTTAAAAAAAAAAAACATGCTCAAAATCCTGTTGCATACAATCTCATATTTGTTTTCAACCCTTTGGCAAGTTTTGGCATGAAAAAATTCCAACATATGCCATTTTTTAATGTTTTTTTTTTGCTGCATGGTACCTGAATATTTAACATTTGGCATTTTCTGACTCACTTGTTCAATCCATTTATGATGGATTTAACATGATCTAAAAAAAAAAAAATCACGGTAAAAAGATAAATGGTTGATCAATTTAAGAGGCTAATATGGAGGACTGGAAGTGCCAAATAAGTAAATACACCATGAAATGTTTAAAATTGTAATTAATTAATTAAAATGTTCATTAATTAATTGAATATGGAATTAAAAAAATAAATGTGTCATTTATTAATTAAATTACCAATGATTATACGTCAAAATATCTATATAATTATTTCTGTATTTAATTAATTATAATTAATTAATAAATTAAACATAGGATAAAACTAAAAATATTGATTACTGAATATTTAAAAGGCAAGAATGTGTTGATTTCATCAAAGTTACAGACGATAATAAAAACTCAAAAGAAGGCAATCTGAATAGTTTCTAAGATTGGCAAATATGAGCACCCAATTGCCGAGACATCAAAAATTTCTTTATATTGTTTAAATTGAAACTTCCCTCAATGGATATTTTTTTCACAACGAAATGCCAGAGAATATTTAACAAGACTTTAATTTAATTAAAAACTGCAGTGATTCTACCAGGCAAGTGAATCAGTTCCAGCGAATTGTAGACTGAACTAACATCAAAACTTCAGGATATTAAATCACACTCACTTTTTGAAATCTAAATTCAACAAATCCCGACTAGAAAAATCTCTACTCTGATCCGCATTATTAATTTTTCATACTCCAAATGTTGAAATCACAGATATTAAATATTGCCGGTGATGCCGAGGTCATTTTAATGGCAGGCCTTTCAAACCTCTGTGGACAATTTCAAGAGTCATCAATGAACTTGCATGTTTTTAGAAGACGACCAAGCGCAGGTGCGACATAAAAACTCGCCAGAGGAAGCCCAGAGAACCGGAATCTGAAATTGCTATGTTTGACTTGCTAACAACTAATCCACCACTGTAAATCCCTCCCCAATACAAAATGTCCTTATCATTCCTTTTTCAAAAGCAGTTGTTGCCGCTTTCAGTTCGGTCATATATGTTTCTCACTCCAGCTGAGGCTTCCAACTTAAGGATGAAAAATATGCAATAAATAGTGAACCACATGTGAAGGCTTGTCATGAACAACAACACACAGCAGATGAAAAATAGTAAAAAAAATTCCAAAGTTGCAGCTGACAAGTAAAAATGTCGCTTATACACCAAGAATAATAGCGTTTCTTTTATCTCAAATATAGGAAATATGTCTTTCATCCATCAGAGGACGAACTGGAACACAAAACGACATGAAAAATTGTCGTGCGGTTGGCGCTCAACAATGTACAAAGCGCTTCATCGCATATTTTTGCAAACGTTTTTTTTTTATGCTGGTTGAGTGATTCACTTTTTGTTTTTAATGTCTCGCAGTTAATGAGCAGCGTTAAATAAGGAAGTGTCACTTCCTGGCCACAATTTTAGGTGCACAATTCATGCATACAAAGTTGTGAAAGACACAACACATGATGAAAAGAAAAAATGTGTTCTTACTGCTCTCATATTGTGAGAGAACTCCAGATGAGCAACACAGCAAACCGCACTTGTAACGTCTTTCGTAGGACGGAGACTGACTTGTGAGAAGCAGCATGGGGAACCCAAACTGCCAGAAAATACAAAAAAAGAAGAAGAAATAGCAGTCGTACAAGATGAAGCTTGGCTAACTATTAGCTTGTATCTGCTAACTATCGTCTATCTGTTTCGGTCATAATCGTGGAGTTCATGGCTTGACTGAACTCAGTGTTGATTACAAACATATGAATTTTTTTTGTATCATAAATATTGAATAGAGTTAAAAGAGGGTAAAAAACAAAAACACTTAAGTCACCGTATATCACTGGAAAATCCATCCGTTATCTAAGCCGCTTATCCTTGCTGGAGCCTATCCCAGCTGTTTTCGGGCAGTAGGCGGGGTACACCTTGAACTGGTTGCCAGCCAATCACAGGGCACACACATAGACGAACAACCATCCGCGCTCACACTCAGACCTCGGGGCAATTTAGAGTGTCCAATCAACCTGCCATGCATGTTTTTGGAATGTGAGAGGAAACCAGAGTACCCGGAGGAAACCCCCGCAGGCACATGGAGAACATGCAAAGTCCACATAGGAAGGCCGGAGCTGGAATCAAATCCTGCACCTCTTCGCTGTAAGACCAACGTGCAAAACCACTATCACACCTGATCGGAAGGGTGGGACAAACCCTTGGCTGGATAAACGCTTGGGTCCAATCCCAATAGCACCCCTTACCCCTTTTCTTGTCCTTTCCCCCTTAAAAATGCACATTCATGATAAACAGGACGTGTCCCAATTCTCCGTAAACTAAAAAAAAAACAAAAACGTATGCTGCGGGAAACATAAAAAATACATCTAAAATATAAGTAATATATTTGTGTTTCATAGAAGTATCATGCGTGTTTTTATCAAATGTTCTCTGTCGACCTGTCTGTTGGACCAAACAAAAATTTTGTTAGAAGGCAGGTAGTACAGTACTGTTGCTTCTGAATGCCATGACAAATTGATTTTCATACCAATAACACAAGATTTTATTAGGCATTTGTAGTTTGTAGTAATTCGCCGTGTTTTAAAAGTTTATGCTTAACGCTCGCTGGCACGCGGTCGGGGCTAACAGCATGGAGCGAATCTAGTGGCTTCCCATTTCCTACGGGGATTGTTTTCCCACTCTTTGTCTTCATCTCCCCCCAAACAAGTTTAAGGGCGAGTGGGGGGAGATTAAGATAAAGGGAGTAATGCAATTGGGCTTACTTCACTACTGTATTTGAATGTTGGTCATTCTGCAAATAAGCCGAATGTTTTTGGAATAAGTGTGGATATACCTCCTACGAGCATTTTCCACAAGAACTATAGAGCGGCTCACACAACACCTTGCATGGAGGTCTTCATTGCTTCAGGTGAAAGGATTCCGTTTCAAGTGGCGTCAAAGCAGCGGAAATGTATTGTCACTTTGGTTGTTGTCCTGTCCTCGCCTGAGGACAGGATGGTCTCTATTGTGCCGCTGACCACAGGCATTTAGGCTGCTTCTCAAGGTTCAATTCCGGGCCTGCCTGACAGAAGGAACAAAACGGGCTCCTCAACGGCTCCCTTGCGGAGGTCGGCGTGACTCCAGGGACACCAAAAAAACTTCAGGGAGCAACAATTAGCGCCAAAAGACATTTTAGCAACTATTCCAAGTGATGTCAAGTCATTAAGCGACGTGAAAAATGAGCTGAGTGGTATGTGCATGTGTGTGTTTGGCGGCCAAATGAGCAATTTGCATTCAATTGGACTCAGGGCTTCGTCTGCAGCTCAAGTCGGAGTACATCAGCAGTCTTTTCAAGTAGGAGGCAGACCTCCGTGAAGTGCAACATCTGCTCCAAAGGCTTCACACGGCGTCACGTCTCTTGTTACGTCTGTGCCGCGGTCTGTTGTCCAATGCGAGCATTTTGTTTTATTTTACTTCACAGTGGCAGAATACACTCACTTCCATTACCGTCATGACTGCTGCTTGCATGTCAAACGGAATTTTTTTCCTCCTTTTTTCAATCTTAAAACCATAATTTGATTTATATTACACCCAACGGCGGAGGGAGGCTACCCTCTCGTCTTCAGGGTCAACCCCAATGTACAGGCGCCAAACCAGGGGGCAATAAGTATGTCCACACCTGCTCAGCGCCTCCCACCTTGGGCAACTCCAGAGTAGAAGAGTGTCCAACCCCTCGCGAGTGGTATCAGCGGCCAAATCATGTGTTGAGGTGAGCTTGATTATATCTAGTTGGAACTTCTTTGCCGCACACACCAGCTCGGGCTCCTTCTCTCGCAGAGATGTGACATTCCATTGCCCAAGAGCTAGTTTCTGGAGCCAAGATTTCCGCGGCGCATCTCACAGGGTACCCGACCTCTTTGGCCTCTCGGTCCAATATTTGGGATCAACATAGGGGTCCTTTGAGTTGTGATTGGTCTGGTCCCAGGGGCATAAAGCACGGGACAACTTAGCTGTTCAGATCATGGGACACGCAAACCCCTCCAAGTAAGGTGCTGGCTCGTCGAGGGGCTAAAATCATTCACTGCCATTGACGGCTGTCGAAGCCAAAAATAACAATAATTTTACCTGGGCTGGCAGTGAATTCAGTTAATTGGTATTTAAAAAAAATGAATAATTCAAGTAATTACAAAACCACAACCATAGTCAGCTGGGAAAGAGTCCAGCACAACCATGACCCCTGTGAGAATAAGCGGAGCAGGGAGTGGATGGATTAAAAAAAAAAAAATCCTCACGCAAGAGTTATTTACTCTATGTTGTTATGGAGGGTAAAAATAAATAGATAATATATAAATTAATAAAGAAAATAAATTTTAGCGATTCAAATCAGATACTATCCCCAAATCTTGAGAGTTTATCCCGTTTTAAATGAAAAAGAATGACATGGCTTTCGGAGATTTAAATAACAATAATTGGAAATACAAGAAGTCATTCTGTTGTATATTTGGGGGGGTATCAAAGCAAATAACACCTAAAAAATATAATATTAAAAAGAACAAATCTGTAGATACATCACGTCTTTTTTTTTTACACAATTGTTATTTATTGTATTAATAGAACACAATCAAAAAATACATTGCTGCTGTCCAATCAAAAGCATGTTTTTTTTTCTTTATCAAAAAAAAATAAAAATTGAATTGTAAGTTTTGTTCATCTTGCTTACTGCTTGATATGATTTACTCTTATTACAAATAATAATAATTACAATTATAGTCATTATTATCATTATTATTTCTAGTATAAGTGTTGCATTACTGATTGAGAAGCAGTAGCAAAAAAATACGATGTTTTTATTACGTGGTTGACCAGCACCTGATGACGTTTTAGACAGTTTTGTCTTTGTTGCTAAACGTGAGACTTTTATCGCACCGAGCGGCCATCAGTCCTGTAAATCACAGTTAAGAAAAAAAAGAAAATAGAAAACAAAAAAAAAGACAACGATACAAGGCCAGATGATAATAGATCACAAGGAGACGTGATTTGTCTTCAGAGCAGCTGAACATGTGTGAAACTTAGCCAGAGTCGTGGGCTCAAAGATGGCGGATCTTAAGCGGCTGATTGATGGTCCATTAAGGCATTGTTTTGGCGCTCCGACATGTATTTGCCTGTATCTAGGCTGCAAGAGTGATGGGAGTCCATAAACGGCTCCAAGTTGTCTGATCCGTCGGAAAGGTTCGCCGTTCAGCTTATGGATGACTTCTTTTTTTATTTTTGGTCAAATTATTATTGATGCTGGCTCCTTTTCTCTCGCAGAACAATAACGTACGGCACTCAAACAGTGACATTTGCGCCAGATGTTAATCCTGCTAAGAAATATTATCCAGTGTTTTATTAAGATTTTCGCCAGGCTATACTGACTCCGATTTGGTGTTATACAAATAGTGTCCGTCTAGTTCTTTTTGGTCTGTAATGTAGATCAAACTCACCCCCCTCAGAAATTGGGCAGAAATTACTTTAATTTAAATCATGCTATATAATAACCTGATTTTGCAGTAACGGTGTTAAAATCACACAGATGCTAAATATGGAGCAACGAGGACCGTCTCTTGTTCGCATTCGCGTATTCACAAAGTTCAAGAATAATATTGGCAGACCAGCCAGGACCATTTCAGAATCAGAATCAGAATTAGAAATCCCTTTATTGTCATTGTACTCAAGTGTGCAACGAGATTAGAGAGCTCCCCTCTCCAGTGCAATACAACAATAATTCAGATAAATATATAAATAAGAGAATAGTTAGTGCAATGGAAAATAATACTGAATAGGATATATAAAAACACATCACGTTGCTGTTCTGCAAGGTAAGGGTGGTCGTGTGTGTGTGTGTGTGTGTGTGAGAGTTTAGAATGGAGATGGCTCTTGGAAAGAAACTGTTTCTCAGTCTATTAGTCCTCGATTTGATGCACCTGTAGCGCCTGCCAGAGGGCATCAGGTCCAACAGGTGTGAGTTTGGGTGGGTATTGTCTTTGACGATGTTGAGAGCCCTGCTGAGGCACCGGGCGGTGTAGACGTCCGACAGTGAGGGGAGAGGGCAGCCAATAATCCTTTGCGCCGTCCTCTGGAGCCTCACTCTGTCCGCCTCAGTGCAGCCGCTGTCTCATGTTGTTCTGATATTAGCGTGAGTTCCATTAGAACATTGGCTAAAGATTCATTTAGATCAGAGAGAAACTTGAACATTTTGAAGAAAAATATGGAAAGACTGGCCATTGCAATAACAGCCTCGAAATGTCTCGCTTAGAATCGGGAGACTATCATCTCATAATACTCTCTGATAATATTAATGGACCAGCCAGAGCAACTCTCATCAGTTTCAGCACTAACATTGCTATTTGCACTTCAATGGATGGCTGGATGGATGTAGATCAGATATTTTTAAAAAAGTGCAAGGTAACTTCCATTGAACAAATTAAAGCACAATATGTAATAAATGGAATGTGCAACAAAAGCCTAGAAATTCCAACGATGATACACTGGCTTGTAATAAGGAGAATAGCATCTCCTAGTGCTCCATCATAATATTGACAGAGCAGCCAGGACACCTCTTATGTTGAGTTTGCATGATCAGGAGAGATAATAATATTGTTCACAGCTGTGCTAAAATGCTCATGTTTAGTACATATATTTAGCATCTTCTTTAGCATTATGTCTTTAGTCACTTGGGACTAAAGGACGTGAAATATTTCTGTGATAAAAACTTGCCTGTCATTCGAGTTCTGCGAGATGACAAGAGGTCGTACAGAGCAAATGCACAAAATATCCCGACTTGTGCGCCAGCTGCTGTCTTACTTACACTAAACACCAGCCTCATCTTGCTCATAAACATGTTGTAGTTGAAAGCTATTTGGAATAGAGAGAATAAAAAGAACCTTGGGCTATGAGCCAAATGCTGCTTCACCGAGACATTATCTGGTACATTTCCAGTATAACTACCAATACAAATTAAAATGTGAGGAAATGCTACTGTTTGGACAAAACTAACGCATCCACCCACATCATAGCAAATTTGAGAAATGGCACGTGTTTGATTGGATACTCAGAAAGTGCAAAGAACTTTGCTGCCAATCAATCATGTCCAGCAATTTAGAGCTCTGCTGATGACTCACTCATTGCCTTCCTTCCTCGGAACATCCCCAAGCTTCGGGAGGTTTCCGGGGATTGAATAATTAATTGGATTCATTTGGATGGACTCATTCTCCCATGATTTCCCTCAGGCTTCTTTGTCGGGCCATGAGTTCTGCCTTTGCATGTTGTCATCTTGATGCTTCAACGATAACGAAGTAGGAGTTTCCTTTTCCAGCAATCTGCTGATTTTGGCGCATTGCTTGGCCCGGCTCCAAACCACTTCCCCAATTGTCTAAAATGTGTTATCTTTGAAATTTACTACGCAAAATAAGACGGGCTTATCTTCATAGACTCTTGAGCTGGACTTTGCACTTAACAGCTCTTCATCTAGACTTTGAAGTTAAATGGGTTGTCAGTCACCTGTCCGTCGCTAAACGTTAGTTAAATGTGAATTCTAACTAGTCCTGTGGTCACGTCTCTCATCACTCCAGATTAGAGGGTAATGAGGCCACACTCGAGCAGCATGAAACAAATATGCTTGCCACCGCCGAGGCAGATGCCCAAGCACAGGTGAGAATTCGTTAACATCTGTGCTAGCATCCCAGATGAGGCTAATAGCCTCTTCCTGTTCCTCCTTGGAACCCTCCCAAGCTTTGAGTGGGGGTGTTGGAATGTGAAATGGAAGATCGCGAGAATTATGATCCTTTTCTGACAAAATGTTCTTTGCTCTTTCTTCAACAATCACACACCTCCAAAGAAGCCAATGTAGCCCTCACCTTCAATCATTTATCTGAACTCGCCTATAGGGAACTGCCAAGTGGGATAGATCGTCTCCTGCCTGTGCCTCCTTCGAGTCATTATGCGAGAAGTTACACACGGTTTTTGGCATGAGGGCCCCTGATACCGATGCTCCATGGGATTTAATAAACGTGTCAGTGGTGATAGACTTTGCCAAATGACTTCTGTGCCAATGTTAGACAGAGCGATTGGAATTCCCCAGCGTTTTGTGATGCTTTTCTCCATGGCCTGGCTGACTACAAGAAAAAACTGATGTTGCACGTTCTTCGATCTGCGCATCCAGGCTTTGAGATAGCAAAGAGGTGTGGAATGATGGGTCGCCATTCTCCGACCCACCCTTGCAGCCCCGCCACTGAAGTTTCAACATCAGTGTGGTTGGAACTTGGAACCCATGCAGCCTCTGCCCGGAGGAACGGGAGCATCGCTAAAAGCGGCTAATCTCTTCCTGAACAGTGGCCAGGCCAGCCATGTGGTCACCCACTATCCCGCAAAAGATAGGGGTCAATAGTTTTTGAGGGGGAAGTACTGGTGAAGATTCTTCTCCATAACGGTTCCCATTTCACATCCTGGAATCCTTCCATCCCTTTGATCCTGGAGTTCTTGCGGTTACCAAGTCCACCTTAAACAAGTCCATAATCCTTCAACTTCACCTTGATTAGCTCCATGGTAGCTTGAGGTTATGTGCTTTAGGGCAGACTATGCTGGCCACCTTCTTACAATGCTCCGTAGCGGCACAACGTGTGAAAGTCATCGGACCCTGTTCAAATGGCGTGCAGCACGCGGCCGTCTACCAACCCTGCTCCAATGCCGCACGGTATGCCGCCTTCTGACATGGCTTCGCCACCACTGCCATTCCCTACCTGCTTTTCTCCTGTCACCTTGGCAGAGGTCTGAAACATCTGGTTGAGTGGAAAGGGTATAGGCCTAAAGAGCGGAACTTGTTCATGGCTTACCATGTACTGAGTGAACGGCTCATCAGGGACTTTATTCATCGCTAATCGGAGTAACCATCCAAAACTCCCACACCTGCTTTCTACTGAGGTCTCGGACTGTCATGAGGGTGAGAAAGAGCTGTCCTCAGACATTGATGGGCACCACTTGTCATTAAAGAGGAGGAGGCTGCTATGGGTTTCTAAGATGAGTATTGAGACAAGTCACAGTTGTTATAAAATGTCAATTCTCACTAGTCCTGTGGTCTGGTGTACAGACAATTTCAAGGGAAAAAAATATTTTGTTTGGAATCAGTACCTTCTATTCATGTTTTGTTCAGAAACAGTTTTGTTGTTATAATACCAAACTGAATACTTTTGTTGATTTATTGAAGGAACATTTCAAAGGTTTTACTCAAATTTATTAAAAGTTGCGCTAGGGGCCGATTTCCCCTAGTTTTGAGGAATGTCATTGTCATTTACTTTTGTTTTTGTTTAATGAAGGCGAACAAAAAATACAATTGTTAACTTCAGCAATCAGCATGAGAAAAAAGCTACATTTGATCAAAATTCCAATCTCTGGGAAAAATTTAGAAAATTAGCTTTTTTTTCAAGCATAATTTCAATTATGACAGTACGTACTGTTTTTGCTTTTGTGACAGTTCAAACGTCTAAATGATCCTTTCCGTCTATAAAACAACATGAGAGAATGGGGCTTTTGATAGCAAAATAACAATTGATTTGCTCAACAAATAAAAGACTAATTTAGATACTTCTGCATTTAGTTGGATTATGTGTTGGCCTGTTTAATGTTGCTCGCCGTTTTTTTTTTATTTTATTTTATTTATTTATTATTTTTTAAACATTGCAGTCCAGCCTTATTCTTCAGTCAGAAGCTGGGATAAACCTTTCCCAGGGGCAAGAACCTGATGGTTCCCCTCCACTCACCTGTGCTGTACAAATAGTTCTATACATTACTTCCAAAATAGGTTGATTTTTCACATATCTGTAACTTTTACAAATTTTCTACTTTTGTTTTTTTTTTTTTTTTAAAAGTCTAATCTTTAAAAAAAACAAAACAAAAAAGTTTAGGTGTGTTCATCCAGGACCCCAAAAAATTTATAAAAATAAAAATAAAGCTATGTCTAATGATTTATTGTTTTCTCAGTACAAGCACAAGACAAGTTAATGAAAAAAATTGGAAGCTATTTTATGTGCCAAGTCCTCTCCACCACCCCCCTTTCCAACCAAGTGGCAAATCAAAAATAGGGATTGGTATTTTTTATTTTTGACAATAAAAAGAAATTGACTTAATACTTTTGTAAGAAGACTATGTACATATATACGTGTACTTACTACTTACCTTTGCAATAATATGTTCAATGCGGGTATTTTTATTAGGATTGCATTTGTGGAATTTGAATTAAGCAGGTAACAACCAATCATGCGTCAGCTTGCCAATACAAACATGACCAAACTCAGAATGGAGTTTTCAGTCAACAGCAAAGGGCCAAATGGCCACCGCTGGAGAAAGCTAAATACGTGTGGATTTTGCGGCTTAAGTCAAATTCCACAAATGCAATAATTATCAGAAAAGCCATGTTTAGACTTGAGGGCCTGCATAGCCCATATTATCGTCAAGTATATTTTTCACTTCAAACAAGCCAGAAAGGGGACACATTTGCAAAATTTATACCACAAATTGAACAGTTTGGTGCAAGAACAACAAGTGTCTAAAGTCTAAAATTTATGTCAAAAGTTCCTGGAAACAGAAAATAAAACACAGAAGTGTGTGGCCAAAGGGGATGACATAAAAAAAAAAGCAAGTCTGTGTGTACAAGTGAGTTTTAAAAAGTGATTTAGAATTTTGCGTTCAGCTGATCTCCCTTTGCAACCAGGCCGTAAAAGCAAGTGTTGTTTGATTTTTCTTTGGCCATTTATTTGTTTTCACAAAGGGTATCACTGACGAAAACGAATGACCTAAAGAAGCAGGTGATATTGCTTTGTACTTATCGTCTTGATAATCACACATTTTTTCCTACTGGCAACTCTGACTTGTGGAAATGGTGTTCTTTCATTCCAATTTGATTTGTAATGTCTACTTTTACAAATATATACATAAAAACATTTTGCTTGATCATAATTTTGATCAAGGATTGCAAGTGCCCAACTATTTGGTGTCTTACAATCGGAGATGGGCATTTCGTGCCAGGGATGGGGTGGACACCCATTTTGGGGAAGAAGGACAAGAAATTTTGAAAGAACGACTGAGTGAATAAGGATGGAAGTGGGTTTTCGTTTTGTCCCGAGTACCACGGGTATAGAATTCAAAAGAGCAGAGTGAAATCTTGTAATGCTGTTGCATTTACTGACCCTTTGAGAGTTCAACTGCGAACAAACAAGCAAGAGAGAGAGAGAGAGAGGGCGAGCAAGACTAATGTATATGGATTATGAAACCCGTTAGCCTCTCTCCCCAAAGGTCATGAACGTACACTTTAGTCTTTTTTTTGGGTCAGGGTGGGATGGACGGACTGGTGAAATGCAAGGTCGGAATCGCTGTAGAAGGACGCAGGACGGACGGGAACGCAGGATGATTATTTTACGAATTAGGACAAAGGGACGATGACGTAAGGGTGCTCAGGTCGCGGACGGAGGATGGACCGGCAAAATCGGCTGAAGTGCCCATCTCTGCTTTCAAGATGAGCTTTCTGTCTAAAATGTGTTAATATTGTATAAGTCCCAATGTTAGCGTCCACAAGTCTGGCCGACTATCTTAAGTATTAAATCGGTTCAATATTTATGACCCAAATTCTTGTAGCCAATCAAATTGACAAACAAGGAGATAAAATAAAACCAAATATGTTCGACCGCACATAACTTCTTTCGTATAAAAGTAGGCTCGCCAGAGGGCAGGAAATATTTTCCAAAGCAAGTATCTTCTCATCAACGCCCCTGTCTTACAACGATCCGGCAGCTGGTCCCCTCCTGAAGCATTTTGTGTTTGTGAGATCATGTGTGATCATGCCAGTGGCGTACAAACAAATATTATTTGGCTGATACAAGTTTTCTCAAATCAATGGGTTCGATTCTTCATTGATACATCTCGCAAGGCAGTTTGCCTCTTCTACCTGTGCTTGCTTGGGCTTCCTCCCACCTAGCCGTTGCTTATGTAAGCTCCACCTCCGCATTCTGGATCCATCCAGTCAATGCTTTGCTGATGATACTCAATTAAATATGCCGCTGGAAATAGCAAACCGGCGCAATTGCTCCAATTTTGAGACGAGCCTTGCCAAGATAAAACAATGAATGTCTTTAAATATTTTGCTTCTAACTCAAATAAACCGAGATCATTGGACCTGCTCGTCATCGGCATCTATTTAAGGATACCCCTCTTGACTCTTGGCGAATGTACTATTACCCGAAGTGATTCGACAAAAAATCTTTTTGTATTTCTATTTGTATTCGTCTCAACAGTGTCTTTTCAAATGCACATTAAGACCATGACTAAAACTGCTCGATTATTGTAACGTTTTGCTCTGTGGTCTTCCCATTATTAAGTATTAAATCATACTTATTAAGTATTTAGAAAATAAAAAAATAATAAGGTTTATTCATTTATTATTTTTCCAAGTTTGGCGGGCCGGATTAAAACGTTTAATGGGCCGCATGTGGCCCCCGGGCCATAGTTTGCCCACACCTGTTCTGGAGCATTTTCTATTCGGGCACCTATGCGCCGGAATGTTATTGCCATGGATATTACAGGCACTACCTCGTTAGAACTTTTTAAAACACGACTTAATTATATTCTTCTGCATTTCGTTGAAGTAGCAGTTGGCCTGGTTCCAAACACTTCGTTTCCCTTTTCTGCCCCTTCTTCCGGGAATTAGATGATGATGACCGAATTGCAAGCTGCTGATTGGATTCGACAGCATCTGTCCGGTACAAGTTTGGAGGTTGAGCACATTCAAGGAGGCTGCTATGGAGATTTCGGCATTGACCTACTGGGCATTGACCCACTTCACCAAAGTCGTCAAACTGCATTTAATTGACTTTCGCATTATTTCAACGATCATAATGCGAGTCAAATGTTGCCCAGCCTGCATCCATTGCAGCCTGATCATCCTGGAAGGGGGATTCCCCCATTGGTGGTCCCTTCTCAAGGTTTCTCGTTCTTCCCCAAATGGGGGTTTGAGTTTTTCCTTGCCCTCCTGGGGGTCTGGATCAGGGCATGTCGTTAGTATTTGTGAACTGTGCGCATGGGAAGCCATTTGAGGCTTTCCTGTGAGTAAGGGCGATATGAATACATTTGACTTGACTTGATTAGCAAAGCTTACGGGTAACGTTGAATTGGAGTTGGTGATCGGATTGTGTTGCCGTTGGTCGGCGTTGCAGGGCCTTGTGTTAACATTAGAATTTGGGTTACATCCAAAGTGGGTGTTGGGCTTAGTTTTGAGGTTATGTTCATAGTTGGGGTTACTTTCAGGGTTTGCGTTCGTTTTTGGAGGATTTGGGCTCGGGTTGGTCCAGCGTATGGATTCAAGTGATGACTTAATTGAGAAACAGTAATTACTTTTCCCAGGTACAACAAAGGTTTAACGGAAATATCAAGAACCAAAGCCGCTAACGTGGGCGCCTAAATCCATGTCATCCCCTCCTGCAAATTTGTGCGCAACTTCCGCCAACACAGAAATCTTCTACAAACGTTTGGTCGAGCGCAAACCTACTTTTGACATTTCTTTGCCAGATATTGGTTCCAGTAAGATGCTTATAGATTCTTCAAATCAACGACAATTTGGGCCAATTTTTGACTTTTATGAACTGTCTCGCCTATGTAGTTTTATTCCCGTCTACCTACTATCCTCGTGTAGCATTTTGGCCTTTATCGCAACAAGCATAAAACATGTTCCTTTACTTTAATGACTCGAGTACGAGCAAAACTGTCACTGGCATGAACAAAGCACACACGTGTGGCCATGTCTGGCTTCAATTAAAGCACCATCACTGTCAAAACTAATCCACAAGCCTCGGCAGCATTCATAATGTAGCTTACATTTATGCGTGTTGTTGAGCCATTTTGAATAAAATATGTTATGAAAGACTCACAGGTGATATTATCAAATATTCTTTTGGATCATATTGATTTATTTGTCAAAGTGGAAATAACGTTGAATACAAAGACTTTTTTTTTTTTTTTAGCCAAGGGTCATGCAAAGCTACTCGAGCACAGCCAAAGATTGAGTCTCAAAATAAATGTACACGCTGAGAATTAACATAACGGCCCCAGTGTAAATATGTTTGTGTCTCAGCACAGTTGGGCAGCTGGTTTTCTTAATTTTGCTGGCTGGGCCCCACGTCGGCTTGCTCTTAATCATAAACATGCGCATAAGCTTTTTTTTCTTTTAATCTGGTTGGAAGGAGTTTCAAAGAAGCATGTCCTGGTTCATACTCATCTCCCTCAAAATGATGCATATAAATTAGCCGGTGAACTACACAAAGCAATATCCTCTTCGGAAACAAACCCTAATGCTGGGCTTTTCCAGATAATCCATGTTAAACGTCTTGCCGAGATGTTCCGGTAATAAAAATAAGAGCAGTCGTCTGCATTTTGAAAGCAAAACACTTTCTCCCTACCCAAATATTTTTGTGACGTTCAAAACGTCGCCCTGTCTGGCGTCAAAAGCGGGTTTCCCCTCTTTTCTGAGCCACCTGCCGACCGCACTGCGTCATCACATCTGAAGGCCAAAGAGAAGGTGGGCAGAGCAAGATGCTGATTTGCTTCTCGTGCAGCCTGCTTGACGTCTGTGCGCTTAATCAGCGTGACTCACGCGTCATTGAAGAGGCTTCGCGCTCAACTCCACCAAGGTTTGTAGGAGGAACGTGATGTTCGGGAATTCCCAATTACGGAGAATCAAAAGTGGACCAATCGGGGCGGTCCAAATTTCTGACCTATTAACTCCAAATGGTGCTAACCAGCTTTGAGTCGACATTTAAAGAGAACTTTAGGGGCTTTTTCACATGTCAAGGTTTTCAAATATACACAGACAAATATCATTTTGGCTTGTCTTGGACCTTGAGAACCTAAACGTGAAAAATGATGAAGAACATGTTTTTCAAATCGACAGTTTTTTGCAAACCGATCGTGCTGAAATGTGCGGGGTTGATTTACATGACAACAGTTTTGCACCCAGAAAACGCAAACATGAAAATACTTCTGGTGTTTGTGTAAAACAGATGTCTGTTTGTTTACATAGAAATGGAGACTTGCAGCTTGCAAACGCAAACATCAAAACATGTCTCAATGTGCATGAAAACGACACACAGCACACAAGTGCCAGAAACAGATAAGGCTATAATTTGAGGCGTCCGTTTAAGTCTCAACAGCATTTCGAAGTGTGAAAACTCAAATCTGGAAAATGGGTCTCAAAGTCCAAGTTTTGAAAATCACATGCTCCTTATGTAAACGTTGCTACTGGTAAATGCAAACAAGTTTCAAAGTTTTTGAAAAGGATGCTGCTCACATTTTTTGTGTAAATGCTAAAAATGTGTCACTTTGGCCGTTCATTTACAAGAAAGTCTTAGAGTCTGAAACATTTTTAAAGACAATATCATTGTAGATTGTGGAAACACAGAAAAAAATCTTTGATATGAGCACAAGATCCTTGCAACAATAATGAGAATATTACGATTCAGCGATGAACCAATAACTGATATATTAAAAGAAGACCAACAATGATACCATCAACGTGACAAGCGTTTATTATCTTTGTGGAATCTTCTAAATGATAACGAATGAACACTTCAAACGCTTCGAAAGCACTTGACCTATTCCAGTCGTTGTCAAACATTTCACACCAAGTACTACTGTACTACAACCTATCCCATGATCCACATTGCTGTTCTCGCGGATAATGTTCCATTTGTGCTATTAATATTTTGCTTTTAGGGGAAGTGGAGCTGTTTGAAAGACGTCAACTTGGAAAACCCCTTGAAACGTTGGCCTGTACGAACTTACTAGAGGATATTTTTAACTGCAACCTGTTCATCCAATTAGAGAAGGGGTTCCCAGAGTAGAAGTTGTAATAAAAGGGTCAAGGAGATTGTGTTTGAGAAATAAAAAAATAAATAAATAAAAATACTGATTACTGTATACCAGGGGTGGGCAACCTTTTTTGATTGGCGGGCCACAATGGGTTCTAAAATTTGACAGAGGGGCCGGACCAGAAGTAGATGGATGGAATGTTTTGGTAACCTCACCCCATCGGATAAAAGAAATACATTTAATTGTGCGAAGTGGACAAAGGCTGTTGCACACATTTCCACATGCGTAAGTCAATACGCTGTGGCATTATGGTGAAAAAAACCAAAACGATTTTAGCATTTAGCGCCTTTATTTTATTTTTTTGTTTTTACGAATACGCGCGACCAATTATTTCAACAATTTTAACAGTACATTCAAACGACTTTGCAGGAAGCTCAAATGTCAAAAATGTTTATTCCACATTCACATGTTTCACGCTTCCGTAACTCTAATTTGACAATATTTTTGAACAGGTTTTCTCGAGCCAAATCCCCCATAAGGCCATTTCAAAAAGAAAATTCAAACAAAAGATTCTATTTTTCCGCAACCAATAATTTCATTATCAAAATTATTGGTGTGTTGTACTGAGGTTGAAGAGACTATTCCAACCGGATGGTCACAGATTAAAAAAAATAATAATAATCTGAGTTTGGCCAGACAGTCTGTAGGTGAGCTCCGGCAGATCCACAACAAATTTCATTTTTTTACTCTGTTTACTGGGACCAAACATCATCCTTTTAGTGTAAAATGTACGCTCTGAACGTATCCATATGTGATGCTGTATTGCAACAAACGGCCTGCCTTAAACTCTTTGCCAATCAAGTGTGCAAGCAAATGTGACAGAACATTGTGGCCAGCAGCGTCTGTGAGGCATTAACTGACCACAAGATTCTCATCTGAGGAGAAAAAGAATCCAAGTGTCCTCCAAGCGACTCATCTGCTGTGCTCGTCCATCAACTCTCATGTGCTTATCACCACCGGAACATCAACGCTTTTGACCGGCAGGGTTTCATCTGTATGTCATTTTCAATGTCAGAGTGGCTTTGAAGCAGATCCACGGTCTTTGTAGGGGTGTACAAGAGGGCTACAAGGGGGACACTTTCACTTCATGTCAGCTGCTTGCAATGAAGATAGAGCTACATGCATCTGGACTAGAGCAGGACTTCAAAATGCGCCACTGTAGCAGAGCTTTCTCTCTACGCATAATTCACCAACCACAATATTAGGTACACGTGCACACTTTGAACAAGGGCTGCTTCAAATTTGGACTCTCACACGGCATCAGAATTGGAGCCGTTTGTAATGTTTTGTCTCCTAATGTAGCCAAATAAAGTAACCCGACACACAAGCTATGAAAAGCATATACAGTAATACCCCGGTTATCGCGGTTAATGGGGACCGAGACCACCCGCGAAAACTGAAAATCCGCGAAGTAGCGGCGCACCTTCAAAAAAAATAAATAAATAAAAATAAAATAAAATACTTATATATACTTCGCACCTATATATATATATATATATATATATATATATATATATATATATATATATATATATATATATATAGGTGCGAAGTAGTGGCGCACCTTCAAAAATGCTTAAAAAAAAATAAAATAAAATATATATATATATATATATATATGTATATATATACGGGTAGAGAGAGAGAGAGTGAAATTCATGTTATAACAAAAAAAAAAAATTATTATTAAAACTTATTATTTTTTTATTCCCCAGCCATTATTTTTGTATTTATTCAATTACCTCTTTTTGTACTTATTTATTTACTTCGACTTTTACCTGCTGGTACGCCGTCCGGTGTGCCCTGTGAAATGAAAGGTGGCATTTTTCATTTATTTATTTATTCATTTATTCATTCATAACTGACAGCCTCGCGCTCCCCTCATGCCCGGGCGGAAGTTGTTCCTCTTCGGCTTAACTGCCACGCACGCCGGCCGGCCTCCTCCGGAGCTCTGGTACGGTCTGAACCGCGCGAAACGTCGCCCCAAATCGTGTCCGGGGGAACGTGCTCTCCTTCGTCCACTCTCTTCTTCGTCCACTCTCCTCTTCGGCGCACGCCGGCCGTCTAACCGCTCCAGCGCCCCCTCGTGCCGCTCGGCGAAACTACAATGCCCCCGAATATTTTTTAGACCCGCGAAGCACTGAAGCCGCGAAAGGTGAACCGCGAAGTAGCGGGGTATTACTGTACACGAGTCCCCAGTGATGCCGATAACGTGCCTCTGACCACCAGGTAGCCCGAAAGGACCACATGAGTCCTCCACGGGCCCGTTCTACAAATAGATAACTCGTGATGGGCTGTTGAAAAAGTATTTCGAGAAATAGATTGTTTCCATATAGATAATCAGGAGTTTCCTAATTACTGTGAGAACTTATTATCATGATCGGTGTCTTCACAAAAGTAAGTCAATAAAATCAATTAATCCCAATCATTGTGACTATAACAGTGACAGTATCAAGTTTAATTTGTTATTTCCGAGGCGGCTTGGTGGACGACTGGTAAAATCGATGGCCTTCCTGTGTGGAGTTTGCATGTTCTCCCCGTGCCTGCGTGGGTTCCCTCCGGGTACTCCGGTTTCCTCCCTTATTCCAAAAACATGCATGGTTGGTTGATTGAACACTCTAAATTGTCCCTAGATGTGACTGTGAGCGCGGATGGTTGTTTGTCTTTGTGTGCCCTGCGATTGGCTGGCAACGAGTCCAGGATAAACCCCGCCTCGTGCCAAATGACAGCTGGGAAAGGCTCCAGCACCCCCCCCCACCCTCGTGATCCTCGTGAGGAGAAGCAGATCAGATAAATGCTATTTCAGAAATGCATAGCAAAGTGATTGCCCATTTGCATTAATCGACACCAAAGAAGTTGCTCTGAGCTTCAAAAACACGAACAGTGTGGGAAATAAAAAAACATGTAGAAAAGTATAATATAAAAATAAAAAATAGAAAAGAAAAAACTATATCGCCTTTGGCCCAAGATCAGCTGGGATAGGCCCCATCACCTCTGTGACCCTGTACAGCACAGGTGTCAAACTCAAGGCCTGGGGGCCAGATCTGGCCCACGACCTCATTTTATGTGGTCCGCGAAGGGCAAATCTTGTGCGTCAACCACCTGTTTCTAGCACATTTTTTTTCACTTTTTAACAACATTGAGATATGAGATATTGCCATTTTTATTTGTTACCAATCCTGCCGTTTCAAAATAAATTGGAGAATTGTTGAACAAATAATTACCGACTGACTGGTGAGTGTGTTGAATGTTCAACGACTTTTTACACAACTTGCTTTTCTTTAACAATAATCTGAATTGGAAAATGTGTAAACGGGTGTTTGATCCACAAACTGCAAAAAACATTTCCTGGGACCGAGGACATCCAATTCTGGGCCTTCCATTTCCTTTCTGCATTATGTCTTCCAGTTTCACGGTTTCTCTGTTGTAAACTGCTGATGACACACTAAGATCAGTGGCCATTCCACCCCGCTTCTTAGGACCTATTCTTAATAGTATCATAGGCAAATTGTTATTAATTCTATGTTCTCCAGTCTGTTTTGGATGTCTCCCTCCTCACCTGATCAGGCTCACAATCAGGCTTCTGCAAAAATGAGCTGAACATTTGAATCGAGTGTGTTGGAAGAGGGAAAAGTCAGGACAGGACTTGGGCACCCCTGCTTTAAATGATATTGGGATGAACGAGGCGAGTTTTATTTGTTCTAGTTATTTGGGGCAGGAAATTGAAAAGATCAGCCAAAAGCAGCGCTGAATTTGGAAACAAAAAGGTAAACAAAATTGTTGAAATGGAGACCGTGGGTGGTGGTGCGCATGGTAGCAGGGAGCAAAGATGGGATCATGCCACTGTATAAAAGAGGTCATGAGCGTTTTAATTCATTTGAAATGCGATTTCACTCATACTATTTTCATTTGCAAAACATCAGGGAATTTGTATTTTTTTTTTTTGTACAGTTTCAAGTGAGTTCAGAGTATTTCGGAAGGCATTAGACCAAGTGTTTGTTCCCACAAACAGTTTATGTCAAATAATGCCTTTTTTTTTTTACATTTTCACACAATTCTGAGGTATCTATTGAAGACTGGCTGGGCTGGGATGAAACCAGAACACCGGGAAAACCTTCTGACCTCAAAAGCCATCCATCAAAGGCTCCAATTCAAAGTGTCAACGTGCATTGTGGAACACAATGAAGGAGAACCTCCACCGGGGAGTGGGAGGAAGTATTGGACGTGTTTGATGTAACTGTAGATGCTCCGAGGTGATAGTCTAATTTTTTTTTAAGTCACCTTTGTTGCCCACACCAGACATTTGCTTCCTGTACAGGGAGAAAAAGAATAGAGCAGCCAGCCAATAGCATTTGATCTCTTAATATACGCCTTTAACATGTGGTGCACCTGCACAATCTAATAGGATTCAATACAAGGGCCAGGGATGAGTCACAATATTAGTCAGCTGGAATGGAAATGTTCTAGGCTGCTATGAGATCGGATATCTTTGTCTAGACGTGGTGAAGCAGCATGTGGCTCATAGCTATTTTTGCATTTTCTGCTCCAAGTAATTGTTAAAAAAAGAATTTTCATGAATTTTGTGAGTTTTTATTTTGAAAAAAAGAAATTCATTCTCTGAGAAAATCTGACTTTATTCTTATGTTACATTTTTTTCTAAAATGAATCGGATTACATTGTCATGACTTTTATGAAGGGATCTCGGTATTCACTATTTTTTCTTGAGGAGGAAAAAAGTGATTTTCATACTGCAAGTGTTTTCTTATATTCCACCTTTTGTTTTGTTTTTTTGTTACTGAAAGCAATTGTCCGTTTATGATCAGGTGGCAGCGAATGTTTTACGCAACTGTGTCAGCAGCTGCTATGTTCGTCAGAAAACATCGTTTACAGTACTGCTTTGTGACAATTTCTCCTCTTCTATACAAATGCAATAAAAAATTGGAATTGAATGAAAGTGAAGTAAAAGATGGTGCAAATAGTAACTGGCTCACACGTTTTATACATTTCTCGTTGCTTTTACAACAGTCATTCTGCAAAACGCCTCTTAAAGTAAAATCAATTAAGAGGAATAAAAAGATCCTTGCGCACACGAAACCCTTTTACAGCAAGAGCTTAACGCTGATTTTCCCCATTTCCTACGCAGCACTAAATAAAAGAGGGTCAAGGGCTCAGTTAAAATACACAGTGTGTAATTTATTATTATTATTTTTTATAGTTTGTTCCCAGTGGGGCTTCTGGTGCCGGCGGGGCTCCAGACAGCACCGCACACACGCGGATCACTTTCAGTATTTTGTGTGTCCCTGCGTGAGTGCGCGTGTATATGGGGGCGGGGGAAGATCATTCATTACTGCTATAAAGAGACGATCACCAAGCATGCTTCCCACTCAGTCCACGCCACAGAGGTGGAGAGGACCGATGCACTTGCTTGAAGTCCATAGAGATTCTTCATCACTTTGACTTGACTTCCACTTTGCAGAAAAAAGGATGCAAATAGAGGTCTTGAGTTTTGCTGCTTAATCTTGTGGAAGAAAAAGCGCAACATCGGCTTTAAGATCGGCCACGTACATCCTCTAGGTTTTCTTCGTTTTTGCGCGCAAGGATGACGCTGTTCGTGCGCACTTGGAATAAACACTGGCTGCTGCTGCTGCTGCTCTTCGCCACGGCTGCGAGGTGCCAAGCACCGGAAGGTCGCCCCAAGCCCAACTCCATCAGGCCGGTTCTTGTTGCGGATGCTGCGGCTGCGGACGATCAGGCGCCCACGGCCGCCGCCAACCGCACGGCTGCCGCGCACGCAGGCACCGTCAAGAAGTTCAACATCTTTGCGCAGGTACCTTGCACCTCCACTTACATTGGACTTGTTACTAATATTAGGGGACACTATTTTCCAGACAGCGAGTAGTATGACTTTAAAAGGCAGCTTTTGTGATGCAGGTATTGAGTGCATGGGATCTCATAGGGTTGTGCAAATGTTGCTCACGTTAGAAAAGAATCAACGGAAAGGGTCGCCAACGTGTACGACAGAAGATACGTCGTGTTCCTCTGCAACCTTGCGTTTGGTCTTCATCTTGTATGAGGTCGTGCATATACTATCGTTTATTTTTGCATAGAAAAAACTGATTTTAGAGCAACATCTTTGAGGTTATCTATTGCATGTTTTATTTTGTCCCAAATTCAGGCTTCATGCAATGTTGCGATTAAGATTACGACCCCCCTTGTTTTTTTATACCTGAAATAAAATTGGGCTTCCGTGCCATAAAATTGCTTTAAAGAATTCAACTACTTTCATTTTTTTCCATTACATTTACATTTTTCCCCTCAACAACATACAATTTTTTTCTTACTTTATTCTCATATAAAATTATTACTTTTTTCTCTCGAAGCAAAATCTCATTTTAATATTTTCTTTCATAAAAGGCTACAGATTCATTTTTTTACTCGGAGCACAGTGGCCCCAAACCTGAAAATTTTGGGGATCACTTGAATCAAATTGTAATTGACTTGCAAAGTTAATATTCACATTTCCACTCAAGGCGAACTAGTGTGAGTGGAAGTTTGTCAGCAACCAAAAATATTCAAGAATTGAAAAAAAATATAATAAAAAATTGTACTGCTCGCACTTGAACAAGTTGAAGAAGAAAGTAGTTAAACTGCCTCAAATTTTAGGGGCAAAGTCCGGAGACCTTTTTTTTTTTTCCTTTTTCTTTCTTAAAATCCAACGCACTTGTATTGTCAGGATGTAGAACTTTTCACGCACAAATGACAACTTCAGTCAATATCATATTCCAACAAAAAGACGTTTGAAACTATTCAACTTTCAACAATAAAGTTTTAAAGACTTTATTCTATTATACTAAATATATTACCCCAAAGTATGATTAAATTATCATAATATTGAGGCTTATTTCACAAAAATAAGATTATTGCTGTATTTCGACTTTTTTCTAAAAAAAAAAAAAAAATCTAATTCAATGTCCGATTTCCTTTATGTAGAAAAAAATTCCATATTGAAAAAAACAAAACAAAGCAAAAAAAGACCGTTACAATCTCAATGAAGAAGCTGACTGTATGTATTGTGTGTTTCTAATATTCCTTCATGCAATAGGAACCTACATTTTAAGGAAATCTCATCTTGGCAGTTTAGTTCAAAGTTGAACACGATTTTGCTGCTGACGCAGCATGTAGATCATTGCCCCTGCAGGATGGCTTTTTGCAAGTGACTGTAAACAATTGCGTCACGAGTGATCACGAGGCAACTTGATGTTCAGTACAGCTGCTGTGTTAGTCACATGACTTTGCGTACTGCATTCTGTGCATTTGCTCTGCATAATCTCGCTTCTTTCTTGGATGGAATCACCTACAAAGACAACATTTGAGGTGCTTCTCACATTTATGACACTGTCAAACCACTTACAAACCTGGGAACTATAAGTTAGCAGTGTACCATTTAAAAAAAGGCCGCATTATGTGCATGCTTATTGGTGAACCCCTTCCACAACCCCCTCCTCCCTCATAAACTCGTAATTGCCTTACAGACGTGACGCCACTGCTCACCAACACATAAATCATTAAGGGCAGCACAAGTGTGAGGAAAAAAAAGTGACCAGTGGGCCCCGACATACTTGTCTAGGCTCTTAGTGTCATTCAAGTGATCCTTGATAGGATTAGGCGATAATATATATATACTCATTTTCATGAAATGTTCAGAGTTAAGTAGCGAAGCACAATTAGCATAGCGACAAAAAATGCTCAATTTACAGTCATCATCACACAGCCATCATTTTGGAACCTCCACCTGTCAAATTTGTCTCCTTATATATGCCTCTGTCATTTGTTACTTTACAAAATCATACTGCTCTCTTGTGATAATTTAGTTTAAAAAAATCTAATGAATCAAAATCCACAAAATGTTCAGGAAACATCCCAAGACTTCAGTTCAACAAATGACAAACTGCAAGGCTTTGAGCTTTTTTTTTTGTTAAGAAGTTTACAGAAGTTTGACGCCATTAGTGGCAGAAGCTTCTCATCAAAATGCCTTTTTCATCTATTTTTTTTTTGCTGCGGGTTGTCCTTTTCAACATGGCCCTTGTGACATGTTCAGTGGCAGCTGGCGGCGTGCAAAGTGCTCAGCGTGCTGACATCATGGCCTGAGCCAGCAATGATGTAGAAACTGAGGCGAAAAACCTCAAACCGAAGCCTGCCAGACCTCAAATTTGAACGCCTGCTTGCACCTCGGCCACTCTGATAATATGGGAAGCCATACGTTTGTGTGTGCGCGTGTGTGTGTGTGTAGACCACCAGTCTACAGGCAGTAAAAAAAAGTATGTCCAAGTTATGCCTGTAATGGCATTCATGGCAAGCTTTTATATGGACAAATACAGTGGAGTAAGTGTGTGTGTGTGTGTGTGTGTGTGTGCATGCCAGGAGGTTTTCGACACTTGTAAAGCTGCAGCCTCTGCCACATTATGTGACTTCTACTGTATAACATTTGACTGGCCGTCTGCATGCAGTAACAGTGAGGCCATTTACAAGCGGAATAAATCAGGAGGTAAAAAGGCCTCTCACCTGGCGTACGCGCTGTTGCCTTTTATTTAACAGACCTTGAAGGCGTCGAAAACCATCCGTGTATCCGTCGTCATCTGGTTTTGAGGACCATTTCAAGTCTGCATTGAAATGAAAAATTTTGGGTGGACATCAAAGACAGTTTTGCCGTAAATGAAGCTCAAATACATTTTAGTCTTATAATGAAAAATAACACATGTTCTTGTAAACATCAAAGACACTATACAGGATCACCCAATCCGAGACCAAGACTTGCCCGAGACCAGAACTCACAGAGACCCAGACAAGACCAAGACCGAGAGAAGCTGACACCGAGAGTAAACTATAAGACAGGAAAAATTAAGGACGAACGGTTACATTCGCTCTGTAATTTAAATGTTATTTGCAGCTAGAAACTCAGTTGCCGTAACTCTGTCAAAGTGAGAAGGAAAATAAATGAAACAGATTTGGCATACGGCCAGTCTGTTCAATAAAGCCAACCAAAGGTGGAACTAATGTAATACCTCTTTCCATCAATATTAATCTCTGAAAGAGTAAATCCGATTCGCAGGTGTTACTTAGAAGTGGAGTTGAAGAATAGCAGATCAGTGCAGGTTTTGATCGGTTTTGACGGAAAATCCCAAATCCAAATTGACCAAGTATAGACAAAACCAAGACCTTCAGAATGTGACTGTCGATACCCACCTCAAGATCAGTACCTGCCATAAATGTTACAACCCTACGATATCGTCATATTCCGGCTGGATTATTGTAATGCACTTCATTTTGGAGTCAGCCAAACCTCCATCAAACATCTTCAGTTGGTCCAAATTACTGCAATTCTCCTCTGAATGGTACTCGTTAGATGTTACTCCTACTCTGGCATCCCTTCGCGGGATCCCTGTATGTTTTAGAGTCCTTTTTGAAGATTCAATTATTTGTTTTCAAATCTTTAAATGTTTGTGCCCCACCTTACCTCTCTGAGCTCCTCTTGGCCCCGTGCCTCACGTCGGCAGCCCAGACGCTATTAGAGGGACCGAGGACTAAGCGAAGGCTCGGAGGCGATGGATTTTCCACTGCCGGTCCCTCTTTTTGGAATGACCTCCGGCTAAACGTTAGGCAAACCCCCCTCACTTCCCATCTTTAACAGTCATCTTGAAACTCATTTTATTCTTTGGCTTTTGGCTTAGCATGAGACTTTTGGTTTGACTGTTCGTGTGCTTTTTACTCTCTTCATTGTTCATTAGTTTCATTGTTTGTTGTTGGATGACTTATTTTTGCTCCATGTATATCGTTTGGCATGCACCAGTGATTGTCTTACAGAAATTTATAGATACAGTTAACTAATTTCTAATGTGGGTTTGTAAAAATGGAGACAATTTTGGTCTTTTCGAAATACACCAAGGCTGATTCATTCCTCACTGAACCAAACATGCACATTTCAGTAAAACCAGGTAACGACTACATTGCTGTTGACGTTTAAATATGTGTTAGGTTCATTGAAGACTCCTTTATAGTCTTTTTTATATTAATAACACATGCCTCACACAAGTATAGAATGCTTAATTGTAAAATAAAAATAATTTAAAAAACTTTCCAAAAAAAAAAAAAAAATGAACATTTGCTTGGTTGAAGAATCTCAGTTATATTCACTGTTTATAAAAATGTGCATGTTACTTTCAATGCAATTTTGGCATTCATGAACCGGTTTGTAGGTTCGGCAAAGACTAACATTGTGTAGACATAGTGTCTTTCATCTATACAAAAACACGTGCATTATATCAGTTGAAGGCTACATTTTCATTTTTTTTACTTCAGGTTAGTTGAGAAATTGAGTAGTTGTCAGTGTTTAAAAAAAAAACATGTTGAGTATTAAAGACTGTTGCGTCTGTATACAAATATTAAAATGAGTTTCTTTGAAGGTAACGTTTGGGTCAAAAAACAGTATTGCCATCAATGTTAAGAAATATGAATTCATTAGAGAAACCAATATGACTTTGATAACTAAAACGTATACATTGAGCCATTGACGGCTAAATACAAAACAACTTGATTTCTATAGCGCATTTCACAACAGCTGGAGCTGTATCAAAGCGCTTTCCATATGGTGTCATATATATTAGCGGGAAATAGGTAATAAAAACTATGCTGTGTATTTATGCACTGTAAGTTTTGTTGAAGGCAAAACTGTCTTTGATCTTTTCTGAAACACACAAGCAAGGATTACTCACTAAATAAGTGTTTAGTGTTTACAAACATTTCCAAAAAATACTATATCGTCCTTTCTTGTTTATGCACATTTGCACTATAAATTTACTTGCAGATGAAATATTTCTTTGACATGCCCAAAACATAAATAAATTGACTAAATTGTCTTCATTCGTTACAGGAACATCCATGTTGTCTTTGATTTTTCAATAAAACACGCATGTTGGTGCAAATTGTCTTTGACGAAGGCTAAATGGCTTTTTAAAACAAACTCTACATTAAGCTGGATGAACGTTAAGCACGCTAGGTGTTGACGGCCATTTTGTCTTTGATGATGATATCGACCCCTCAAACAAAAGCCATCTTTTACTGGTGGGCGCCACTTAATCACCATGTGAGCGTCAACCAGTCGCTTTATTTGCGATCTGCAATGGGCTCCGCTTTTAAAAGTGCTCCACACCCACCCTCTCCTCACAAGTGTCTGTGAAGTGTTCTTAATGAGCTGAGAAAGTCGGGTGGAGGTGTGTCGGCTTGTTAGCGCCGCAGTCAGCCTCCCGTCCGGTGGCCTTTCCAGTCTGCTGCTCCCTCGGGTGTCGGCGCGGCCCCCAGCCCGGACCTATTAGGGGGCCTCCTGCGGCGACCTCATTCGCCGTAATTGGACCTGTTAATGACAGAGGAGACCCGCAGTGATTTAAAGACATTGTCTGTAAGCGTAACAAGTCAGGATGTCTTGTTTCCTCTAAAGGACGTCGTCCAAAGTTCACAGACGTGTTTGGACTTATAAAGGGCGCCAGAGTTGGCATTTGACGGCCGGGGATTTTGTCGGACTGATTCATCCTCGGTTTATTTGATATCTGCTGTCTTTTGTTTTCTGTTTGTTTACTTGATGAGGTTCTTTTTATTTGACTCTGCGAGGCCTCTGTAACCAATTATTTTGTCATCCATAAACCTTGAAGTGCACAGACACAGGGATCACTTTTTATCTTTTTCCTTTTAATCAAGTAGGAATTCTATACTGGCTCATGTCATGTGTCACTTTTGCTAGGGCAGAACTTTAACGCGCCTCCGAGACCATATTATTATCCCTGTTTATGTCACACGTTTGTTGCAAGGCAGAAATTTGGTGTACGTACGTCATTTCTTCTAAAAGCCACGTACAGGACAACTTAACAGGTCCTGTCAATGTACTGCGAGAGTGTTTCTCAGATCTTGTGAACGGAGACCCCTTCGAGAAAAATATGTATTGTTACGAGAACAAAGCAAAAATGATAGTCGTCATCTAACACTGTGAAAACTGAGCTCAAATTAACAACAAAATCAGTTCCAAGATCAGTACGTAATACAGTCATGAACATCCTCCATCCTCTTGCCAAAGGAGCTCATCTGAGTTTCGAGACTTCTAGACTGGACATTGAGTTTGCGATTCAGGGCTACTGTTTCTCTGCTTTGAGTCCTGAAGCTCCTTTTTTTTAAAAAAAATCTCAGATACAACACGTTTTCTTTAGCCCACTTCCATGTGACACTATCTTGAAAGCGTTTTATGACATTTCAGTTTTTTTAACCTTTACTTAACCACATAAAACCACAGAGCTTAGAATTTCCTTTACATGGATGATCTGATTAAGAGGTGAGCAGCTCATCAGAAGATCAGTCACAAGGAAGTGAAAATACGGCGTAAAACTCAATGTTTGAAATGCAATCATTGTTTTCAGGAAGAAGTGCAGAACCTATAACGCAATAACCAAGAGTTTAATACAATACCATCCATTTTCTAAGCCGCTTCTCCTCACAAGGGTCGCGGGGGTGCTGGAGCCTATTCCAGCAGACTTTGGCCAGTGGGCGGGGCAACTAGTAGCCAGCCAATCGCAGTGCACACAGAGACAAACAACCATCCGTTCTCACACTCATACCTAGGGACAATTTAGAGTGTTCAATCCAGCTGCCATGCATGTTTTTGAAATGTGGGAGGAAGTAGTACCCGGAGGAAACCCATGTAGGCACGGGGAGAATATGCAAACTCCACATAGGAAGAGCGGAGCCAGAAACAATTCCACGACATCTGCACCAATACAATACAATACAACATTATTTATATAGCGTTTAAAATCTAAAACACATAGGCCATGGTCTCAAACTGAGTAGTGTAGTGTCGTAGTTCCTCAGGGTAGGACGGAAAACTCCAAGTGGCAGAACATCTGAGAGCTTCAGTTTAGTTTGCAGATTATTCGCTGCTGCAAGGGCAGCAAAAGATCTTTTTCTCAATTCAGCCCTTACACAAGGAGAAGCGGATCAAAAGGAGTGTGGCGCAAGAACACAAGGCTAAGCAAATGCTTGATTTTTTTGCAATAAAGCACACAAACTTAAAAGAGTCTTAGAAGCTACCTTCAGCCAATGTGCATCACGACGAGAAGGACAGTCCAAATTTGAAAAAAACAACTCACAAGGGTGGGCCTGGCGACGACAGCCAGTGAGAAATCACAATGCTGACTGCAAACCTGTGTCCAAGGATTGGAGAAATTTGAACCACATTCTCAATTAAGCACAATTAAGCTGACAAATGTTTTTCTGACCTTAACAGCAAAGTTCTGAAAAAGAACCCAAGTATCAACCCCAAGATGGAGATGATTGCGAAAGAGTACAGGAAGGAAAAAAAGACTATTTCTGCAATAAATGGCAATATCTCATACCTCAATGTTGTTAAAGGTGAAGACACTGTGCTGGAAACAGGAAGTTGACGCACATGATTTGCCCTTCGCGGGCCACATAAAATGATGTCGTGGGCCAGATCTGGCCCCCGGCCTTAAGTTTGACACCAGTTTCCTAGAAGAAACAAACAATAAAAAAAAAATATATTCCTGGATGCATTGTGTATTATGTGACAATCCCACCACAACCTTTAATGTTGTTTACAATATGAGGAGGAATGTATTACTTCTTTTAGGCAAAATCATCTGTCAATACAGGAAAATAGAACTACGGAGATGTAGAATTTGCTGAACTCTTCTGCAGATAAGTAGAGAAATGAATAGAGATAAGGCCTCAATCAAGATTTAGTTTCAATTTTGCCATTCTGGTGGCGCTCCATTTTTCTTGCACTCAGCACTATTCCCAATTCATCCGGGCAACAACTGGGCCCGTTCCCATTTCCAATATGGCCGTGCCCATGAAAGCAAAACTATCCCAGAAGTGAGCATCGGAAATTGGCGGAAGACTCCGAAAGTATGCTTGTGCTTTCGCTTCGTGTGTCAGTTAGGGGTGTTCTTCAACAATTGGATACATATTTCGATGCAATCGGTGCGATAGGATTCAATTCAGTTTAAAAAGGAATGATTCGAATCAATTTGATTATCAGCAAACTTTTTGATTGGCGGGGCACATTGGGTTCTAAAATTTGACAGGGGGGCCGGACCAGGAGCAGATGGATGGAGTGTTTTGGTAACCTCACCTCATCGGAGAAAAAAAAAAAAAAAATTTTAAATGAAAGTGAACAAAAAAATTACAACAAAATATATGTCTTTGACACACCGCAATATTTAGAAAATAAAACATTAACAAGCTTTATTCATTTCATTTTACTCAAATAGGGCGGGCCGGATTAAAACCGCATGTGGCCCCCGGGCTGTAGTTTGCGCATGCCTGCTGTATATTGATATGGTTTGAGAATAATGTTGAGGATTGTCTAAAAGGTTGCTGAAAAGTTGGCATCAAAGTCGTATTTTAATTTTCTTTACGCAAAGTTCCACAGACATGAGCTGTACAGCGTAACCATGTTTTGCTTGTAAATAAGGGTTCCACAACGCCGCTTTTTAGAGATTGTTGACCCCGCAGCATGAGTCGAAGGGGGTTTGGTGGTGAGGGGGGGGGGGTGTTCACTTCCCTCATGGCGCTGCGTCTGTCTCCATCCTTATCGCCTCGGCCGGCATGCCGAGAGTGGCCGCGGAGTAAAATAACTCTCGGGGGCCACTTCCTGCGCGGGATCATCTAAGGCTTACGCTTTTATGTGTGGAGCAAAAAATAAGGGAGCGACAACAGAGACGAGACGCATCCGAATTACAGCCACACGTCCCTCAGAAGTAGCGAATGAGGCGTTTTAAAATACCGCCAGATAAGGTGAGGTAATCAGATGTTAAGGGAGGGGGAGGCTTGACTCACCACATTTCAAAGACTTGGCTGTGATGGAAGAGGTGAGGCCCATTTTTCATCCACACCTACGATGTGGATGCGAGCCTGAGAGAACGATAAAACGTACGTAGCAGTATGAAGTATTATTAGCAGCTGGGAGTTGTCCATTTGTCTTCATATTTGTGTCAAAAAGAACTCAGACTTTTTGTAACCACCTCTCTCTCGAGTATGAAACCGATTGGAAATCGCAGGGCTGTTTTTTGAGTGAGATCACATTAAGCGTGAACCATGCGAAAATCATCAGTTGCATGATTCAAACACTAGAAAAATAAGTAATTAAAGAACACTTCCCAGTTGGAATTGATGGGTGCACTGGAATTTCCTTGACAAAAATCCCCAAATCAATTAAACAAATCGACTGCTGCCAAGCTCAAAACTTTTTCAAATATTTCAACAAAGTCATTTATATTTTAGTCCCAGGCCGTTTCCCAAAATGAAGAACGCAGAGTGCGGTCTCCGAACTCACCAAGTACAGTCTTCCAAAGAACATATGTGAGAATGCTCTTCTGATGAACGTGATTCTCTTTATAAATTTGAACTGATGTGTACTTGTTCTCTTAGTCTTCTTGAGCAACTGCCAAATTATAAAGTATTTGCACTATTGTTGTTGTTGTGTGCGTGCGCGTGTGCGTGTGTGTGTGTGTGTTGAGGGCAGAAACAGGTTTAAAATGTGACCCACCATGTTTAAACACTCACTCGCCAAATCCCCTCCATGTTCACAACAAAGACATCGCTAAAACTTGGGTTTTGTTGTTAGTGCAACTAGCTTTAGCTTGAAGCTAGCTAGCTAGCAACAAATTTGCGCCAGGTGTTGTGGAAAATTTCAACCTTACAATCACAAATTGATTGCTGGGTAACATTATATGCTTAGATTACTGTAAAAAAACTGAGTTGTGTTGTATTGTCGCGTGTTGCTTTTGAGGTGTTGTAGCAAACATGTCACATGCAGCCGCCATTTATCCCCCCCAGCTTGTTTTCACTGCTTTTGTGGAAATGTTAGTCAAAAGGGCCACTGTTACATTGTCACTTTGCATTTTCAGAAACTGTTAGCAGTTCAAAAAGATTTTTTGAAACCAGCCAGTTGTGGTGTCAAGGAAAAAACTCATTTGTTACCATGTGGCAGTTGTTGTTCCCAAATTAATTTTATGTCGCGGCTGGGTCTGGCTTTGTTTTTACTTGCGCTAAATTGCATTCCATGCAAATTCCCATGAAGGCTGTGGTTGCTTTATAATGCTTTGTCTTATTAGCATTATCATTTGTCATTTGGTTGTGGAGTGGTGAAGACACTCAATAAGTCGTTCAATAAAATGATGTCATTTTTACTTAATGACATGAAATCTATTTGAACATTATGTTGAATAATCTTCTCATGCTGTTAGCGCATATGAAGGGTTGTCTGTTCCAGAACTAAATAACAAAACATTTAAATATCATGAAATACATATATAATAATTATAGTAAACCTATTTGTTTCCTCCAAATTTCTAGACCAATTTTTTTAAACGGGATATTTAATTACTTTTTTTTTTAATCCTAAACTGCCATACCATTTATTAAGCCTCCTTCTTTTTTTGTATTTTGTAGTTGATTTTTAAAATGTATTCAACAGTATTGTTATGCATACAATAGCATTTTACAAATTTTGTTTTTAATTTAATGGAGTTTTAAGTATTTAATGATTAATTCATTTTATGACACTTGTATTTATCCATACAATACTATTTACTGTTAATCAACGACCTCTTGAAAGAAATGACTTTTTTTGTTCATTAAAACATTTTTTTTAAATTACAGAATGTAATTTTTTGTTTTCTAGCTACATTTGACTTATGTAGTGGTAAAATGAGTTATGTCATGACATTTTATTTAATAGCATTTCTATTTATTTAATGACACATCTGTTTTGATGCATTTATTTGTGACTCTTTTAAAATGTATTAATGACATTTTAATTTGTAGTCATTCAGCAACTTATCTATGACTTTAATCATTTAGTGTTATTTTTAATCACGTATGATGTATTTGATGCTTTTAGTTACTTGGCAGCGTTTTTAGTTATTTATGGATATTTTCTTCATTTAATGACATAGTTAAGTTTTAACTTTAATGACTCATTCATGTATTTAACTGCCATTTATTTCACGTTGAGACCACCATTGAAGAGTGATGGTTGTGATCAATGATCTGATTGGTTGAAATGTTTGAATGCTTACGCTGTGTATGACAAAATGAAGCTAAAAAATCAGCCTCTATGAAATACTGTTATGGAAAAAAAAATGCCCAAAATTTTAGGAGCTATGAGAGTCTCCAAATTAGGTAAAGAAAAATATGTTTAGCAGTATGATTGTTATCCAAACTCTCATGTCCTCAGTGATGGATGAAGGCTCAATTCAACACCCGTTTTTCCTTTTATCATTGCCTCCATGTGTCGGATGTCACATATTAACGTAACGACTTCCAGCGTGTGGAAATCTGAATAACAGAGAGATCGCTTGAATGTGGCATCATGTCGACCCCCCGTTGGAAATTCTTCCATTTGTTCCCAAATTTGTTTATTGTAAGAACGATGATAATTAGCGTGTGGTGAACCACGCTGGCTCTGCGAGAGGTCACTGTCCAACATGTGGCCCACACACATTGTATTAATATAGCGGAATCTCCAAAAAGTCGTAACCGCGACTGCTCGTATGTTTGGTCATGGGCTGTTGTTGATTGTTTTTCACCAAGCGCTATCTTGCGTCGACTTTTGTGCTTATCAAAATGATGAGTACCCATGGGTTTGCTAATGGTGACATGAAAAACCCAAGTTAAAAAAAATATAATAACTGATATAATGCACATTACATGTATGAGAATTTTACACACTGCAATCTGGGCGTTTTTAGGCAAGATCTGGCATTCGCCTCGTATATCTCTTGTTGCTGACACCATCAAGCAAATTTATAACATAAGGCCGTGGATGTGATACATTTTCAAATGTAGGAAGTAAAAGCAAAAAGCAAAAAAAAAACCAATAGCGCATGAACAAAGTATTTGTACTTCCCACGATTGCACATCAGACAAGAATATAAAGACGTTGCAGCTGCGGAAATGCTTGACCAATGTGATCCACTGATGGGCGCTACCGTTAGTCACGTCTCGGGCACAGTAATTCACTTCTCCAAATTTGATTTGTGACACGCTTCATGTCCAACTGCTCTGCCTCGCCCGAGTCCCACAGCAACAGTGCTTACACGTGTAAGAAATTACATCAAGATGCCACATCCAGTGAAAGCCTCGAGCTCAGAGTTCCTCCTAAAGTGGGGAGCAGTTTTACTCCCGCTATTTTGTGGTTCATCTTTCGCAGTCTCGCTATATTGCGGATTTAATAATTCGCGACCATTTTTTCAGATTTACAACATACGGACGAGTTCAGTGCTGTACTACGTTGTGCGCTGACTTATACTGAATGTAGATAAAGCCCAATTTGGGGGAGAAATAACTAGAAGGGAGAGAAGGTCCCCTACTAAGCGATAGTAATAGTTGTTGTTGTTCCCACAGAACAGAGAGAATCATACCTGAGAGCGTTGTCATACGCTCAGTTTGTACGTATTGCTGCTTGTGTCAAAGAAGCAGTTTTTTGGGGGTTTAGAATTACCGAAACAGCTATCCTACTCTATGTTAGCCTGTCCATGGCATTTCGGTGAGGATGTCTGGGCGTGAGCTGTGGCCAACAGCAGCTCCTTTGTGAGTGTCCTCATTGTGTTTATGTATTTTACTGTTCTTCTGGTATACTGTATGATAAATGGCCAAAAAGGGCAGCGGACAGTGTGACTGTCTTTTCTAACATGTGAGGTCATTACAGTGTGTATACTGTAAAAAAAAAAAAAAAAAAAGAATAAAAAATTATGATGGATACTGCATTGTATTGAGTCCTCAAACTGTAATTTGATCTCAAATTAAAAAGTTAACTTTATACAAGGCCCAACTGATTAATCAGACAATATTGGCTCTTTAAAATCGGCCAATATTGACAGACCCTCCCACCCACAATTTTCTGAAGATTTTTATCATATTTTCTCTCTGTTGTAAAATAAAATAAAAAAAAAATAAAGGTCAATGTATCGTAAGACATTCAAATGTTCTGCTTGTCATTCTTATCTTTATTGTTGTATGTTTTAACAAAACTAACAAAAAAAAATTATCTAAGTATCTATTTAAAATAAGCATCCCATCAATAATTTATCTAAATTTTATTCTGCCAAATATCAGAATTGGCTTTAAAAAAAAATCCATATCCGTCGAGACCAACTGTTTCTCACAATGCCTCATACTCAAAACACATTCTTTTTCACTTTGCAACAACACAGACAAGCAGTCAAAAACAACCCACTGACACACACGTAGACAAAACAACAAAAAAAAAATTGCTGTAAAAACAAAGTGAGCTTAGAACAAACCACACAAGCAAGACTAAATGGACTCTAAAGGAATATGATTATATGGGTAATTACCCCTGAGGTACGTCTGCAGGCTCATTAAGCTCTAAGAAAAACTTGGAGAAGTTGTTGGCTTTGGAAATCTAATTGCTCCAATTGTCTGGAGCGCATAAAAATAACAAAAAAAAGACGGTGAGAAAAATGTTGGCACTTATAAGAGTGCAGATATAAAGTGGGCCTCTGACATCAACATAAAGAGATGCAAAGTGACTAAAGGCTTGTGTTGGGACAACATTTTCGAAGGATGAGTCACAGGTTCAGATACACAAACAGCAGGTTGCTTGAGGAAATGAAAATGTAGAGGCTTTGGCTTTCAATGACTGCACGCTTTCTTCCATATAGTTTCTTTATCTGTGTTTATTTAACTAAGACATATTTTACATGACAGCAGTGTTACTAGGTTATTAGTATTGATCTGGCTAAATATAATAGGACAGTATTTTTACTAACATTGGCGACCAGCTTCAGCCAAGCGGTGACAAATAGTATTTACAGTATGCTCAAATTTGGCTAAATTTACTCACACATGCAATTTTCGTGAAATCTGGTCCTGGTTAGTAGAATTCTTTGCTATTTGTCTTTTAGTTATTTTTTAATAAGGTCATTATCTTAAAAAAAAAGGCTGTCAAATGTTTTATGATAAAGTTTTGAAAATTGAGGGAAAAATGATATTTGAATATTTTTTTAATATCGAAAGAAAGTAAAATAAATGAAAAAAACTGAAGGCATTAAAATGTACTTTTGAGAAAAAGGAAATTTTTGAGAATTTATATCGGAAGACGAGAAAAAAAAACTGAAGGTTTTTAAAAAAAAAACTTTGGAGAAAAGTCAGTATTAGAAGAATAAAGTGATATTTTGGCAAAAAAAGAAGTCACTTTTAGGAGGAGAGATGTTTTTGTCTTACTGTGGTCTTTATTATTCTCCAAAAATAAGTGGTCTTGTAAAAATAAAATTTATGTTTTAAAAAAGTAGGAATTTCTCAAGCGCAAAGTTAGATTACAGAAAATATATAATCTGTCAAGAAAATCTCACCCACATGGGAAAACATGTTGGAATATATCAATACAAAATAAAAAAAACCTCTTTAGTCAATGTCAAACCCTTCCAACTATTCCATCAACTTTGTGCGCAGAGAAACGGCCGCCAAAACATGTCAAATTTGATGTGAATTATTTCCTCAGCAGGTATATCCGTGCAGCAACGACAAGGAGTGCAGCGTGGGAAGTTACTGCCACAGTCCCCATCAGGCACCCTCGCGCTGCCTCGCCTGCCGTAGGAGGAAGAAGCGCTGCCACCGGGACGCCATGTGCTGCCCCGGCAACCGCTGCCATAACTGTATGTCAAAAACTCAGTACAGATGCTTTGAAAACAAATGACAGTACACCAAACTACTGTTGATAACTGCGAAGAAGTTGAAAAACCACCCAACACTAATGCTAAAAATCTGTGATGGAGAGATGTTACAGTCAGTTAGGGACATGCTAACTAACGCTAATGATAAAGTCAATGTAAACTCCAATTGACATGCTAACGCGAAATTAGCACGGACTTTGGGAGTGATATTCCTTCAAATGACGAATATTTACATACAGACGCGGTGGAAACACATAAACACAGGTAGCATAACATTACTCAAAGGCACCAATTCTTTCTAAACTGAAAAGCAAGTTATATTAAGGTAGTTCAATCGCAACTTTCACTGCACTACCCCTAAGTGACCAACCCGTAGGGTCAGACACAAGTTATATTATCTAAAGTTGAGTTTTAAAGGATTGTAGCAATATTACTTCCCTCAAAATTTAGGGATACAATCCCAAGAGGAATGAAAATAGAAGAGAATTTCACCTGATATTTAGAAAGTCATGTTGTACTTGACGAAGAATAGCGTTTAACAATAAAGTTCATTTTGCATCGCAGTAGGTGATCTGCTAAACTCCTCTCATCTTGGCTAATTTTCAGATATTTGCATGGCGATCTCTGACAGCGTGATCTCGCCTCACATTTCCGCCTTGGACGAACACAACAAGCTCACCGCCAAAGACCACGGCTGGCGGAAAAACAGCGGGAAAACACAGGCCAAGCATTCTCTGAAAGGTAGGATGACATCCTGGAAAATTCTCAACCTTTTTGGGTCCAGCGACTCCTTACTTGGTTGATTTTTTTTTTCCAAGGACCCCATCATAATCCTAAAACCAACAACAGAGCTGTGAACACAAAGGAGCAATCGGTGTTGCCCATTTAGCCATTTGGTCCCACTGCATGACGCGACAGAGACTAAAGTATTCATTCATTGTGCTTGCGAAAGGAGCTGCACCCATTAAAAATGAGCAAATTATTTGTGTGACATACTATCACAATCATATCTGAATTCTTATTCAAGTGAAATCTCAGTCAAAATAATGTGAAAATGAAAACAGGATGATTATGGCTGATGGTACCGGCCAAGCAAAGCCGCAAACTATGTTGACAACTGCCTCGCTTCTTATATTTTAGCCCAAAGTATAGGTTGCATACTCGAACCACATCTGAACCCCTTTCCTCTGCCCCTTCTTGTTATTTGCGCAATAGTGGAGGTCATTAAAACATTCAGGCGGACAGAAAAAAAAATGCAATGCCACAGAATTAGAGGTTAGCAGAACAACAACCAAACACTAACTAGCTAACCATCTCAGCCTCTACTTTGTGAGAGACACCACATCTTAAACATAACACTAAGCGTCTAGACTGCATCAGACAACCCCATTTGCCTGCAACGTACTTCCAGTTTGGAAACATACCTGAACCTTGTTGGTCCTGTAAAAGGCACAAACAGCTACCTTGGATTGCAATTATTAGTCCTATAGTTCTACAATGACAACAAAAAAATAAATAAAACACCAACCTCCAGCTCGGAAAACAGTATTACGCTGTCAAATTAAATTTGTGCAAGAAGGGTTGCACTTCGAACACAGTAGCTGCAGTCAAACTTGTAGCATACTAAACATTGAATCATCTTGTGATCAGCCTCACAACTGATGAGTTATTTGGATCAGATTGTACGACAGCAACCTGGGACAACGAGCCTCAGGCTGCTTGCGTCTAAAATCAAAGACATAGTTGCCTGATCACATGTGCTGGAGTAGCATTTCCAGGAGAATTTCGTGATGGCAATCCAACTTGGGTTCATTGGAGGCAAGAAGTGGAAGGTTTCATTTAGACTAAGTTAGCATTTTAACCTTTTACTTGCGAAAGGAAAGATTGAGGGGAGACACACTAAAAAAAAAAAATCGTCATCAGCTTTAAACCCTATCGAGTATGTATTTCACCTGCTGAAGAGGAAACTAGTATGGATTTTTAAAATGTTGATTTAAATGTATTTCAAGTCCATTTGCTCCGATACTTCTCACCTAAAATTCATACAAGCAAGTTCGAAATGAAAAAGGTGTGGCTTGTGTCTGCAGGATTGCCAACATGGTCAAGTTTGTGCTATATTTAGCAACTTTACTGAACCCTCCAACTACAATGTTTCCAAAAAAGGGACATGCAAGGGATTGAAAGACAATACTGTTTTTCTAAACCCATTTAAAAGAATATAGACAAAGTTGAGGTTAGCGTGTTGACTTGGCCCTCGGCAAACGTTCCAGTTCCTCATGTGGAACCTTGTAAAATTAATTGCCCACCCCTGACTTTGGGTCTTCAGTAAACCCAGCATGCATATTTTTGGAATGTGGGAGGAAGCCGGAGTACCTGGAGAAACCACGGGCCAGCATTGGGAAATTATGCAAGTTCGAAAGCAGGAGCTCTCAAATATAAGGCCGGTCAAGTACCGTGCTGCTCTTTTTCACGACATAAAACTGGTGTACCAGTCACACAATCTCATGTTTGCTTCCAGGTCACGAGGGCGACCCGTGCTTGCGTACGTCCGACTGCTCTGAGGGCTACTGCTGCGCCCGCCACTTCTGGACCAAAATCTGCAAGCCGGTGCTGCGACTGGGCGAGGTGTGCAGCAAGCAGAGGAAAAAAGGCTCGCACAGCCTGGAGATCTTCCAGCGCTGCGACTGCGCCAAGGGCCTCTCGTGCAAGGTGTGGAAAGATGCCACCTCGTCATCCAAGTCCAGACTGCACATGTGCCAGAAGATTTGAAGGAGGAGAAGGCAATGCTATCAGCGGGCAATCCGATCAGCCCAGGAAATGTAGATTTTTTTAAATGTTTTTTTTTAAGTATAGTGATGAAGTAAAAAGACACAAGTGCGTGGGTGTTATTTTACGTTGATGACATTCAGGGATGGAGGGACTCCAGGCGCGGACATTCACGCAGAAGCTGCATTATTATTATTAATATGACCGCCCAGTACATTCCTTGACATGCTGCAAAGTCCATTTGCTCGAAAGTCCTCCTTTTATTACCACGAAAGAGCTTTTCCATGATGACTATTATATAAAAGCCGAATGCCAGTCGCTGAGAGTTGTTCCAAAAATATTGGGCTTTAAGCAATGAAAAGTATGAAAATGTCCTATCACCATTATAGTGGCCTATCATCTTTTCTTTGTATTTTTCTCCTTCTAAGATTTGAATCTTCATCTTTCTCAATTTGTGTGTGTTAGAGCCATAAGTAGCTTACGTAGTGACAAAAAAAGAGACCGGAAATTGCCGCTTACAGTGTGGCATTGTCGAAAACTGGAAGACAGATCACCACTCTTACCTCGACGCAGACACAAAATTCAATATTTAGGATATTTAATAAAAATGACCGTGAAGAGTAATACTGACTCGTCACTGAGTTTGACGGGCATGCATCGTACATGCTATCGTTACTCATTTCACTATCTTGTAGGAAAGACAAATTGATAAAGCTAAATTACAAATAGCATTCGTTTAGAACTTGAAAGAGTTGCACTTCACGATACTTACACACATGCTTTGAGCTAGCATTGATGTTACATCAACCAGTCTGTTAGCTGCCAAGATAACGACTCTGAAAAAGCCACAATATATCACAAGTAAGTGAAAAATGTTCATGTTAATCCTGCTAATCCACATTCGTGTTGTCCCAAATTGCTGAAGAACTCGTCAGTAAAATGTTTGCCACAAACCATCTTGGGATTTGTTTGGGCATATTTGAAGCCTAAACTCAAACCACAAGCCTTACTGTGGCTTGGATGTAGGGAGATAAAAAAGATTTTTGTTGTGTACAGAGTAGTTCCAAAGTGTTGAGTGGAGCTGTCAGTGTGGAGTCAAAAAATTTGGACTGTTCAAACGTACTCGCAAATATGTTGAGTGTACCCTTTTTATGTTTTTTACTTCATTTGGTTTTGACGAAAACAACACTCATGGGGACAGTCGAACCTAAATATAGCATTTTCCCCATAATGCAGCGGGGAATTCATTTCATTCGCGCATGTGTAACCCCGTGTCATTGTGGGAAACAATATCGAATGGAAAACATATCAATATGTTAGAAAGTTAAGATAAGGTTTTTTTTTTGTTTGTTTGTTTTTTCTTTTTTTTTTTTAAATGGTTTTCTCATAGTCTTTATCATTGTTTCCTCAAATGCCACGGGCTAGTTACAGCCGCATGAGCAGACTCCACTCCAGCATTTTCATTTCCTTGCCACCCTCGCTGTCCTCTAAAATGTATTCTAAGAAGTATCATATTTTCTGGACTACAGGTTGCTCCGGAGTATAAATCCAACCAGCCCAAAAATGCATGAGGAAGTAAAAAAAACATACTTCAGTTGCACTGGGGTAGAAGTCGCATTTTTGCTGGGAATTCATTTTACAAAATACTTGCTCAAAAACAGACATTTCATCTTGGAAGTTATAACATTAAAATAATAATTTAAAAAAAGGCTGAATAGGTGTAAAATATGCTCACGTAATGATGGTTATTTAGCTACAGAAAAGGTGTCCAATGTTCATGTTAATGTTTTTGGGACACCGCTGTCCGCAGGCTGATAGAGAGGCAGTTATGTTGCATGAAGCGAAAGCACCAAGAAGGTTCTCCCACAAAGGAGATGTACCGTAACTGCAGTGTTGACAAGACTCACGCACACAAGTGATGTTTTTTAAGCAGCCACTGGTGAACTCGTTACTCTGGTTGCTGGTATCTAAGCTTTTAGGGTTCTTTTGTTGTTGTTTTCTTCATCGCGGTAAAAATAGCGCTTTTCTCCGGTGCCTGACGAGTTTCTTATTCACAGCCAAACTTTCTCTCTACTGCTCGATTATGGCTTTCAGCTCCAATATGATTCTCTTGAGGGGCATTTATGTTCAGTCATTCTCAGTTGTCTTCGCAAGGAGTCTGATATATTGGTCCAGAACTCTAGAGCATCCACTCGTGGCTGTCCGGGAAATTACTTTTTTTTTCTTCCATGTATAAGAGAATATAAGTCGCAGGACCAGCCAACCGACTTATAGTCCGGAAAATACGGTCAACACAGGAATGAAAACAAATAATAAAGACACGCTAATGTTAGCGTAACACGTCCCCTTGTCTTAGCTTTGGAACCAGCAGTTTCGAGTTGCCGACTGTCGTCGACTGCTATCCCACAATTCCTGCGCCACTAGTTCCTTGTCATGCTCGGATAATGCTCGTTCAACCAAGCTGAGATGGTACTATGCGGTGAATAAGGGTCAGGAACATCCAGATTTCATCCCAACAATAATCCTAGCCACTCTCAGGAATATGTGTCTGTGGATTACTATCAGATGCTGTGATACACTAAGCAATAGGAAAGTACGCCATTTATTTCTTTCATTGGTATTTCAGATAAGCGACATATATTTGTGAAGGAATTCCCAGTTCCAAAGGTGGAGACATCACCATTCATTGCAAATGTTAATATCATTTGACTCTCGTGTCTTCTCTAGCTCTGCTTATTGAAGGATATGACGGTTTTCGAAACCAGCTGGGTCAAATTATGCCCGATTGATCAGAATGTTTCTTCAGATAGCTATGCCTATTTTTTATTATTTTATCTTCCTGAGTAACCATTTCAAAATATAGATAGGCTCTTATATTGTAAATAAAATGGAGGAGACAATGACATATTTAAGAAACAATGTATATCATGTACATATGATGAGATTTAATGCCTAAATCGGGCATCCAAATAATCTAGGTGAGAAGAGTGAAGGGACCAAATGTTAGCCATACAATAGTAGATCTCTTTGACGGGATATGCATCACAAAGAAAGGTACTGCAACACAAATATATTGTGTAAATGGTATGTATATGATGTTAAGATTTATATCCAACTAAATATTGTTTACTTTTTTTGGGGGAATAGATTCAAGAAAATGCTATTGATTTGTTTTGCATATTTTCAATGATGAACAAATTAAAGAATGTATTTTGTATTTTTGGACCGAGTATTACTTTGCACCACAGTGAACATTTCTGACGCACTACAAAGCTCAATAAATGATTAGTAGCAGCAGTTGGAATCTGACAAAATGAGACCATATTTGTCAAACCATGTTCCAAACCAATACGGTTTCTACATATTTCATTGATACAAAACGCATTAAAGGGGAAGTCAATGTAAAAATGTTCTGAACAAGAATAAGTTCTATGCAATCACACTAGTTCAGAGGTATTCAATTAAAAGTCACAGAGGTCCACGACTAAAATTTCTTCCAATTAAAAGGTCCTAACCAAAGTCCAACTTCCCTTAATGCCTATGTTTACATTTTTAGTTTCAATATTTAGTCATTTTCAACAGAGCGCACTTATATACTAAATATTTAGCAATGTTCACATTAAACACCTTTAAACAAATATAAAGCGTGTATTTCACGTTCAAGAAAATGTGGCTCCAGGAACTGAAGGGTGCCAACTTCCAGAAAAAAAACAGTCAAATATCTCCTGCAGAAATATATCAAGTGCATTGAGTTTCCATCTTTTACCTTTTTTTTCTCAAATCAAAGAGTTATCAGCCTAAAAAAAACGGAAAGCCTAATTATCCAAGTAAAACAGGTTCACATGTTCAGTACGCAATTAATAAAAATGGCTGTCCTCATGAAAAACTAATTCGAAATGAGCTTTGACACCACCTTTTCTTTTGAATATTTTTTTAACTTCTCTTAATGAGAAAAATGAGTTTGTGACTGCCCTGCCAGTAACTTAAATCTGGGTTGGAATGGAGTCAGGGCCATTGGGATTTGGTAGATTATTTCACACATCTGGCCTTTGTGCTTTCCTTTAAATAATGATTGTGCAACCACATTTAAGCACTCCTTCACAACTTCCCCATCACTTGAACGTTTTTTATGTTGTCCCCAAAATCCATGATACTTTTACTGAATATTCGTTTGCATGCCGCTGGGATGTAAACGAAAATGTAAAAATCTCTTATACTGCACTCGAAGTTCGATGTTTTTGCGTGCGCTCACCTCAAACTTCAGCGGATAACTTTGCAAAAAAGGGCGGTGCTTTGTTTCGTAGTGGCGCTTCGCAATGTTGCGACGGTTTCGGAGCATATGATGCACACTGGTTTTGAATCGGCTGCAGCCAGAACGAAACTAAAGTTCTCCGTCCATCCATTTAAAACAACACGCATCGACCTTGCTAACTTTTTAGCAAGGCATACTGTCAGCAGCACTCTCTTCCGGTCTGCTGCGCAATTGGCAGTGGATCGTAAACAAAAGATTTGATTGGCTCAAATCAGTGGCGCCTTTTCCGTATTAACTAGAATTGCAGCGCCAACGTTTGCGAATGCGCCCTGAAAAAAATTCATCGTAGAGCGGTCATGGGTCCGGTCCGAACCATCGCGGACCGCGGTCCGCCATTTGGTGATGCCTGCACTAGTTGAAACGTGGCATTCTTATTAATGTAGAGTTTGCAAAATATGACTTAAGCAGTAAAATCCACCCATCTTTGTACATCTCAGGGGGCGGCCAATTTGCCACTTGCAGTTGACTAAAAATGGCGTCACAGTTGTTCAGGGCTCAGCTCAAATCATGGTTCAGCTTCAGAGAACAGGTGAGCCGTGATTGGTCGTTACTATAGCCCTGAGTAACAGTGATTTCATTTGTAGGTAGGGCAAATGCTCTTGTAGGCTAGTGGAGGTAGGACAAATGGAAATACTGTGAGATAAATTGGGAGGTTGGATGGATAGGTAACTATTGTCCGTAAGTAGTAGGACAATGAGGTAGATCAGAAGTAGAAGAAGTACGGAAGTAGACAGACAGGTGGATAGGGTGGTTAAGCTCAGTAAGGACTGTAAGACAGAGATAAGAAGAAGATAAAAATGTAAGTAGGATTGTCTTTGGAACGATAGAACAGACAGCAACGTAAATAGGGAGTTAGGACGGACATAGAGGTGGAGTAAGTACATAAGTTGGAAGAAAGGCTAGGGGTTGGTGAGTAGAAAGGTAGACAGGATGGATTGAAAGACTGCTAGATAGTTTAAGAAGGTGAGTAGGGAAGTAGGTCAGACTCACAGGTGGATACCTCACGAGATAGTCTGGACAGAAACAGTTCAATATGTACTTCGGAAAGTCATTAGCTTGTGCTGACAAGAGATGGATGGACAGACTGAAGAGTAAAAAGAAGGGAAAGTAGGATGACTTTCAGGTACACATCAAGGTGAATAGAACACCTGTTAGAAATGCCAAATGGGAAGGTAAAATAAAAGGCTCATTTGAGGGTAAGTAGTCACGAAGAAAGTAGTCTATTCACAAGTTGTGGAACACCGGCTGATAACGTATCTTAGCAGTTGTAAAATGGAATAAAAAATGCAGTGACTGCCCTGCCGATAAAGCTCATGGTGATGGTGTTTCTGGTCAGATGAGACTAAAATGGATCCGTGCCTGGCGCACGCTCAACATACGTCATCATAACCAAAGTGAAATGTGGTCTGGGGCTGCTTTGCATATTCAGGACATGGATGACTTGCTGTGATTGATGGAACCATGAATTGTGCTCTTTACCAGAAAATCTCACAAAAAAGCTCTTTGAATAGAATTAAGTAGAAGGTTTGAGTTAGACCCATAAAAGACATTGTGATTAACAGTGAAGATTTCGTCATGTGTGTTTGTGCGATGTTATGGTGATCTCAGGCACACTACACACAATAGAAACATTAAAAAACACCCATGATGATTTATTTGACCTCATCATGAGTCTCATGTTCTAAAAATCTGTGTTAAAAATCGGTATGCAGGGACCCTGCTGAAGCATTTTTACATTTAACATGTTTTCAATTCATAATGATCAAAAACCGGAGCCGAGCTGCTAAACAGAATCACAAAAATACGGGCAGTGACAGAGACAGGTGGAACTAATAAGCATCATGGGAAAATACACATGGAAAAATCTTTCATTTCAATAAAACAAAGTCGAAAACAGAAAAGAAAAAAATCCCTGAGGGACTATGAAAGATTGATGTTTTTCAATTTGTCAGTTTAGAACACTGCGAAGCAAGATTGACACATTTTCCATCTTTTCTCCAAAACATGGAACTGAGGTGCTTTGTGTGTTTACTTCTGGCGGAGAAAAGTTCCGTACTGACATTTTAATGTGGACCTTCAGCACACCCAAATACTTCATCAGCAAGTTATGAGTGAGACAAACAATCCAGTGAGCTCACATCTGCATAACAGCTCTTCTTGTGTGACTTAAATTTGACACAAAAATAAATAAAACGGCTGGTGCTAGTGACATGTGGCAACATAATGTGAAGTTAAACCTGCCTAATTTAATTTTCTCTCTAAAAGTATGTTTGTATGAGTTTTATTTGAATTTGAATAAATAATGTGAGTGACTGCCGTTATTGTAAAAATTTCTAATAAACACACACGAAGAAAACATGAAATACGCACGTCAAATGTCTCTAAACTCCATCATAACAAATAAATACAGGAAAGAAAAAACATTGATGTGATGAAATACATGATCTTCTCATGAATAATGCGCCATTGCTGCTTTTTCAGTCAAGTTTTTCGGGGTAAGGGCTGTTGGAAAAGTGGCGTTAATTTCTAAATTACGGCAGTTCATAGACCCTTCGCCCTGACGCAATTTTCCCCAAAATACTTAATTACTGGCGCCATATTCGAGGGCCCGCAGGCAAAAGGAAAACACAAAAAGAAGCATTAGCCATTGCTAAGAGTTATCAATCATCTGTCTACTTATATCTAATTTTGTGAAAAAAGTTCCCTATTAGGATAGCAGTCCATTACATTGACACATGGGAACAAGTTAGTCGTGGATATGTAAAAAAACTGAAATAGAAAAGATGACGGAGAAACGACGACTTCTTCTCTGATTAACTTTCAAAATCAAACTGGGCAAAAGAAGTCAGTTTGTTTCCCAAGGTCATCATCATTCATGACATCACGGCTGGACAAATAATATACAGAAACACACTTACGCAGTACTGAGTGTTGTACGACCTAGCTTCTCTTGAAAGGTCCGTCTTGAAAATGGCATCGCAAATGTATCTACAATTGAATCCACACTTTTCCCTCCTTCGGCTATTGTGGATTAAAAAAAGCAAGAATATATTTTAGATTTTCGAACGGTCGCCAGTTACGACTTCATGGTGTGTTGATTCTGCAAAGCGCTGCCCCCTCACGAGTGAATATCCAATCACAAAACGTGTTCATCACCTTCAGCGTAAGGCCAGCGAGAAGGCTCACTGTAACCAATTCGTGGTCTGATTGGCTATCGCAACTGTCTATCAACTCTGAAAGCTCAGGGGCTTTGACAGAACAGATGGACGAATAATGCGTGCTATTGGTATTGTGAAATCTGCCCGGCAACACGAGCTAGCTTAATTCTGATTGGATAAAAACTCTCACTGAAAATCCAACACTAGGATATAATTTGACAAGAGAAGAATATGATCATGATTTCTTGATTATTTTGGGCCAGCAGAGAAGGCCTTGACGGCCCAACACCGCATTATCGTGAAAAACGTCGTTCATTAAATAGTTTGTGTCAGGATAAACTCGTTTTTCTGTCTGTCAAAGATGCCTTTCAAGCCTATTCCACCAACATCTAAAATTTGTATTCGTAATGAACAGATGAATATTGAGCAGCAATGCGAACTAACACTTAAATGAGTATGCAACTAAGTATCATGTCTGCCTCTAATTTAATCAATGTTTTAACGGATGGAAGTGGTAATGTCCAATATTTGCTAGCCATTGTGCTCCTCTTCTTTCACAAGAGTCATTTTTTTTTTTCCCCTTGGTTTAGAATCGCCGACGGAATCAGAATGAATGATTTCTTATCTCGAGCGACTATTTTGCCTTTGTCGTCTCACTCAGTCAACTTTGTGTCCTTGACCGAAAGCCGTTGAACATGGACACCTTTGTTCATGGCGCACGAACGTGAAACCAGAGTCGAAGGGTCTATTAGTGGATATTTTGAACTGAAATTTGTCAGCCAAGACCAGACGGCTCCCCGAAGTAGCAGATTAAACGAATGACCCATAGAAATAATGAAGTTATACTCCATTTTACCCTAATTTGAAGACAGTCCCGCAAAGTCAAACTGAAATCTCCAAATCTGTATTCTGTATAAAATACACAAAGAAAAGAGCGTTAAAGTGTGGACAATGATAATTTGTCTCAAAATCCAACCCAATAAACCTGAAGTGTTGCTATACGTTGAAAATGAACAGGGAAGACAGAGTACGCCTTTGGATTCATTTGTCTCTTTAGTAATAACAAGATCTATAACATTCATATTTTGGTTTAACTTGTCCAATATCCTGACAAAGTTTTGACTCAGCAAGTCACGAGAAGCTAAAACTGTAACACAAGTTGTGTTACAAGTGTGACCGACCTTCCTCTGAGGATATGCCAAGAACCATCTCCATCCTGCTTTGGACGTGTCCCGAGGGAAGACTTTGAGATGAACGCGGCGTCAAGCGGGATGGAGCCTGGTACTGGAAATACACACAACAAACAAGTGCAGCATGTGCATGTGTTTAACACGGAATGTGGGATGCGTCACGGGAGATTCACAGCTTCGCTTTGATCGGCAATCGGGGCTTGATTTACAAGGCCTGGATCGAAGTTCGCCACGCTCTTTTTATTGGTTGTTCAAAAGTTTTTTTTGTTTTTTTTACTGGAGGTGAGGCTTGCAATGATTCCCTGGTCTAAAAATGTTTGATAACGGGTATGAGAAGCAGTGCCAGGGAAAATTGTTCATGCTTCACAACTGTGAACTGATGTTGGACGCCTTAAATCACATTTTAGTGCCTCAATGTTTTTTGTTTTTTTTTATCTATAACTTGTATTTGAATCAAAGTGGAACAATGTTAGTGTGAAAACCTAAATCATTCAGGCTTTGTATTGAGCGGATGCATGTTAATTAATTCCAATAATCCATTCTCCTCTGCAGGTGTTACATTCCAGACTACCATTCTCAAGAAATACCGTATTTAAATACTTAGAAAGTGAAATTGTTTTTTTTAGGTAATAATTGAACAACCTTGAGAACCACTGGTCTTCATTCAAGTGGGGTAAGAAAGATTTATTAGACGCCTCATGCAAGATGGTCATCTTAATGTTTGTGTTTATAGTGTGCTTAAAAGGATGCTTCATCTTCATCGTCACGATGTGTGTCATCCACGAGTGATAAGGACCATTAGTCCCAGTCACATTTGTCAGACAGGCTAACTGGAAACAGGTCGGCATTGTGCTCCTTTCAACACTTTCAAGCGGCGACGATGTGCCCCTCCTACACCCCTCTGACCAGGTTTTAGGCCTTGATCTGATAGTTATTCCAAACATGACTGCAATATTCTCATGGACCATCCTGCGTCGACTTGCCTAATTCAGGCTCAACGTTAATCCCTTGGAAACGCTACATGTGAAGCGTAATTGTGACAGTATTTCTCATATTTTTGGGGGGAAAAAAACAGAAAAACACCAGGAAACAAAAAGAGAATGCTTGCACTAATCCGCCTACTTGCCAATTTTATGTCGAACATAATTAACATTACCTGAAAAACACGAACCTCACACCAACACATTGGTGCTGCCATTTTTGTATTTAATTGGAATTTGCAATGGACAGTAAAGATCCGATGACATTTCCACGCAACAACACTAACAAAAGTAACACGCAGGTGCAAAGGGAACATATGCGAACAAACATACAAACAGAAACTAACAATCATACAAACATGAGATACGATTAAAGGACAGTTCGATTCTAAAGTGATTTCATTCAGTGGGATTACGATTTGATTCGATATGGTACGGCACATTTCGAGAGGCTACGATGCAATGAGTTTCTTGTTGTCATTTTACATACATATGGAAAAGCGATTCAGTTGCATGGTTGAATGGTTGTGTCAGTACTTTAAATGTGGCATTTCCTTATATCTCTTATCTCTGACGCCTTTCCAAAAAAAGATGATTTGATACCCATCTCGATTTATTTTAAAGTAAAACGATTCCATTTATACACTAACGTCTTTTAAATCAAAACTAATTTCCGGATGCTCCTTCCTCATGTCATATAATTTACAAGCGATCACAATTGAAACACACCCTTTAAGCTGACGGGATTGTTTTTAACAGTGATGTGTGGAATCAGGCATGCAGGATTTTTTTCATACAATTTTCTTTTTATTTATTGGAAATTTTTTTGTTTAATTTTAGCAAAAGCTGGTTTTCAAAACGCAGGCCCTTGTTGGACGGAAAATGAATACTGCTGTGCTAAAAAGCCTCTCGTGGGCAGCTGAGGCAGGTAGTGGTGTGTTGATCTTAAAAGACAAGCAAGGGTTTGAGGCTGATCTTTGTCTCACCTGGGCAAGCCAGGTAGGACTCAAGTTGCTTGGTGTCATCATTCACCTTATCATGTTTGATGCGGGAAGTCATCATAATCTGAAGACTGAGACGTCTCACCTGTGTGCACCGACGGTTGACCGTTCAAGTGGGATTTTATGTAGTTAAGGCCTGTTTACAAAAACAAAGGATAGAAGCATTTATCCCATGAACAACACCGTTCTAACTTCTAAATGATTGTTTTGCAAAATTATTTCATACACAATAAATGAAGAACATTGCTGTTGTGTTTTCACGAGTGAACTTGACTTAGCTGCCCTTACAAGACAAAAAAAAAAAATCAGGTGCATTAATTATATTGAGTATGGAATTGCTACACTATACCAAATGATCAAGGTCTTCCTTCCACGCTAATAAAGCATGTGATGCTAAACCAGCGATGCTAAGGGGGGCGCGTGTGATCCTGGGGAACATGCTTTTTTCCCACCGTACTACAATTAAATGTAATTGCACATCCACACCAGTAGTTGGCAGTGGTGCTCTCCGAGCCCAATGTGCGCAGCGAGTATTAACTCTACGGTGTAGGTTTGTTTTGCGATGAAAATGCTAATATTTTCGTTGCCTAACAATGCCAACATATCAAGTACAGCAACATAGTACTTCCCATCTCTGCCAGTACATACATGCATACAAAAGACAAACACACAATATAACACTCTGCAAAGTAATGTTAAACAGACACAGCACGCAGCAGTCGCTCGCTCCCTGGAGTGATGTGATTTACAGTATGAGCGCTGTCAGGGAGGCTGCAGTGAATGAGCGACATGAATATGTCACTCTTTCAAATGTCATCTGAGCGGAAGTGGAGCTTCATTCGTCTTACCAGAGTCCATTCATAAAAAACAAAAAAAGGCCCCACCCAGCCAGACTCCACTGTTGTGACATAACGTCTCTTTCAAAAGACCAGACTGTATTGTTGTCAATGACTAACACCCCGCCGCCCCCCCACCCCTCCTAAGCGACAACAAAAGGGACGCCATACCATAGTCTAGGCTGCAGACGCGCTTCCCTCCTCTGTGGAGGCTTTACAACGGTAGATTCACTTTTCCGGCTGGACACACAAGGGAACTCAGATGGATGAGTATGCTTCAGATTAGCGTTATAGCCCTTTTTATAGACGTTGGCCAGATGACCCACAAGCCCCACCCTTGAAAAAATAAGAATAAAAATCTCTAACATGCTTAATATGAGCGTATCCTGGATTGTAAAAGCACACATTACACCGAGGCTGTGCAATGTATGGCCAGCAGGCCACATACGGGCCGCCTCCGATCTTTAAATGTTCCGGACCAACGAGCAGTAACAGTCCTGAAATATTCGTTGTATTAATTTAGCTACGTTTTCTTAAAATGTTTTTATTTATTCATCTCAATAAATACTTAACTTTATTGATATTTAGCAATGACAGACGCACATTTGAAGTAAGAACGACGGAGTGACGGTAACAGTTTTGGTTGGGAAATTTTAAGGTAGAATACACCATTTGGAGCCCCGAATCATAATGTTAAATATTTACATTTTATTGAATAATTTTAAAATTTATTATAACTAATTATGAATGTTAAAATAATTTAGCAGAGGTTATTTATCTAAGTGGCTTTGTTTACATTAACACATTTATTCGGATGAAAAGCCTAATTGGAATAAAAATGTTTCATGTACACACCACCCTATTCGGAATATTCTGACCCGTTCAAGCCTATATCGATCAAGATTTTATTTCGAACGAGAGGGCCGGTCTACGTCCATTGATAATCCAGTCGGCGCACATGAAAATGTATTCCAAAATTTCAGAGCAAATTATCTTTATTGCGCATGTCTGTGACGTCTGTTTTTCCGGAAACTAATAGAAGCAGGGCAAGCGAAAACCGTGACAGCGCAAACGGCAAAAGTATGCTAAGTCACGCTATTTTTGGTATATTTAGTCAATCTGCGCATGTCAAAATAATTTGTTTTGTTTGAAAGTGCTATGCATGAAGATGTATGTCCTGATCGGGTTAATAGTTTTAGTTCCCAAGAAAACAGCGCATCTGATCATAATTTAAACTCAATTCTCATTGGATTAAATTCATTTTGTCCATATAAACGTAGCTAGTGATCAAATAAAGGATTACACATAAAACACAAAACAGTACAGCAAAGACTCTTTGCAGTATGTTTTAAAAATCAAATAAGGTCTTTAAGCAGAAAAGTTTGCGCAGCTCTGCTATCACAGCACTAAAATTCCAGCATCTTGCTTCCATTCGCTTGCTATTTTTCTTTATGGTGATTTTACACATTGGACAGTTGGAGCATCTTTTCCAATAAAACGCCTTGTTAAAGATTAAACCAGGCGTTTCCTTTCTTTTGGATTTACAAAAAGAAAGCAGCGTGCAGCCGGGCTCTTGTTTCAGACTTATGATTTGTTAACAGCTCCAGCAATTTTTTTTTTTTCACTTCACATGTGGTTTCATTTCATGTGACTCAAATGATCCAATAGCTCAGCAAAAATGGGAACATGCTTTGAAAAGAGATTGGAGGTATCAGGAAGCTTGATCTTCTTGATTTGGTGTCGCCGGATATGAAGCAAAACTTGCTACTGCTGTTGTACAACATGAAGAGTCATCAGCGACTGTCGCTGACCATTCTTCATGTTGTGCGCCATTTCACGAGGACATTTACAACAAGATCTTGCTGACAATAGTTATGCGCCGTCACTTGAAATATATTTCTCAGCTCCCCACTTTTGAGCACTGGATTGAATTGGGTCAGCACTCGGTCTCTGACCGATGAAGTCTGGCAACCTCCCGCCGCACAGGAACAATTTAACTGAAGACTAAATTGTCTTGGACATGGACAGTCAAGTATGTTAGAATGGAATCGAAACTATCTTTGACATTCACAAAACTATGAACATTATGTTCATTTCATCATCTTTGATGATTTTACAAAACATGTAGGCCTAAGAAATACATACCCTGCCCCTTGGATTGATTTAAGAAAATTGTATATATATATATATATATATATATATATATATATATATATATATATATATATACTTTTGCAACTTTTCCATCTTGGCCAAGAATTTTCTCTGCCCATTCCTGCTAAAAAAAACCAAAAATAATAATAATAAAAAAAAAACAACCTCGATATTAGGATTCCTGTTGATGGTAATTACGGTAGACAGAGTTCACAAAGTAAAGTTTATTGGGGAGTTGAAACAATATTTTGGACATCTACAAAACCAAGTCGTGTTTGTAAGATTGATTTAAGACTGAATTGTCCTCGGTGTTACAAAAAAGTATGTCAGGTTCATTGAAGATTAAATCAACTCTAAAGATCTTGTATTCCAGGTCCATCAAAAACTCTGAAGTCTTCACTGGTGAAGAAAACAGTAATGACTACATTGTTTTTAACATTTACGAATATACTTAACCAAAGACTAATTTGTTTACAAAGTCAAATACGCTAGATTCATTGAAGAATATAAACTGTTTGAGGTTTATGAAATACCGTACCTGAGATTAAGTCAAAATTGTGTTTGACGTTTATAAATTAAGACTTAAATTGAAACGACGTTCACATGACAGTTCATCAAAGACAACTAAAATTATTCAAAGACAATACGTTCATTTCACTCCAATGTTTACAAACTATTCATTGATGCTTAGTCACCACTTAACAGTACGATCATTTATATCCTCTCTTTATTTTTTACAAAAATGGATTTGATTGATTGGCGCGTGCTTTTCTACGTACGCTAGGTATGCTAAAAACTCAATTGTCACTTTGCTTATAAAAAAAAGTTTTGTTCAGTGAAGATTGAATTATACATGTTTAGAAAATCATGCGTATGTTAATGGCATTGAAGAATAAATTCTTTTTGACATTTATCAAAAACATAACTTGCATGTTTTTCTTATATGATGAAAGTTTGGTTCATTCAAGGCTGTAAATTGTCTTTCACATTTCTAATGGTCAAATTGTTGGCGTCCTCCCTCAAAGCAGATATAGGTCATGGCAGTTTAAGTGATACTTAATCAGAAAATGTACCCTAACCCATCAAAACTAATTTGGAAAGTATTTTTCCCCCCACAAGAAATATTCAGGATACGCTCGCCCGCCCCCAAAAAAGAATTCAAAGAGAAAATGCAATTGTTGAACATCTGCGGTGGCTGGCACCTGGCATCCCACCGTACGACCTAGATAGGCTGATACGTGATGCTAAGCAGAATCACAACGTAACATTTAAAAAGATGTTTTCATTGGAAATGGGAAAAGCATTTTTGGAATGTCTTCTCTTGTTTTTGGAGCAGAGTTTAACAAAAGGCTTACTGATATTACCAGAATAAATCATGGCTGGCCTTTGATAATGAAAGGGTATAAGAAGTTCTGCATTCAGGTTATTAGCTGGCTAACTGGAGGCTTTCATCAGACAATAATTGATCTGGCAACACAATTACAAACCAAGATTAGGTGTGGTCTAAATTTTGTCTAAAATTCCTTATTAACTAGAAATTGTGTGCCGTTTTCCATCTGCTTTACCAGCGATCTATACTGGCAAGTAAGAAAATTTCACTCAATCCACAAGACCTGAATTAGAGGAATAATAACACAAGTGCATGTGTACAGTAGATATGACAGCTGCATAAATAAAAAAAAATGTTTTCACCAATCCAAACACTTTTAATTGACTTGACCAAAGAACATGTTTGTACTTGCATCATGCATTGGCCATAGCTACAGACGATTGAACATCTGCCTTTTTTAAAAATTTTTTTTACTTCCAACAAATAGTTACAAACCGATCCACCCAAAAGAGGTCAGCGACTCTTTATTTTTTTTTTTTTTGCTGTATTTTGTTTTGCAGTTCAGAACCACTGAGTTAGACTGCACTCTTGATTATTGCTAATTCACAAAAAGTGATTTTAAACACAGTTTTGCCTGGTAAATCTTTCTGATAGACAGCTAATATTTGCTAGCTGCCTGAAAAGTCCCCAAACTTGCTGTCAAATAGTAGCTAACCAACCAGTTGACAAATATGCCTGAAAGTGCACTCAGTCTACAAACATTAGCCAAGGCTAAAGGTTTGTTAGCCCGCTAATATTCGCTCTCTCAGCTAGTTAGTAAATTGTACTCCTTCTCTTAAAATCCCTCTAATAGCCATTATATGATGAGCTATCTACTGGAAAAACAACTTATTACAATCTGAATATTGGATAAACTTCAGAATACTCTTGTTTTGCAGATTTTAGAATTAAAAATTTGCGAAGATGTAGCAGTTTAACGAATTTCTGGATGGTTTTCTTTTATCTCAGTCATCGTGTGAGTGACTGACAAATGTATGCCTGCACTTTTACTGAACTCAACAGTTTCGAGACTGTCACTGGTGTCTTGCCTCACCGCTGATTGGGAAGATACACTCAATGAAGCTGATGGTATCTCCGTCATGGCCACAGATTATGTTACCAGAGTAAACAAAAGTCACATGAAGAAAATGTTTTCCCAAACACACTATAATGGGTTCCTTTCATCGAATGTATCATATACCTGTATAACGTTATGTGAGAACCTTTGCCAAACTTTTGAAGCTACACATGCTCTTCAAAATTCCGAGATGAGGCGGGCTACCATTCCTAGGCTATATAAATCACCATTTTACTCTGCAGATTTTTTTAATCCAGCTCCTATTGCCAGTTTTATTAAGCAAAACTCTATCATGAGTAGAAAAGTCTGCCCGAAAAGATTTAAGGCTCAAGTTGGCCTTTTTATATATGGTACAGTGTTTGAATTTGACTTTGCTGGATATGCAAATTACCTCCTGACTATATTATATATATATATATATATATATATATATATATATATATATATATATATATATATATGAGTCAGGTCTACAAGGTTGGAGCTTGACCAAACATCTTAAGCACTAGGTCACTAGGTGGTGCCTAAGTCCTCTTGTTGAATCACTTTGTGTATCATTATTCTTTTGACTAATGAATTACCTTGCCCAAAAACGTACCAAGTATTGTAAGTGTGTCTCTCCTATAGTGAGAATTTTGTTATTTTTAGGGTTGCGAATACAACGCCCATCAATCAGTCGCATTCCCTAGAAATAATTAAAGTTAGAAAAAACAGGGACCAAAAATCAGTTTGATACATCGACATGATATTGGGGAAAAAGTGAGTACAGGGTCTTTAATTTAATGCTGCCTATAGTTTTATTATTAAATGTTCAATTTTACAAAAAAAAAATGTAGTAAACAGCATCATGTTCAATACTTTTTTTTAAACATCATTGAACACCTGCCTCTTTCCAAATGTCCTCTATTCATTTTCTCCTGTAGAACATGTCTTACACAATTTTAGAAAAACTCACCTATTCACATTGTTTTTGTATTTTGTCGTGCAGCCAGACCGTTGCCAGATGGTAGGGTGAAAGCGCTAAAAGTAATATTTAGTGTTGGATAGCTATGTTGAAGTGATACATCTGGACTGAGAGACGACATGTTTTTGTTTTGGAGATGAGTTCAATTTAGAGTTATTAGTGGAAATTACAGAGATTCTTTGGCCCATGCGCAGGCATAAGTGTACTTCTGCTGCATTTTTTTTAATCAAAACATCTGTAAGCCCAAGGATTCATACTAACTTCTTTTTTCTTGGAGCACAGTGGCCTCTCACCTGAAATTTTAGAGGTGCAAGTAAAAAAAAAATGAAGGTTGCATACTGTAAATCAACATGCAAATTAATTATTTGAATTATTTTCACTTATATTACTGATGATTGGGTTGAAGTGTGCAGCTGAATTTTGTCAAAAACTAAAAAAATGTCAAGAGGTTTTTATGTGAGTAGATGAAACTTCACGGCTCAATTGCTCAAATTTTAGGGGCAAAATGCTACTATTTAGGGGCAGTCTGGAGCTTGAAGCCATTTATTTTGAAAGCTAATGAAAATTTCTAAACAATGAAGTATTTTGGGAATCACAGATTTTTATCAATTTATAGTTGAAACTATTATTACACTATTGATATAGGCAATAGACTTTTTGGGTGGAGAGGGGCATCGATTACGCTTTGTTTTTCTTCAACATAGCAGCGCTTGGTCTCGCCCCAGACAGCTGGCCCAAAAATGTTTCTTTCCAGATAAAAAAAAAGAAAAAAAAGAAAAAGAAAGATTCCGCATTGATGCACACTTGAATGCTGCTCATTATGTTTGCCGGTGCCATTGCACTTTTAACCTCGCACCAGCCCCAAAGTTGTCCCAATGGCTCGCCCAAAGGTTATTTCTCATAATGAAATGTATATTCAAAAGCCTTTATGCAATGATGAGATGTTGTACAAGTGTCCACGCCTTGTTAGGAGACGAGTAGAATTCATGGGAATAGCGCACGACTAAAAGGATGCGCATCAGTGTGTCCCATGGCGACGCTTAGCCAAATACGTTCAAATAGACGGCGGGTCGGGTTGCAGCGCAATGGTAAAAGAGTGGCAAAAGGCGTTGTCACCGCTTTGTGATCTCTCCATTTTCTAACCCTGAATGTCTTTTTTTTACAGACCGGACGGACACCAGTAATTTCTCAAACAAAACAAAACAACATCCTTCAAAGCGCCATAACAAAAGCTGGGTGACCTGATCTAATAATTGGAGTGCTGGTTTTGTTTTGTCCCCGGAGTCAGTCATGGCCTGAGGAGACAGCTAGACCAGATAAGTTTTTTTTTTGTTTTTTTTTCTTTGCCTTTAGCCATTTGTATCAGTTGATGGTCAACAGGGTCGCGACATGAAGAAGAAAGAACTGTCAACAGCTTTATCACTCCGGGGCAGACTGTTGAATCAGTCTTTGATTTGAGTCAACTATATCTCAAAAATACTTTTTCCCCTTTAGATATTATATTTATAAAATCCCAAATCAAACTGCTGCAATGGTGAAATTGCAATTATCACTTGGACAATGAAACATTTTTCTTGAAATTTTGGCCCGACCTACTGATACAAATTTGTTTATATATATATATATATATACATAATGCTCGGTACTTTTTTATGGCAGACTAATATTCCGTTTGCAAAACCCCCTATCCCACCCATCGACGATCTTTTATGAAGGAGCTTGAAACAATAGTAAGGGGCAAAAGGGCATTAAGTCGATCACACAGCAGATGTGTATCGACAGCATAATGCAGTCAATAAAGAATTCTGTATTAATTTAGGGTGCATACATCATAAAAGACGTCAGGTATATATAGCGATAGTAATTTTCACAGACTTCCATCCAAAACTTCCAGACATCCACTTTGCTTTGTACGCCACAGGTTCAAGGGGATTCCCTTCATGGATAGAAGAGGAAGAAGTGCTGAGTCGTGCTTTTGATATCCTGCCCGCTGATTCATTAAATAAGCACATATGTAAACAATCACACTATAAACTAAAGTAAGCAAACTCTGCCCAAAAAAATACTCAAACATTATTGATGCCTGACTTGAGACGGGATATTAACTTTTTTTTTTAACAGCTGGTTCACGTGTAATTCAGTTCATCAGATGCCACAGTTTTTCGCTGCCATTTGGCTTTTTTGTTGCAACCAAAAAAAATCCCTAAATGAAAGCCAAGAAATTATCAGTGACTCCGCTATCAGCACAATTCTACCACAAAGTGACATTTAGAAAGTCCAGATATGCAATTTTGGTTTCCTGGCATCGCAATCTACATTAAAATAATTCAAACTGTTAAATCTCTTATCACCAGGCAAAGTACAAGTCTAGTGGGATGGTTTGTTTCAACTTTTGTTACCTTATAAGAGTCCGCCAAAAACTACACCAACCCATTTCGACAAAACGTTGTTGCGATGGCACATTGACCACATGATCCTGAATGTTGTTCGGCATTCACCATGAATGAGAATTCATCCTGCTGGATGAGGTTGAGACAAACAAACAGCTCCACAAGTTGTATTATGTTACGCTAAGATTTAAAAAAAAAAAAAAAAAATTAAACATTTTTTTTGCAGGAATTAATTTTTTTTTCTTGACTCAAGTCACGAGGGGACTGTCCCCTCCCCACTCAAAATGCTAGTCTCTCATCATTTCATAAGCCAGTCACCATGAGTGTGCAAGTATGCTGCTTGCTAATTAATATACTGTATGAACCGACAAACAAAAATATTTCACTGGTTGACTTTTTGAACATGCATCAGAGATAATTCAGCATGCGAGCTAAAAGGTATGCACAAATGAACCTAGTACAATTCTTCTACCATTTCTAAAAACCTTTGTTGCAGAAATTAACTGTATTCTGCGTTGAAGTCACGACAGAACGTTTTCCTCTCTGCCCCAGAATGCAAATGCTAGAACTGGCCAATCCTAAATGCAGGTTGTCATTCCCCATGACCCAGCCTGCTAATTCTCTAAACTTAAAACTTCTGATATATTTTCTTTTTGGTACTACTACTCTCCTGGCCTCAGAATGCAGAGAGTAAAACAAAAGTTTGCCATCGTTCTCGAGGAACTGTCTGCGAGCTACAGTACAGACAAAGAAACAAAAATACGGAATGATGCGCCATGATGCGAGCATTTTAAATATTTTTACAGGAACTTTTTGGGTCTCGAATTACAATGGAAAGGTCACCCCCTCCATCCAAGACAAATGGAAGAGTCCCGCCTGTCTTATCCAAATGTTGTCATTCTGCATGAACCACAAAGCAGCCAAGTAAGTAATGGAAAGTATAACAATATTGCTGCCACGTGGTTGGATGAATAAACCAAAGTATGCCATTCAGAGATTCTTTGATTTTGCAGGCGGTCTGCAGCTGTGACAAAGTATTTACTAATAAAAATAAAGTATAACACCATGAAAGAATTTGTTAGAGAAGTCATGAAATCAAGAAAATGGAAATGCGGAGTTTCTGGACTATTTCTGACCTCCACTGCTAAAAAGACACCCGAAAGAAGCCACTGACTCACCCCCACTTTGTGTTTATGTGTTAACAAAGCCAGAGGGGTTCGGTGGGCCCCCAGTCGAAAAATACTTCAGCGATGACTGTGCCTAACGGACAACACCCATTTTTAAGCACATCACGTGAGATGCTTTGAAGTACTTTGAGGATTCAAAAGTCTGTCTTGTACCACTGTGAGGTTTCTATTTGTTGATTTGAGAGTCACAGAGAGCCAACCGCAGTCCGTTTGTCTACGAACAACCGCCTGCAGCTCTTATACTTTACATAAATAGCTAAAATTCATTCATTTGTCCCTAAACAAATGACTAATGTTTAAGGTAATTGCTCAAAACATACAAAGACAGAACTATTTCGTACTGAATTGTGGAGCAATAGGGGAAATCAGTTTTGCAAATTTTTAAGCCGTGAATAAAACATAACCTAATGATGCACTCTGTCATCCGGCATGAATCGCTCCTCCCCCACACTATAAAAACTTAAGAGCCTTTATCTGAATCATGATGATCCAGAGAAATTGTGAATTACTTTTTATTTCTAGACTAATTCCTACTAATACAGCATGCAGTTAGCTACCTAGCTACATAATGCCTCCAGTCCAACACGGCATCTTCCCTGGATACCACAATTAAGTGGCGGTGGCGCGCTGGGCAATCCTGCCACCCGTTTGACGGCCAAGAGAAGCCCAAGATGCCCGTTAGCGGACAATCTACCCGATGGCTAGTGGCTCTTGTCATGGCATGGAAAGCCATTTGACTCTGCTGTATATACTCTGGCCAGTTTTTGGTTTAGTTTCTGGTAAATGGTCTTTCACTTGTATAGCGGCTTACCACCTAGTCAAAACGTTTCACACTGATGTCACATCTACCTGCTGATGACATACCATCAGGAGCAAGGTCTTCAGTATCTTGCTCAATGATACTATGACATGGAGCCATGGGTGAGAATCGAACCCACAACCTCTAGGTTGGGAAAAGACCACTGTACCACTGAGCCACACCACCCCCGTTATGTCCCGTATAAGCCTGTTAACCACACTCTTCACTGTGGTGTGTCAACTATACGGTCGAGCCCGAAATTATTCATACCCCAGAGAAAGAGAGCGAGAGTCTAATGATAGTCTGTTTCTTGAGGACCTGAGACAAACGCTCTTGTGTGACTCACTGAGAGGAGATGAGCAAGTAAGCTCCATGTCTGTTGAAAGAAGAATGACCTCATCCATACATTAGAAGGGGGTCTTAACTCTGCACAGTTCTGGCAGTTATATTTGTTTATGACTTCCATTTCTGTTCCCGGTCCACACTTTATCATATTGATAAGAACTAGTCCGTTTAACAAGTGGCTCAGACAAACACAAAGAAAGCAGCAGGGTAATTAGAAAGACACCCAATACTTCCCTCTTTCCAGCATCCTCTTGAAGACGGCTGCCGCAGTGAATGATTCCACATGAGCTGCTTCAGATCAGCTCCAATGTCAATGGGAGGAGAAGGGGGAAGGAACACTTAAAGGTCAGCTCAATTTAAAACGTTTAGCTGTGAAATGAGCGAACAAAGCCTTGTTTTTGAAGAGTTGTGGGGCTGGTCACTTCTGCCCCCCAGTGGCCCAAGTGGACTGTTTCAGTGTGTGCTTCAGAGTATAGAACAATATACTATAGCATCCTAATTCAGATTAGCACCAGAAATCCAAGGTTAGTCATCTTACCTTTGGGTAGCACTGCAGCCTAACACTACGTTTCATGTTCATATTAATACCACAGCGTTTTGTTTAAGAAGCAGTTACTTTCCTACGACACCAATGGAATTTGAAAGACATTGTAGTCTCATTACTGATAGAAATATGTTGCTTGAGTCTTATTATTCTGGTATTTTTTAAAGATGCAGAACTGTTGAAGTGTAGACAGTAGCTCCGTCACTTAGGACTTGACTTGGGGACTGGAGGAGCTGAAGATTTTACTCCAATTCTAGCAAAAGAAACTGTTTGGTGACGACATGCTTGTTCTGACTTTGGTAGAGGTGGCATTTGAGACACTGGCTCTGGGAACAGCATCAAAGAGCAGTGAGGCTGAGGACTCAGGTGTGTGGGTGGTCTGCGGGTCAGAAAAATCCAAGATCTGATTACAGATTGAAGTACCAAGTTTGTGAAGTCACTGACAGCTTCTTCGCCAGTACCTGGGGGCTGCCTGTGTTGAAGGTAGCACAAATGTCCAGGAAGGGCAGCCTCACATACGAGTCCTATTAACATATTGGGGGGCTTTCTGTCGGTAGAGACATTGAGACCCTAGCCACGGGAAAGACAGATGATGTCTTGTGGCACATTGGAACGTGGCCTGAGACAGAATGAATCGATGACCTTCATTACCTTTATACATGTTCTTTGAGAGTCTATTCATCAGGACTGAGAGCTGGGGCTCATCAAGAGAAGTTGTGATCCTGTCTGTAGTGGTTCAATGACTTTTCCTGCTGCAGTCCATAATCCTTCTGATACACCACAGGTCATTCAAGCACCCCAGCGATAACTTAACGGGCCGTAAAAAAAACAACATAGCTGACCCCACCAGCCAATTTTTGCTTTGGGCCAACTAAAAGCTGTGATCTGACTGTAATGACTCACATAACATCCTTTGCAAGTGCGCAGCATCTGTAGCTCTCATACTGTACTCTCATTCAAGTGATCTCATAAAAAACTAATTTAGCTACAAAATATATAACGTAACGTAAAATGGCACTGCTGTATGTCTTTGGAAATGTTCAGCACAATTGACTTTGTGACGGTCTCTCACTGGGATCCTTTCTTGTCACGGAGAAAAGAACTGAAAATGACTTCAACCCCATTTTGTCTGGTTTTTCATGGAACTTAAAGAAGCGAGTCGCTTTTTGAGAAATAGTTTCTAGAGCGGTACGTAAAACCATTACACATTTCTAGCGACCACAGGTCCACTTCTGTTTGCAGCCATGTTTGAAGCAGCAGTGCATGTCAGTTCGAAGCTGAAATATATTTCATTACCCAAACTCATATATTTACAGAAAATCCCAGAGTATACATGATGGCTATATCAGAATTATTATATTCAAACTATTTGGAGATCCTTGGAAACATTTGTCCCACGTAAGGGCTCACTGGACCTATAGGGAGAACTAGAGCTTAGTAATAGACGAGCTTATCTCTATAAAAGGAAGACAATCCCCCTTAGATCGGCGTCACCTACAAGAGGATACATAGTATAATCCTGCGTTTGCAATATTTGCTTTTGATTTGAGGTCCCATCATATCGAGCAGACAAACCATGTGAGAATGTGAGTCCGTGCATCTTCAAAGGTGAGGGCAATTGCTCCCCTCAGACAAAGTGCAGACATGATGATGAGGCTTTATGACATCCCACAGTGCCCGTCATACGCATTACAGATCTCCTACAGTTGAAGCGCCTGGATCCTATTGGTCATTGCAAAGTGCGGCAAAGCACGAAGCCACACACAGTGTATGAGAGCTCTTCTCTTTCAAGTGCAGCCAGAGCGAGTCCGCCGAGCTTTGTCTTCCCATCAGAACGCTCAACCCTAAATGTTTGTCCAGCTTGAGTTGTTTTTCAAACAATGCTGTTGACCATTTTCATTGTTTCCCCAAATGACAAATCAAAATTCTGACTTATTGTGTTTTTGTTTTTTTTTCCATGACGCAATACGTGATGAGGTGCAGGAAGGATTCTGTGGGTGATAACTTCAACATTATGAAAAAAGGAAATGAAAAGTTTTGCGTGGCTGTTTGGTAACTCTTGTTTTGTTCAGGCTCACAGTTTGACGATTAATCTGTTATATCTATTAATCGTCACGTTGGTTTGGATACAATTCAAAATCAATCAGATTGTTCCGACAAAGACAAGTAATTTAAACCTTGAGTTTACAGTAACAATCAATAATGACCATTAAAAGGTACCGATATTTTTTTCCAAGTCAGTCATGCAAATTCTCCCATTAAGTTGGTGAGATTTTAACACCTGGTAACTGTTTTGAATTGTGAGGTATAAAAAATGAAATTATGCATAGATAACAGACTCTTGGTATCCTTGTCCCTTTCGGACATTGAAGATTTGAAGGACATGCACCATAAATATTAAGAAATTATATACCTGACGATAAGCAGTCAACAAAGTCTGAAGACAAGGTGTAATTTTATTTGCAACACCAGCTAAAAGAAAAACTCCGCAGCTTCAGATATCAGAAATCGTATTCCTACGGCTTCATGATTGTTTGGAAATGAGGAAAAGTTTTGGGTAACGTGAAGAGCTTTAGTATACTACAGTTCTGCGTTTGATTCTTCATATTGGAATGGACAATTTGAAAATGTGACGCATGGTTGAACATGTTAGCGTTCGTGCGCTTGCTTCTGGCGAAGTGCTTACTATCCAGAAAAGGCCCTTTGTCAGTTCTTCCCGAGCCTCCTGGACATTAGCGTTGGCACAATGGTTGCTTTTCCCTGCTTCCTACTTTACGCAGCTTTTATTTTCAGTTTTTGGGGCTCACTTGAGGCTAGTAATATTTACAAATTCTTGCCAAGCGATCAAAGTCAACACTTAACTCACGCCAGGCGCTAAGTGGCAGGACTTGTTTTTAAATTATCTGCTGGCTTCATCATCTGTCACGCTAAACAGAGCATGAACAAATCTGCGGTCCAATGTGGTCTACCTAAGGCACTTAAGGCTACTCTCTGGTCGTTGCCTCCCCCCGCACTCAGCTTCGAGAAGGTTGGTACCTCTTGTCTCGGAGCCGATCTGTTTTTCCAGAGGGACGATAAAGAAAAGTGAAGGACAAAGACACATAAGATCCACGAGAATGAGCACCGTTGACAGTCTGTGAAGAATTCATTTTGAAGCGTAAAGTATTGCAAGCCGACTTTGAAATGTTAATTTAAGTGTTTTGGGGTGACAGTTTGTGGTATATTTATGGGCTTAACTATTACTATAGTCACTGAAAATGTTTTTTTTTTTTGCTTTCACAGCACAGTTCCCCCTTATTGTGACTGACTGGTCCTACGTGTGACAACTCGGGCTGGGTGTAATTATTGGGTATAGATATTAATACTTTTACTAATCCACCTAGTTACAGCAAGATGTTTGTACTAATTGCAGCATTGGTTCTTCTGAGAATGCCTTCCATACGAATGTAAAATTAGTACTGTGTGAAAACCTTGACTGAATTCAAAATCAATTAAAAGTGAATTATGAATTGAAAATCTAATTGAATTGGGCCCTCGTGTATCGAATCAAATTGATTTTTGGGAAATTTGAATCAATACCCAGCCCGAGACGCAACAATTACCCACATTCTTCATGTCCATGTTGTGGAGTAGTGTGGCAAGATGGAAAAACATTGAGTCCAAAATCCTAGCATAAAGTCTCCCAATAGCACAGTTGCAAAGGATGCGTTTGACAAGCGGTTTGAACATCGGTCTGGCATTTCAGAGGTTTTGGGCTCAAATTTCTGGCCTTTCTTTGGGGAGTTTTTCCATTTCGTTGAAAAAACAAACTTGCTGGGCTCATTGAAGACTCGAAATTGCCCGTAGGTGTGACTGTGAATTGTGGTTTGACTACACTACAGTATACAGTGCTGTGAAAAAGTACTTGCTGATTTCTGTGTTTTTTGCATATTTATCAATGGCAATAGTTTCATTTCATCAAACCAATTTTAATATCTCTCAGAAAAAGTAATTGCCCCCTCCATATAATAGCGAGTTCTGCCACCTTTGGCAGCAATAACTGAAAATCAACCATTGGCAATAATTGGGGATAAGTCTTCCACACCACTATGGAGCGATTTTGGAGCGATTTTGTTTGTTTTTTTAGCCATTCTGAGGTGGACTTGACTGTTCCGGATCATTGTCCTGCTGCGTAATCCGAGTGCTTAAGTTTGAGGGCACAAACTGATGGCCGGACGTTCTCCTTCACGATTTTCTGGTAAACAACAGACGAGGTTTTTCCGACAAACACAGCAAGTTGTCCTGGTCCTGAGGAAGCAAAGCAGCCCCAGACATCATAATACCACCACCATGCTTCACTGTTGGCATGTTTTTAATCAGATGCTGTGCAATTTTTAGGCCAGATGTAACGGGCTGCACATGCTCCAAAAAGTTCAATTTTTGACTCAACAGCCAAAAGAATATTTCTCCAAAAATCTTGAGGATCATCAGAATGTTTTTGATGGCAAATGTGAGACGAAGCATTGTGCTCTTTTGTGATAGCTGTGGTTTTTGCCTGGGAGCCCTCCCATGGATGCTATTTTAGACCAATGTCTTTCTTGTCGTGAACTCAGACCTTAACTGAGGCCAGCGAGGCCTGCAGTTCTTTGGATGGATTTTCTAGGTTGTTTTGTGACATCCTGGATGGGTCATCGTCCCACTCTTGAAGTCATCTCCATCGGTTGACCACTCCCGGAAAAGTTTGCCACTCTTCCCAGTTTTCTCCATTTGTGAATAATGGCTCTGGCATTGTTTCACCGAAGCCCCACAGCCTTGGAAATTTCTTTTCCAGACTGATAAATTTCAATCACTTTTATTTTGGAATTTCTTTGGATCGTGGTATGTTGCATTTGTTGTTGAGATTTTGTAGCCCACTTCACTATGTCTAACATATTCTACTAAAGTGTAAAGTTTAAAACTGTGGTGGTGAGTCACATTTACTAGGTGATTTAACAAAGGCATTTACAATTTCACATAGGGCCAGACAGGGTTGTATTGTTTCCCACCCATTGCAAACAAAATCACCTAGAAACTACACTTTATATACTCTTGTGTTGTTTCAGTGTGACATTGAAATTGGTTTGATGAGATGAAACTGTGAGTGATAAATATGCAAAAAAACAGAAATCAGGAAAGGGGCAAATACTTTTTCACAGTACGGTATGTGCCCTGTGATTGGCTGTTGCCTAAAATGTACATTTCCTCTGCCCCAATGTCATCTAGGCTGGGGTCCAACTCACCAGCGAATCTAATGAGTACCGGCACTGTAGAAAGCTGACGGATGGATGTTTGGCATCAAACCACTGCCGAAGAACACCATACCCACAGTGAAGCATGCGTTTCATTAGGAAATGAACCTTAGAACTCGCATTAGGAAGATGATCAAAATTTTATTGAAGCCCTTCAAATGATTTTTTTCACTTCCATTTATCACCAGGGGAGCAGGACATGGTCTTTTATTTGATGCCGCTGTTGCTCATGGTCTGAGCCCGGCAGACTCCCTTACCGGCCACTTCGAACGGCGCCCCCTTGTAGGTCGCCACGCACTCACCGTTTGTGCGCAGGTCGGGCTGAATCTGCTCCCACACTTTCTTCTTGGGGTTCAGCTCTTTGTCAGGCTCGCCTGCAAGTGTTAAAGAGCATTAGATTGCAGTAGCAACCGTCACATTTCTTTTTGTAATGAGCATTCTTAACGCTTGACTGAGCGACTGGAAACATGAGGATTCGATGGACTTGCTAAGCGGAACAAAAAAAACAATTTAAGAAAGACTTTGTACCCAATACAAAACAGTCCCAAGTAAAAAAAAAACAAAAACGGGAAAGCAGTTTTGACTTTAGTTTTTTGAATGGTCATAAGTGTGACGGATACTGCTGCTAAGCCACCTAAAATCAAATCATACGCTTTGTTTTTCTCTTTTGGTCGCTGTTTGATGTTGTTCTAGAGAAATCATCGCCTTTAACACAAAAGCTATTGGGCACATGATCATCTCCAACTTTTAAGTAATTTTGAATAAACGGACTAATCAGAAAATGCTGATTTTGGATGCCTTTGAATGATTAGCCTGGGTGATGATCCGCCGCAGTGGGAAAAGTGATTTTTTTTTTTTCCCCTCTCTGATCCGCGCAGAAAACAGTCCGGATCGTCAATCATAATGTTGAACCCGCTTAATATTCATGCGTGTGGTCTATGCCGAATTCGTCCGAGTCACACACTCCATGAGTGATTTTGATGTGAAATGGAACAATGGCCACTTAGGACATGACTTGAAGTTTGCAATATTCCTGGACACAAAGAGAGGAGCTTGTAAAATGTGTCTCACAAGCAATTTTCCATCAAAGATGCAAACTGCGCTCTCTCTGTTGCCGGCACGCACCACCCACACATATATTTCCACACTCAATTCATTTCTACCCCACTTTCATCTACAAACAGCACACCACACCAATCCCACTCCCCTTACAGTTTCAGTAGCGCGACCGCTGGTGCGCACTCAATTGTTCGACGATAGTTTGAAGCATATCATTCACTCCCACTCATCACTGATGTGATGCTGCAGGCGACGCAGACTGGTCTACTCAGGATGTCCAAACATGGAGATATTTTACCAGGCCCTTAAATTCTGATCTTTTTTTCAATTTGTAGGCTATTTCTTTTTTAGGGTGATCTTTTATAATGAGTTAGAAACAATAATTAAGTTCTAAGTTTTGGCTATATTTAGAGTTTACACTAATACTATATGGAATTCTAAATATTTGATTTTGAATTTCGCTGTTCGCTGGGTTTATTGTGTAACTCTCGTTTTCAAACAGTCTAGATGCCCTATGGCAGAGGTATTCAAATAAAAGTCAGAGGTCCACGACTAAAATTTCTTCCAATTAAAAGGTCCGAACCAAAGTCCAACTTCCCTTAATGTCTAGCCTATGTTCACATTTTTATATAGTTTCGATATTTAGTCATTTTCAACAGAGCGCACTTATATACTGAATATTTAGCAATGTTCCCATTAAACACCTTTGCCAGTCAAACAAATATAAGGCGTTTATTTCACATTTAAGAAAATGTGGCTCCGGGAATTTAACGGTGCCACTTCCAGAAAAAAACTGTAAAATATCTCCTGCAGAAATATATCAAGTCCTAAGCATTGAGTTAACATCTTTTACCTTTTTTTTCTTAAATTAAAGAGTTAAAACGGAAAGCCTAATTATCCAAGTAAAACAGGACCACATGTTCAGTACGCAGTCAATAAAAATGGCTGTCCTCATGAAAAACTAATTCGAAATGAGCTTTGACACCACCTTTTCTTTTGAATATTTTTTTAACTTCTCTTAATGAGAAAAATGAGTTTACGTGCGCTCACCTCAAACTTCAGCGGATAACTTTGCACAAAAGGGCGGTGCTTTGTTTCGTAGTGGCGGTTCGCAATGTTGCGACGGTTTCGGAGCATATGATGCACACTAGTTTTGAATCGACTGCAGCCAGAACGAAACTAAAGTTCTCCGTCCATCCATTTAAAACAACACGCATCGACCTTGCTAACTTTTTAGCAAGGCATACTGTCAGCAGCACTCTCTTCCGGTCTGCTGCGCAATTGGCAGTGGATCGTAAACAAAAGATTTGATTGGCTCAAATCAGTGACGCCTTTTCGGTATTAACTAGAATTGCAGCGCCAACGTTTGCGAATGCGCCCTGAAAAAAAATCATCATAGATTGGTAATGGGTCCGGTCTGAACCATCTGTCGGTCCGGATCCGGACCGCGGTCCGCCATTTGGTGATGCCTGCCCTATGGCATCAGGCTGCTTCTCACTGGTCAGTCTTGGTATTACAACAGACTTTTTGTGTGTGGCGTGTTGTGTTGACCATGGAATACATCACACATGGTCAGAACAGTAAGCATAGATTTTGTTGAATTTTTTTCCGTCACGTGTGGGGTCTCTCACAATTGACAAAGCAGCTGTTCAAATTTTACAATTGTCCCTCACTTAAATGCCATCTATGAAAGAGGAAATCAAGTCAGCTTCCAACCAATAGCTCGGGTATGCTGGTCACAGGTAATTTAGCTGCAAATAAACAGCTCAGAGGATGCAAGCTTTTCCCAAAGGATTTGAACAACGGACACGTTATGTTGTTTATGGCAGCCAGACCATGAGTCAATCATTTGTATGGACATGCAGGTGGAAACTTCAATTTTTGCTAACTAAGCAAAGAAAAAAAAGACCTGAGAAGCCCTGGAAAGTGACTCTTTCCCCTGGCACGGCACCACTTGGAGGGTCGAGAATTTCCACCACGTCGGGCGAGCTGGCGCACATGACCATAGCCTGGGACGTCACCCCTCTCATCTTGGCTGGCTTCAGGTTACACAGCAGAATTGCCATGCGGTTCTGCATCTGTACCACCGAGTTTAAAACATTGTTAAGGTCCATTTATCCAGAGACAGGAGAGGTGGAAAAGTCAAAACCCTTTCGGAAATCAAATGGAATTTGACATTACTTAACAAATATAAGCAACTTTTCCAGCTTGAGTTCAAAGTGAGCATTTACCTGTTCCAGAGGCACAAACTTGACGAGCCCGCTGACCACCGTTCTGGGCGAAGGCTCACCGACGTCCACCTGCTCCACATAGAGACTGTCGGCGTCTGGGTGCTTCTCCGCTGTGATAATGCGTCCGACGCGGAGGTCAAGCCGAGACACGTCCACCTTGGCTTCATCCTGACCGGCTGTCGCCATCTGCTGAGGTTTTTTCTCTGTGGATTTTAAAGTCATTAATTTTATACCACATTAATTCAGACGTACAAGTACAATGGCAGGCAAACTACTTGGTTTAAATCCTCAAGTGTCTTTTTTTTTTTTTTAACTTCAATTGCGACAAGGAAATTGCAGAAAGGAAAAATGCCATAACCATAAAAAAGGATGAGAGAAATGTTGTGAGCAGCTGAAGGATTAACAAGTATGTTCAATTTATTCTTTGGCTTTTTTTATTGCGATGTCACCACTGAAGGGCTGCTATGATGGCAAAGAGGACATGTGTAATGGTAAACATAGAAAAGACATGTGACATGTGATTTGCTTTTCCTTTGACAGTCTTTGCAATCACGTACAGGAAAAGCTCTGCAAGCATCTAAAGCAGGGGTCGCAAACTCACAGCCCGCGTGCTATTTTCTGCCTTTCGGGATGATATTTTGTCGCCCCATACTTGATAGTAAAGTTTCATTTTAGTGCGCCCACTACCTCTTTTGCCATGTTGTTTTGCTTGGCTTATTTTCCTCTTTTTTTAAATCGCGTATGGCTTATCATAACTCAGACTCACAAAAGCTTTTACTGAAAAGTCATTCTTAAGTGAGACCAAGTGGAAGGAGAAAACTTCCTGTGGCTGTAACTCAGTCCTAGTGATGTCTTTCGTAATGACAAAGGTTGGCATCAAGAAAAAAATTGAGTATCTTCAGCGGCCCCCGCAAGAGTTTGAGTTTGAGACACCTGATCGTAAGAATCAAATTCACGTTTGGCTCATCTTGCACAAGTCACCACAGGAAGGCATCTTTCTTTTTTTTGTGAACAATGTGATGACAACCATAGAACATGAATTGATCTGTGACTTTTATAAAGCAAATCACTAGGTTGCTCAAAACAACATGAGCCATGCATACATACATACACTTTCTATACGGCTTTTCCTCACAATCACACTGGTAGACAGTTTTTAAATCTTCAAGTAACCTTCCATTCATGTTTTCGGAAAGTGTGAGGAAACCACAGTACCACGCACGCATGGTGACACCACGCAAACTCCTTTCAGGGGCGACCTTCCTTTAAGTAGTTTGTATGTTCTCTCCGGGCTTGAACAGAGATTCAAACCTTGAACCTCAGGAAAATAAGGCAGATGTGTTAATCACTTAACCATCGTGTTGTCTAACTTTTACACTTGTATTGCCAGCAAGGATTTTAAATGTTATTTAAAACATCACTTATACAATTTTAAATGTTTTTGTGCGTCAAGCAAGCAACAAATTAGTGCACTTGTTTTGGGGAATCTATTTTTGGAACAACGTGGACATCAACCACCATCAGTATTCCAGCATAGTATTCCACTTGAAGGTTCTTCCATATTCCCAACATGTTAAGGACAGACACATCTGTGAGTGTTTTCATGCTAGTTTAACCAAGACCATGCAGCTCACGTTTCTAGGAAATGTTTATTCGAAAACATCCATAGAATTTTTCACCGGAGAAGTGAACCTCTGATTTTTCTAAAAAAGGGAGACATCTGTCTGGATTAAGATTTGAACTCATCCAATTTAGTCAGGAATACCAAAGATCCCCACACTAAGGGAGTGACTTGATTTCATCTGAAGTACTAAAAAAAATAAATAATTCAATGCAAACAGTTTCCTAAAAAGCCCTCTGAAGATTAATGAAACTCAGCTGTGGCATTTCTGTGACGTAAACTTATTTAAAACACTTGCGGCGCAATAAATGAACCGCAGATTTACGATGAGGGGGGTTTTCCATTTCATCAATATTCAAACCAACAACGCCTGACAAGAAACGTGAACGTTCCGAGATTGAATGCGTGTTTTGAATATGACAGACGTTTTTAAACACTCTTGAACGGCTAGTTTTAATGGCTACAATGGAGAACACACACCAACAAATTCCAATGATATCCGCAGCTTGTGACGTGACACATCACCAGTTGGTGTTCGTGTCACGACTTCAAAAGCATTAATAACTGGAGGAATGTTGACGTGCAAAATCGGTCACCTTTTTTTTCCGCCTTCTTCTTATTGTGGCTGTCGTCTTTGGGGGGAGGACTCTGGACAGCGGCAGCGGGGGTGACAGAGGGCGCAGGACCACCAAGTTGTGGAGGAGTGGCATTGGATTTCACATTGACTTCATCGGATGGCATGGCAACATCTCGCACTGCGGGAAAAGGAAAGAACAAGATTTCATCATGAGGAAATGTCCCTGGGAAGTGTCCATCAGAACTTTGTAGTGAATATTTCCCTTTGAACTCAATTACTAATGAAATAACTAGGGATGGGCATGTACCCATACCTCGCCAAAATTAAACGATTAAGAAAAAGTTACCCTTGTTCAAATGACAGCTGTCTGCAATATACAAAAATAATTTCATCTCCAAAGGGCGAGTGCTGCAAAAAATGTTTGGGAATCACTGACTTAACCTATGACCGGTTCAATTCGTATGAAAAATTAATTTTAGTGAAGTACAAATGAATGAGAAAGTGGTTACATAAATGCACGCACCCTCTTATAAAAGGGGATGTGCCTGTGGTTAGAATTAAGAAATCACATTCCAATTTTTGTCAAATGGGAGCCAACACATGCATCTGTGTGTTCACCATTTAAAGCTAAAGCACCCCAAATAAATTTCAGATGTGCTGTTTGTGTTTTATTTTGGTCTTTAAAAGGGTAAAGCACCTATCACACTGAGGGGCAAACATTTCCGATTGTTGGCAGAGGTAGCAAAATGCATGTTCGCGTCAGGGTTCATTCAAGGCTGCAAAGGTTTGCAGAACGGTCGGTAATAGTTTTAGTGGTTGTTCATGCTGCAGTACAGGCGAACGTCTGGCGACCGTTTGGTGAACATTCCTATCCTTGAATGAAGAAAATAGAGCCGTGGTTGGTTGTCACCTGAGCAACTGTGATGTCATTTTCTGTCGACCACAAGTGGCAAAATGGCTGCCTCCTGACATGGATAAAAACAGGTGGATTTTGCTGCTTTATATTAATTTTCCACAGTGGCAGCATTGATCAAAATACCATGTTTAGACTGGTGGGGCTGCATAGACATATGGTAAAGAATTTTTGGGTTGACTTCTCCTTTAACTTTCTGACTCTGCTGCACTATGTCCTCGAGTGGGTATTGGTGAGTACTGGTACCAGTCTGAATAAAAGTGGTATTAAACATCTGTACAAATGTCACATTCCAATGTCATTGACAGTCGGTAAGTGCCAATATAAATTCTGTGGGGGGAAAAAAAACAGCTTGTCACAATAGAAGAGTTTGGCAAAGCAGATTGAACAGATTGACGTCTTTTTAAGATTCAACTCACATACTGGTCCAGTTTGTTTGCAAAAGTCTTGATAATAAGAGCTCAACGGGGACCTGATGATTTTCCGGCATGTTTATTCAAAAACTCTTTCTCAGAACTGTGATGCTTCAGAGGTTCTTGGAGAGTCATACAATTCCTGTACTGTGGAAAGATTTATATTATTTCAGCTCCAAAGGTGTCATGCCCCAGCGAGAATAAGCATTTCAAACCTGTGGTATTAACGTGGTCTTAAGGAGGGTTTTGAGAGAGTGATCGTAAAACTAGATCGAACCAGTACTATCCGCTTGTATTGGTTCCCTACAATTGAGCGAAAGTGCTGTCATGGCAAGCCTCTGATCAGATATGGTATGGCAAAAATATGGTTTGGCTCACGAATGGAAGTATGAATACACAGCTGTCATACTGTACTGAAGTGCAAAATACCAAAATTTATCATGGATGTCATTTGATTTCAGTAAGTCTATTTTGTAAGCTTTCCATTCAAATAAACCTAAAACAACATATTTTAGACGTCCTGTCCTTTGCTGTGTGTTCTCGAGTAGATGAACCACAAGGCCAAGAAAGACTTGACATTACCTCCCCTCTTCTTTTCTTTGACCAGCAGCTGTTTTTTCAAGTCCTCGATGTCCTGCTTAAGCTTTCCGTTTTCCACCAGGAGTTTCTTCTCCTCCCTGATGCTGGCCTGGACGCCTACAAGGAGGTAAATTCTTAATACTGTGTCCCGCAATGCCGCAAAAACTCAACAGAACTTAAGTGCTCCTCCACTAAAGCAAACATATTACTGGGTGAAATGTAGCGAAGGCCTGACTCCCGACTGGACAATCACATTATGTTGTAGACTTTAAAGGACTTACTGGCTTTCTCCTTGAGCAGCTGGACTTGCTGTTTGAGGTACTCGATGATCTGTTCCGCCTCTGCGGCTCGCTGCTCCAGCCTCGCCAAGGGGTTAGGACTTGACATTTTGAACAAGGAGCGAGCTACAAACCTGAAAAATAAATGGTTTTGACAGTGAACCCTCGCATTTTGCCGGTTTGGCGTTCACAAATTTGCATTTTTGTTTGTTTAATTTTATTCTCCATAATAAACTGAAAATTGCATCCATGCTATTGATAGGCCTCATGTAATGTTGTTTCAGTTGGATAATTTTGACTGAATACAATCATTTATGAAACTAACATGGCTTAATGATTGTGTACCAAATAGGTACACTCACACACAATTCATCATTATGTAGTTCATTGCCATTCAGGATACACAAGAAACACCATTCAACCCGCTTTTGTTACATTCCATGATCATATTATTGGGATGACATGATACGGTCGACATGATCGGAAATCAGGGGCCGATAACAGGATTTTGAATTGATCAGTAGCGGCTGAAAAAGACGCTGATTTACAGTTATATACAAATATATCAACTTGGGATACCTCCCCCCCACACACACACAAAATTAAGATAATTGAAACAATTTGGTTCTGGTGCTTTTCTTCTTTGTTGTATTGAAGAGGTACTGGAGCAGGACTCGAGATCGGCAGATACACAACATCAAGTGACTTGAACTGTGACTTGTGTGCATAAAAAAAGTCTTGGGGACATCCCTACTATCATTATTTTTACATAACAGGAACAGGGATTGGAATTTAAATACATCATTTATTTGATCGACGTTTACGTTGGACCTGGTAAGGAGGAGTGATTCGTAACATCGTGCAGAAATAGCAAGTCTGTGTTGCTCAATCGAACCGGCTGCAGTGTGTGGAGGACCACCCTTTACTTACTTTAAACCAACAGTACCGTAACAAAAAGTGACCGGGCACCTGGCCTAACGGCAGCACCAAGAATCACTGCAGACTGTTGATTGGTTAAGACTCGTCACTTCCATGCGACACCATGACACATTTTATTACCCATCATTTATTTTGCTTGGGGAAAATATCAACAGCAGATCATGACGACATACTCTTGTGATTGGCTGGATGCCTAAAATGAGAAAAAGTTTACCTCTAGCCCGGAGCAAGATGAACGATTAACCAGCCAATCGCTAATGAAACTCAACAAACTGACAAAAGGAAAGTGAATGTTGATGTTGCTGAAGTAATTTACTAGTATGACAAAAAAAAAAAGTTGGAAATTTAGTTTAAAAACGTTAGAGTCTCCATTTCCAATCATTATTCAATTTTTTTTTTTTTTTTTTAAATAAGGTTACGGCTCTCTAAAATATAATGTGAGGTGCTGGAAAGCAGCAGCTGGCTCAAGATGAAAAAAGAGTGCTGAAGGACAAGGAAAATTAGAAACATTTAAGCGCTGTAGTTGAGAGAAAAACAACGAAATAAGGATCAAAGCCTTGTTTTCCTTGAATTAATTTAAACTGGGCCAGCGGGGCCTACCACACAAAGGCTGAACTGATTTGGAAACGCATTCAAACAGGTCATAGTAAACATTGATGCATTCCATCTGCAAATAACGTATAAAAACAAAACAGGAAGATTTCTCTTTGCGTCTTGCACACCACTGTGACGAATACAAAAGTGCAGTCATAGCGCCCCCCTAAGTAAAATTGACTACTCTAAAAATAGCCATGCCACCCTCCATTAATAGAACGTTTAGAATGACTATAACATATTGGCCATATTCTTCAAAACAAGCACATTTGCTAATGTTTACTTTTATGCCAGTGTGTATACTGAAAATACTTGGGAGTGTTGTCAAAAGGAAAGCATGTCCTCAAAAGGCACCTAATGTATTCGAGCTTCGCGATGCTAGCTAAAGCTCTCTAGTTGTAATGGGCAAATAAAATACAGATGAGAATGAACATAAATGTGCAATTTATTGCAGAAAAGAGGATATTATAGCGAGATGTCAACTAACAGCATCAAATTGTTTCAAAGAGGTTCAAATAAAGACACTCATTCGTAGCTGGTGTTTCTAGTAAGACTGTTTTAACAAAATAAGAAATACGATAATAAAACATTTAAAAACAGATTACACTTACATGGACTTTTAGCAATCACCTCTCCACGTTTACGCGAGCGTCGGACGGGAGAGGGGGTGGGGGATTGAGGCTTGCATGGTATACTAATTTAGTACAGGCAGGCACACGGATGCTAAATTAGGCCCAACGCTGTAGATCTGTAAACAACAAGGACGCTCAGATGACATATGAAGGCTTTCGTCTACATGCTATATAATTCAATTTTACAACTGGTCAAAACAATCGCCTGTTTATAATTCGTTCACAATTAACATTTTGAGGGAAGGATTGAAAAAAGAGAGAAAATTCTTGCTTCAATACGTCTTCATTTGCATCCCATGACCAAAATATGTCTTAAACTTGCATATTAACTAGTTTTTCTTTTATTACTTTAGTGTCGCACAAATGTGACGTCAAAGATCACGTTCAGTGCCTTCTCGTTGACGATAACACCCAACTTCATAAATGTAAATATTGCTTAGATCAATCTGTTTTTCATGCGCTAAAACGGCCGGACGTCTTCGCCGTGAAGTGGGTGTAGGGACCCCTTTCGCAGGTATTTGGCATTCCTTCGTTTCGCACCAGAAAACGACATTTCTGATGATGTGTTCAGTGGGTCTATGTTGTTCGCAGCATCAGTGTGCAGTGTGCTGATCGAATAATTCTTATTTAAACCTAAAACCCTTTAAACCTTACATAGAGAGTTCTGTATTGTAAATCAAACCCATCACTTGCTATATTATACGTATCCGTGTCACGGCACAATCTCTAAAGTAAACCTAATACCTAATGATCGTTGCAGTAAATTTCACGCATAGCCAAGGGTCACCGTGTGTCACTAAATAAACCCAAATGAAACCTCTTAACCTGTATGATGTTAATCCAGGATGCAGACCCTCAAGGATGCCCAGTTGGGGGCTTTTACCTTCTTCGCCTCAGCACTCCCCCATGATGTCTGTGGCAGCAACGGCCTCCCCCTGACTCCCAACTCCATCAAAATATTAGGACGCTTCCAGATTCTGAAGACCGTCACCCATCCCCGACTCTGCCAGTATGTGGACATCTCCAGGGGAAAGCATGGTATGCATTGTTAATATAATTTGGGGAATTTTTTATGGATTACTACTCACCATTTATGTCTCCTGCCACTTCTTTTCCTGCAGAACGACTCATCGTTGTTGCTGAACACCACGAGAGCAGTTTGAGTGATTTCCAAAAACAGGGAAACAAACTCAGGTTGGACTTTTGTTTGAAATTCATATTAATGGTACCATACATCAGGGGACTCAAGGAATGAAACAATTTTCCATTTGTTTTTTTAAATCTGAGGATTTAAAATGCTAGGCTTGTTCGACATTTAGTCAAGTGGAGGATGCCTTAGACATAATTAGACCCCCTTCTAATTATGTCTAAGGCATCTGTTTGAGGAAATACAACGTGATTTCATTTGGTGGCTGTTCTAGTCGTGTTTGCATGTGTGATTTTTTTGCCAGCTGTAAAATAACAGAGAGAAAGGATCTCCTGAGGGAGACCCAGAAAAATCACAGGTTGCACTTTGCATTTGTTCGACAAACTATAGAGCTCTAGTTTAGTTTTTTTTTTTAAAATAAATGTTGAAATGTCCATATACAAACAATTAAGGCACATATTGAATATAAAACTGCATAGTTGAACAACACTTGTTAGGAAAGCAAGAAAATTAAAACAATTAAAATAAAACAAAAACGGGTAAGAACAATGTGAGGATCTCAATCGAGATGGGCAAAATGTTCCATTAAATAAAACAGTCTCTGGGCATTATTGTTCGTCATGTCATACAAGGATTTTTTTGTAGAGCTTGAGGATATTCATCCAATTGTTGACGTGGGGTTTCGCTTTGAAGTATTTAAATCTGTGAATAAAGTGTTTTGCAAGTGCAATTAAATTGGTCACCAAAAAGTCTATGTCCTCCTTTAATTGGTACAGCTCTAGTTGCCTCAGTAAGGAGTGAAAATTAATCAGAGACCCCTCCCACCCCAGACATCAACCTTTGGAACTTGTGCCATCAGGCAGCCCTTACAGAGTTGAAAACAAAAACAAACAGAACAAGAAATATTTCTTTGCAAATGTATTAAAAGGCACACATTGAATAATATTAGCCTACAATAATGACATTCGATTCAATTATTATTACAAACCTTTATGATGGCAAAGTGTGTGCGTATGTGTGACACAAATGTGTGTGTTTTCAGCCCAGAAAGGGTTCTGCAGATCGCCTATGAGGTTCTGGAAGGCCTGGTCTTTATGAACAAACATGGTATGGTGCACCGGGCCCTCAGTGTGCACAATGTGCTCCTGGATAGCAAGGTAACATTATCATTAATTCAAATACAATGCAGTGATTTTGTGAGATGATCTTAACTGGAGATGTCATTTTTTGTAGGGCAACGTCAAGCTGGCAAAGTTTGGCCTCTATCACATGACCGATCACGGCGCTGATGTGGACTTTCCAATTGGGTATGTCGTTTTTTTCCCTCTTGATTTGTCACATCATAAAGGTCCTCCTAGATCTTTCTGAGATGGAGAACCTGAAAAACAGCAACATCAGAACAGTAGCACAAGATAGGTTTTTGGAAAAAAGTAAATAGGTATCACTATCCTTGTAACTACAGATAGAAGCCACCAGGTGGCGTTAAAGGACTATTTTTGTGTAAATCAAGCTCCTCAACACACTTCAACAGCTTCTTGGCTTCATGATGCGTCCAGGTAGTGGATGGATATTGCTTTGCCCTGAGTAAAAAAATGAACAAAATAGCAATCAGCAACTAAGAATGGATAGTTGCCAAAAAGTCTTCCTGGGAATCAGCGAAATTGCAGTCAATCCATTCATTTTAGATGCCAGCTGACTTTTGTACTAGATGTAGGTAAGCTCAGGTTGGTTGCCCACCAATCGCAGGGCACATATAGACAAACAAGCTTTCATGTTCACATTGACGCATATGAATAATTTAAGAGACTCCTATAAACGTAATTTGATGATTGTGGGAGAAAGCGGAAATTCTCTGAACATCCGCAAGCAGGAGGAGACTTCATGCACGAGGGAGATTCAGACCCAGAGCCTCTTGTCAGCGAGCCAATATGCTAACTACTAGCACACCTTACTGCCCATCAACAAGTGTCTTATGTTATTTTGCAATTCGCAAAGAGGAAGGATGTCCGACACTGATGACTCATGAAAAAATAATCTTTTGTTAAAAAAACACGTGGCACAATTTTTGAGAGGATCGCTTCAAACATAATGTTCTGCAATTTTGATAATTTATACAGGGGGTTTACAACATTTTTTCACTTTTTTTTGTTTTTTTTATTCCAAACATTAATATATTCCAAGAATGGTCAAGGAAAAACATCCTTACAATCAAAAGTCAGCAAACAAAACACACCAAGTTAACACAAAACAAACAAAAGCAGCATCAGCCATATACCCATCCAATGTTCTATATCACGTCACATCGTTTTTTTTTTAATTTTTAAAATATAATCATAGCTTTTAATATAAACTGTTATTGAGTTAAATCTACTTAATCACTACAGTTAATAAAGTCTCAAAGTATCACAGAGATTATACAACATTTATTTTTTCAACATCGTTCCAAAGCATGACACAATATAAAAATGCCCAAACAAATTTATCGAAGACTCTGATTCTGAGAAACAAAAGTGAAATTACACAGACTCAATTAATCTTCAAATATTTAACATTTACTTTGTAGGCAACAAATGATACATAAATTTGACTTGAAAAGTTAACTGTTTTGCACGTCTACAGTAGTCTTATACATATATCTTGTCCCTAGATAAAGGACAGTGGAATGCATGCAGAATATGAAACCATTTTGAGTCGCTTATTGATGAATGTCAAACTAATAGTTTAGTTGTACCTTGATTAATTTTCTCTTTCCAATACCTTCCTATTGTTGCTTTTAATTGCATATATGTATGAGTTGAACAAACCAGAAAACATGCATCTTTATTCTTCATATTCCATTATTTTGCTATTTTTGGATGTAGTTTCTATAAAAATTGTTTTTTATAGTCTTCCCTTTGCAGCTGTGTTGGCGTCGGCTCGTCCTAGAACTTCTCCATATAAGAAATTCAAGTTACTTTCGTCTCCGGAGGAACAGCACTCAGCCATGAACCTGACTGTAAATTACTTGGACAAAGAATCAAAATGTGTGAACCTCACAGGTACCCATCATACCTTGCTCCTGAGGTGATTGCGCAGGGCTCCTTTCACCCCAGTGCCCCTGCAAATGAAGCTCCACGGCCCTCGGGACCCAAAACTGACGTGTGGTCACTTGGCATTTTGCTGTTTGAACTGTGTGCTGTAAGAATGTTTTACATCAGATTACATTCAAGATAGTCTTGTTGCCGTGACACCTCTTTTGTTTCTTTGGTGGATCAGGGTCGACGGCTGCTGCATAACATTGACATCAATGAGAGGCTGAAGTTCATTCTAAATCTGGGTAAGCCGGTCTTTTACCAAAAATCTATATGACCTTTGGCAGACCCCTATGAAGATGTTGTCTGTGTCTTTTTTAGGCTGCATGGATGACATTGTCACAGTCCTTGCTGAAGAGCATGGCTGCCTGGAAAACATTAAGGTAGTCCTCTGACGAGCTGTATTTCAGCCTGGAACGTGTCCATACATTGAACTTAAAGGGGAAGTCGACCCCCAAAAATTATTGACAATATGTATTCTGATTAATATTCATTCTGATTAATATTTCGTGGCCATTTTGACACTTGCTGTTGACTGAAAATGACATCACAGTTCCGCAGGGCTCGTGTTATGACCAATCATGGCTCATCTTCAGAAAATAGGTGAGCTAAGATTGATCATTATCTGAGCCCTGAGAAACTGTGCTGTCATGTTCAGTCAACAGCAATTGGCAAAATGGCCGCTCCCTGAGATGGCTAAAAATTGTTGGATTTTGCTGCTTAACTCATACTCCGCGAATAGAACATCAATCAGAATGCCATGCTTACACTTTAAAAGTGAAAGCACATATAAAATATTATTGTAAATCATTTTTGGGGGGTTGACTTTCCCTTTAAAGGTTTATGTTCGCTTACTAGATCATCAGTCGGGATGATAATTAGTCTATTTGAAATTAGGATTATTATTTTCCCCAAATGAAATAATGGAAATGGAAAAAAATCCCTTCTCTTGATTAACTGTCATGCAGGTTTAAAAAATAATGTTGAAGAACAATGAATCGCGTATATTTAACTTTGATTTGTTCAACGCAATGGCGAGATTTCTGCATATGTTTTAGCCGCACCTTTCATTTTGATATAACCTAATACTGTTTTCCTATGTCACAATTAGTTGACATTGTATTGCTCATATTGGATCGAGAAACCAAATGTTTTCCTATATATTCACTTCTACTTCCTGTTCTGTGTTTTCTGATATCCTTCAGTCGTGTCTGAAAAAAAAATCTAGAGAGAAAACAAGAGCACTCTTTTGAGCCACAGTTTTTTTCCGTAAATTCCGGTCCAATTTTACAATTGCTTGCTCCAATTTCTATTTTAATATGAGAAGCCTTAAGGTTAATTTAGAAATGGCTTTTGACAACAAAAAAAACAGAGAAAAAAAAAACAGCTTGAGCTTTGCTAATCAAATTCTTTTGACAGGAGCTGCCCGAGAACATTGTAGAGTTGCTGCGGAAATGCTTAACCTTCCTTCCTTCCAAACGGTATGTCCGTCATTTCCTCTTTTCTCAATATGCTTTTTGAACATCAGATAGGGCTAGGCGATTACAGTACTCAATTTCACCCTCGGCCTATACACTAACAACATGGCAGTGAAGAGAAAGAAGCTTGTGAAGGACAGTCAATGTTGGTGATTGTGTGACATTTTTTTACTTTTTAAAAAGTGACTAGTGACTGTAATTCTTGCGAAGAAATAGACAATATGAGCGGAATAATTTTCAAATTGTCTTGCGTATGACAAGAAAGGAGTCCTATGGAAGACGATCACAGTGGCACTGAACACAGCAAAGAGAGAGTGCTAATTTATCGGTTACAAAGCAGTCATTTGTCGGCACATCACAATCTTTTGACTCGAGGTATGTGCCGCTACATGAGAAAACACATTTATATCTATTATTTTGGGGAGGTTTCTCTACGTTAATAGTGGCAGAGAAAAAACATGCTGGGGAATTTTTTTTCAAAGCTAGCTAACTCATTGTCATCTGCTTTTTCTGGAGGATAAGTGAAGGGGAAAATTGATTAAAATTGGATATTTGAGAACTCAATCAAGGATTTTATTTTAAGGTCATATCACTCAGCCCTGAAGTCAGATTAATATTGAGATCCTGTGTGAATAATTAGAGCTCAGGTGTGCTACCCATCACATGAGGTATGCTTGCTAACAATCATTTGTACATAAAGCTGACATAACACGTTTAATTGTCGCTCATAGTGGCAAAGAAAGTATTTGCAACTCAAATTGTTACGGAATCTACTTCACTTTCTGGGATTTGAACACAGGTCTGTTGCCCTTTTTGTATTCACTCTAGCAGTTTTCAAATCAATTAAACAATATATAATAGCTTGGAGCGTGTTTAAAATATTAAAGTAGTCAAATTTAAAAGTGTCTGGAACATCTTTTCATTTTTATGCGTCCGGCCCTTGGAGGAAATTATTTAAACACCCCTTCCATAGATATGAAGCACGTGATACAGTCCGCCATTCAGTTCTAAGAACAAATAAAACTTCAGAGGAACAAATGGGCTCCACATCCTTGGATGTTATGAAACGGCAAATGACACCAACAAACAGATGCTGTGTGTGCTACCTCCAGGCCGAGCCCAACCGAGCTTTTGGGGGACGTTGTGTTCGATGACGTGTCGTGCCTGTCCGCGCCCTTCCAGAAGCCCGTCAGCCTGTTCTCGTCCTCGCTACGCTGTGCACATCTGGAACTCCCCGAGGACATCAGCGACCTTTGCAAAGGTTGGCCTCAGATGCTCACTTTGTGCATGTTGCATGCTGATATTTCACCTTACATGCTCGTCAATAGCGGCAGTCAAATGTCTCTCCTGGGCTAGAACTGAAATTATTCAAGTGGAATTTCTGATTGTGGTACCTGGACGTGTAGTAATTCTTGATATTCTTGAATGATTATGTTGTATTCAGTGTTTTTTGGGGAGGCAGGGGTGTGGCTGGATTTTTGTACTTTTAAACCATCATCTAATACAGGGGTGGGCAAACTTTTTGATTGGCGGGCAACAATGGGTTCTAAAATTTTATAGAGGGGCCGGACCAGGAGCAGGTGGATGGAGTATTTTTGTTAACCTCACCTCATCGGAGAAAAAAAATAAATTTAATTTTAAATGACAGTGAACAAAAGCATAACAACAAAATATCTGCGTTTGACCCACCAGTGTATTTTTTAGAAATTTTTTAGAAAATAAAGCATTAGCAAGGTTTATTCATTTAATTTTTTTCAAGTTCGGTGGGCCGGATTAAAACGTTTAAATGGCCGCATGTGGCCCCTAGGCCGTAGTTTGCCAACGCCTGATCTTATATATTCATATCCAATAGATTCTAAAATTATAATTCAGTCCAAAATGTGAGGTGAAAACAATTCATTGAAAATAGTAAAATCATTTTATGTCAGACCTTTGTCATTAAGGCTGCAGGGGTAGCCCCAATATTTGATCTGTGTACATCAATACCACCTCAGGAGAAGAAAATTATTTTTTACTCGTCTTGTAGGGGACAACGATGACTACCTTTCAGAGCGGGCCATCAACGAGGTGTACCACCTGTGGTGCCTTGCGGGGGGTGACCTCGAGAAGGAGCTGACCAACAAGGAGATCATCCAGTCCAAACCTCCCATATGCACGCTTCCCAAGTACAGTACATCGATGTTTGTGTGTTGCCGCATGATTGAACAATCTTCTTAATCACGCCCCGTCCCGTGTCTTGTTCATATGTAGTTTCGTGCTGGAGGATGGAGAGTCATTCGGCCAGGGCAGGGATCGCAGTTTCTTGCTCGACGACACCACGGTGACACTTCCTCTGTGTCAGCTCAGAAATGTAAGACCAACAAGAATGAATCAAAAATCCCTCTACGCTATATAAAGCACAACCAGTGGGGTCCATTTTCTTTTAGGGCTGAACAATTTTCCTAAACAAAATAATTGGGAACCAGAAATCTTTTAATAGTTCAGCCCTGCTATGTGATGAAAGGCTCATTGTGAACAGTAAAATGATATAAAGATGATCTTTTGCCCTTTTACAGAGACTAAAGGACGTCGCAGGAGAATCTTATTTCCCTCTACTGGAGGATGAGTAAGTGGACCTGGCTTTCCGTCTCTTATTTTTCATCCTATTGCCGAAGAGGCTTGAATTTACCCGACTGCAGATGTGGGCAAATGCCAATTACGTTAATTTGTCCAGCCATTTTCAGTAGCGCTTATCCAGGCTTGCAGGAAGTTGTCGTTAATTCTGATTGAAAAGCAAGACTATACCCTGGACTAGTCACCATATCATCACATGGCATGCATGTGCGTTTGACTTTGAGTAATGACACCACACGCCGTACGTTCATCTGCTTGCTCCAGACAGTCAAGTCTGGCTCATTCCAACAGCGCCAACGAGCTGTCAGCCACCGTCACGCTACCCCTCATCATCCGCGAGAGAGACACAGAATACCAGCTCCTCCGCATCATCCTCTTCGACAGGCTGCTCAAGGTCTCCCTTGCCTGCACACTTTGACTCTAACACACTTCTTTCGAATAGTTAATATCACAAAATTCATCTATTTATTAACGTTCGCAGGCTTATCCTTACAAGAAGAATCTCGTGTACAAAGAGGCCAAGGTGGATATCCCCCCTCTTGTGCGTGGACTTGCCTGGGCTGCACTGCTGGGCGTTGAGGTACAAAAGAAGTTCTCGAACAAGTTCAATGCCACCCAAATGCACCCTCATGCGTCTTTTATTTTGTACAGGGGGATATTCAGGCCAAATACGAAAGCATCGACAAGGACACGCCCATTCCGACTGACAGACAGGTAACAGCAGAGCTGTCTGAAGTACTTTCACTTCATACTTAAGTTGATGTACTTATATGTCTGTTAAAATAAATATTCAGGTAAAAGAAGTACTGATTCATATCCTTTACTACTAAAAAAAGTACAAATGTACTCTGAAATCGACTTAAATCAAGAGTTTGCAGTTTTTAGCCTCACTTATATTAAAAAAAAAAGCAAATTCACCCCTATAAGTACAAAAGAAAAAAACTATTTTACTGATAATTATAAACAATACCAATTTCTATAACATGGTACAATATAATAAAACAAACGTTTTTTGTGTGCACAAAAAATAGTTTTACTCTTGCATGCATGGTGCTCATACTGAGGAGAGAAAAATTTCAGAATGTTGTAAACTGACAAACAATAAATGCTATATGAGCAAATATAAACAACTGAAAAATATATACCTCTACCTGTATGTGTTTTTTATGCATTCAAATTATTCGTGGAATCATTCTCTCAAATAAGGCCATAGATGGGGGATATCCTGCTTCTGTGGCATCATCATCGTTAATGTTCCCTGGTTTTCCTTCCTCAATGTCGCTGCCGTGTGCTTTTCTGGCCTTAGAATACTCCAAGATCACAATCGATCAAGATCGCAACCGCAGTTGACTTCTCCTCTCTTGAATGATGTATTTTTTTTTCTTTGTGTTGTCATCCACGGACATTGAAAAACAAACAACAGTCCCGTTATCAAATGTTGGGAGTAAAAGTCAGAAAAATAAATCAAATAAAGTACACTGAAAAATCTACTTTTGTACATTACGAAAGTATTTGTTGTGTATTGCATCCCACCACTGCAGCGCAGCCATTTGAATGCTCAAATAATTCAGTCATGGCGTTTAAATGCGAGTCTGTTTTCGCTCACAGATCGAGGTGGACATCCCGCGCTGCCACCAGTACGACGAGCTGCTGTCCTCCCCACAGGGTCACGTCAAGTTCAGACGTCTCTTGAAGGCCTGGGTGGTCTCCCATCCCGACCTGGTCTACTGGCAGGGTCAGTCTATTCACCTTGTATGGTGTAATATAGGATTGGCCACTAGGAGGGAGTCGTGTACCATTTCTGCCTGAGCCAGAAGTACAATGACTGCAAAAAATATTATTTATTTATTGTATAAATATTTTTTTCTCACAGCGCTACGGATTAAATTATTACATACGTTTTAAAAATGTCAGATGGCTTTAAGATGACAACTGTTGAGGATCCTCTATAGATCCAACTATTTGTTTATAATATTAGACTTATTTTCCTCAAATAAATAAATAAAAATATAATAAAAAAATACCTAAATATAATTACTGGAAATTCAAGCAATATTTTGACTTTATTTTCTTAACATTTTCTTATAATTTCTTTTTTTTATGGCCGATATATGTCTTCATATCATGTAGGTGTGATAAAAGACACCTAATGTGGTTCATTTAGGACCAAAATGTGCCATATCAATCTGATCCAGATTGCACATTTAGGAGATTTCATATACATACTAAATCTCGATGTACCTTATGCGCTTCAATACGGTTGATGGAAACATTTACTCTTTTGTTTTTTTCCCTTTTAGGTTTGGATTCACTTTGCGCTCCATTTCTTTACTTGAATTTTAACAACGAGGGTAAGAAATCACCAACTGCTGCTCTTTGTGTTTGTGCAATGGTTTTGTTTTGTTGTTTTAGATCTCTGTGCTTTTCACAGCGTTGGCATATGCATGTATGTCCGCATTCATCCCAAAATACCTCTACAGCTTCTTCCTGAAGGACAATTCGCACGTCATTCAAGGTGAGATTGAGAAAAATGATTAATTGTACTCATGATACCACCATTGCGATTGCTGCCTTGTTTAGCCTGCGTGATGATGAGCTACTAAAGGAGAAAACAAAATGCAAAGGCTATCAACATGGTTGCAGCGCAGTTCAAAAGCATTGTCACGGGCTGCAGCCAGCTGCTCAGTGTTGATTGCATTTTTTGGGGTGGGGGTTCAAAGCTGTGAGTAGAACATTTAAAGCTCACTTAATGCATTCCCACATATGTGCCGCATCATTTGGCAATCAGGAATGAAACTGGAAAAAAATTTGAAACCGTTCCTGCCTGACTGATAAAAAGCGACAAACTGGACTATTGTCCTCCCCTTTTAGGTGGTCCAGAGAATCAGCTTTATGTTTATCTGTCTGGTCCAAGCGCTTTTGTTGCTAATAAAAAATGACATGCTTTAGCTGCCAACATAGACAAATAATAAATCCGAGGTTAAGCAATAAAAAAAAGTGTTACTATTGAGCTCTCTATTCGTTGTTCCTTGTGCCAGTTTCATCCTGACCGAATTTATAAATCTTCTCAAAGTTGGACCCAAAGTTCACCCTCAATTTGATTACGTAATCTTGCCAAGACATTTTAGACTACTGAATACTACCACTGAAGAACTTCACTTCAAGACCATCAAACACCTTTGGGATGAACTAAAACAGATTTTATTTCCAAACGCTTTTGGGCAGAAGCATTTGCACATCTTTTTTTGTATAACGTATTTCACAACAGCTGCAGTAGTAACTTATCATAGAGTATAACATAAGATATAAGGAGATTTAATCATTATTCAATGGTTTCATAATCAGTATTCTTTTATTTTGACACGGTATTCTGGAAGACGGCAATCGTTGTTGCAGAGAGGCTTTGCAATGCAAATCATGTTTCATGTGAAAATCAAGCACAATTCCTGAAAATTAGGCAATATTATCCGTAAACAAACACAAAACAGGTGAAGTCAAAGTACAAACTCTTATTTTGATAACTTGTATTCAGTCAAAGCACATTCATCATAAATCAATTAATTGTCCAGAATATCAATATCTCAAAGACTAGAACAAATTTAAAGAAACTGATTTAATTTCCGGACTCAGCAGTCCCAAAATACCCAGAAACCATTCAAATATCTTTGGCAGTCATTTTTTTTATTATTATTATTATTGGTCAGTGTTATTTTCGTCTTCATCAGACAGGTGAATTATGAAGAGTTTTGATTTTAAACATACAAGGGCTTTTAACTCATATGTACAGATCTAAATCCTCCTTAGTTCTCATTATACTTGAGGAGTGAAGCGTCCAAAAGCACAACCAAGGTTAATGCTGTTGCTTTTTAACTTTTTTTACTCTGTTGGGCTGAATCACAGAAGCAGAGGATGTTCACCAGTCCTTTGTGGCCTGTTTTTCAGAGTACCTGACCGTCTTCTCGCAAATGATCGCCTTCCATGACCCCGAGCTCAGCAACCACTTGAACGACATCGGCTTCATCCCTGACGTAAGAGTGCAGACATTGCAACATCCTTCATATTTCCTTTGGTCAGTTTGTTTTTGAAAAGATGCTGTTTCAAATCTGTGAGCATTTAATACAAAAGCATGCGACTGAGTTGTTATATCTCTTCAAGTACTCTGGGATTTATTTCATCCTTTTCTATTCGGCGCCACTCATTTAGATGAAACAACCCCGACTGATTGTTTTTGCTCCGTGTCTGTGTGCAGTAAAAATATAAATGAAACAGCAGCCTTTGGAGTTTTGACACTAAGCACGCATAACATGTATAAAACTGCTGAAATGCCTCAGAAAAGAAAATGGGTTTTTTATTCGTTTTAATATTGTTCAACAAGATTTATGTTTGAATTCTCAATATCAATCCAAGTCATTTGATTGTAAGGACCATGAATCACATCTTTCTCTCTGAACCTCATCCAGCACTCAGGCCAGCTCAACACCAAATTTATGGGAGGATTTAATAGAAATATGAATAAAACACTTTTTTTTAAGTTCCCTCTTGAATTGAAGTCAAAATAACTAGGATGACCTAATTGCAAGCAAAAATAAATTAAAATGTACGCACGCAATCCATCCATCAAAATGCCCAACTTTTAACTTTTTTGTCAATTTTGTCTTTCAATTAGTTTGGCTGCTTGAGGGGAAAAAAATCATACTCATTTGTTCTCGAGTTGCGGTCCTCTAATACATATTTTGTGGTATATTTTTTTAAAGGCAGGTAAACTGACAGCCTGGTTATTTACCTCAAACACTAACTTGCTTTTGACTGGCAGTGGATGTATCAGGAAAAAAGTCACAATAAAAATGTTTATTTTGTGATATCAAGTACTATTACATGCGCAAGTGGTCCTCATGTCCTGGCTAAAACATCGTAATACAGTACACCCACAAGAAAATGCAATTAATTGACGCCCAAACTGAAAGGAAACTGTAATTGACAAAGAATTTTCAATCGAGTATTCAAAAGTGAAAGTTTGATTTTATGATTGTTTATTTGTCCCAATACCTTTGGTCGTATATAAACAGCTTTAAATGCTACACCATCCACCTGATATGGATTTAAATACCTTCAAGTTAAAGCTGAACGTCTGCAGCTAAAGTACATGTTTATTTAATTTAAAATTAATTGTGGTGGTTAAAGGAAAAAAATTGTGTCTATTTCAAATATTTCTGGACGCAGACTGTTCGGGTTGGTAATGTTGTCTCTGACCTAATCACCTAAGAAAAGGAGTTCCACATAGTTCAATGTTAGGACCGCTTTGCTTTCTTTTCTTTGGAAATAAAGTTGGTAATCAATCAAATCATTCTCGGCATCTCATGTCTGACCATAATCCTGACCTCCGGCTGCTGTTTAAAATGTACAGTCTGATTTTGTTTCAACGTGATCATATTGATTCCAAATGCGTATTAATTAAAAGTCAACGGGTGAATTTGCGAATAGCAAATCACAAAAAGTTAGGTGTAACAGGCACCTGTTGGCCAAAAATAAATAAATAAATAAACCCTCAGTTAATTTGATGTACTGCTGAAGCGTGGAAGGTGTCCTCCCCAATAAATCCCGGGGCCAAAAGCAGACCTCACTTCATGCGTATCCAGAGGTTTAATTCAGGTCATTTTCCATTTGGCTACATCTCCCCCTCCCGGCTGTGCCATTTATGCTGCCTCTAATCCAATCTGGCCCAAACTCAGCATCCTGTCGGTTGAAATTGAGGCTGCGACCGGTGGCGCTGCTTATCGTTTGTGCGCGAGGAGCGAAACAACGGCATGCTCCTCGCCTCACCCTCCCTCAATTATCTGTCAGCTGAGTGGCCGAGATAAGCGCCAGCTGTCCACACCCAGCGATAACTCTCCCCCGCACCCCCCCAGTACATCTGGCAGGTGTGCGTACAGGTGCTTCATTAACAGCCGACCATGCTTCACAATGTATTCTTGTACTCTAATTTAGCATTTATAGGAGTCCTTAGGGGCCGAATTGAGAGATTGCAAATTGGTATAATGAGATTAATTGCGACTCGGAATCAGAGTCAGCAGTTTTTTGTTCCTTCTTTGGTGTCTGTTCCTTCAGGGCTTGCAGAGTTAAGTCACTGACTAAAGCCCATTTCGTTATGCTCATTTCAGCACATTGTGGAGAGCAAATGTTGCTTTATCTCACAAATGTTTTCCCCCCTTGTCTCTTACATTCACAGCTGTATGCCATTCCTTGGTTCCTGACCATGTTCACACGTGAGTATTTATCATGTCACTTTTGCACGGACATCCTGCAAAATTGTGACTTATTAAGTCACTTTAATTTCCCCACGAGGGACTAAAAATATTTTAAATCTTAAAATCAAATTTAAATTGGGGCATGGCTGGAATATGTCTTCGCCTTTTACAAGTAACCCAGCAAAGAAAAAACTTGCCGTAAAACTGTGACCCATATTGTCATCAGATTCTGAACAACCTCAGCATCTGGTGTGACATTTAAAATGATTGTCAACTACGACTACAACTACTACTTGAGCAGGGTTAACCAAGCCCTGAGAATAACAAAAATAATTGAAGACCCCTAAAAATGTTGAACCTATAATAATGGTTTAACGTCGTCTCTGAGTCAAGATGCAATCACTTCAACATACTTCCTTGGCACCAATTACTTACTAGTTAACTTGGACTTGGGTCTTTCTCGAAAGTAGCTGAGGGTGGGGCCCACAGAAAAAAGAGAATAGTACTCAATATGTGTCTGGCAACAGCGGCGAACTTCAGGTAATTTCCTAATTGGCTCATTTCGTTTCATGTCCCAATCAGAGTTTGTGGCTCGGCCAAACTCACTGTTGATTGTGTCCACATGTGTTTGCAAGCACTTTTGCTAATAATGATCAACGGCCACTTAACAACATAACTTTTTTTTTTCTCACATGTATTAGCGAGCACCTTTATCTCTCTCACTCAAGTTTAACCGGATTGTTGGCATTTGTGTCACCTGCCTTTCACACAGGTGTCAACCCCTTCTCAATTACCACGATGATACTAACGCCATAGGCAGAAAATTCTTGTCATCTTCATCCTGATATTCCATGTCATGCTGCTCATACAGAGCAACGGCAAAAAACTTCCAGCTTTTATTAAAGGACTACAGTTTGGATGTGTGGTGGCAGTGGACAAAGTCCATTAGCAGCTCCCGTTGTCTGCTTCCATTTGGGGAGCAAAGAATGAATAAGACTGAAAAGGTCAGCAGCTCCACCGGGGATATAATTTTCATATTTTGTGACCTTTATTCAGTCTACTGATTAATTTGTAAAATATTTTGAATGACTCAAGCCAATGGGCCAGCTGCATCTAATTCTTTAGAGCATCTAAAAATGCAGGGACTCGGCAGAAAAAAAAAATCCAAAATGGTAAATGCCCCTTTTTTTTTGAAAGCCCTTTAAGTAAAAGTGGTAGTCTACACATCAGTACATCTTGATTGTTTTATTTCAAATCAACTGTGGTGGTTTACAAAGATGAAAATTACATTTAACGCTGTCATTGTCCAAACTGGATGTCTTTCCTGGTTTAGTTTCCACAATGTGTCCCGGCATGTGAAGCACACACATTGAGAATGTGGCTATGCTGGAAAGGAGAGTGAAGCATGACCTTCTTGGCGTCTTCTCACCCCCCCCGGAGGCAGAGTCCACCTTAAGGTGTCCTGCTCTGACTGCTAATGTCCACCTTCCGACTATCAGCCGGTTTTTCAGGGTCATGCTCTGGTCACATACATAAATAAACATGTATCCACATTGAATGCCACCCCAAGGCCACAGTGCACCCACAGGGGATCCAAATAGGTGGATGATCGATCGCATTCGCATGTGAAAACTATCATTTAAAAAAATAATAAAAAATAGGACAGCCATGTTAAATATTCTGCCAGAAATCCACCTCTGCATGAAAATTCCCCTGGGCAACCTTTCCTCAGCACATTTCTTTTCCGGGTTGGCCTTTTTTTTTTTTTTTTTTTCTTTTTGCATAAACACAACCACGCTTTAGCCAATGTATAATTCACATATGCAAATCATGGCTTTTTATATACAAAGTGTTTTCATTGTGACTCGATCCTGTTGTCTCGCATGCTCAGTGCTGCGTCTCTTTGAATTCTTATTTTTTTTTTTCCATATCTTGCGCCCGTCTTTGCAGATGTGTTCCCGCTGCACAAGATCTTCCACCTGTGGGACACGCTGCTGCTGGGGAACTCGTCATTCCCCCTATGCATCGGCATGGCCATATTGCAGCAGCTCAGGGACCGCCTTCTTGCCAATGGCTTCAATGAGTGCATCCTGCTGTTCTCTGACCTGCCAGGTGACTATTAACATGTATCGTAAGACACTGTAACACCAACACCACCAGGAGCACCAACACTTTATCCTTGGTAAGGGCAAAGCTGTCCTAACAAGCCTAATTTCATGATGAAGCTTTCTCAGATAAGAGAATATGTACATGCACATGTTTTTTTTTTGTATTCAAATACATTTATAATGTGCTTTAAGGTATTTCGACGGTAAAAAAAAAAACAAGTTTTATATGATGTCACTATATTGCAGATTTTGACCTGGGTTGGAATGTAACTCCCACAAGGAACAGGAAGTCATTGAGTCATCACTTTGGGCCGTTTTTTAAAAACTTAAAGGGGGGGAAACGGTACACTTTTACTCCCACGTTTTCTGCTTCAACCAACCTGGCATAATGATGCCTTCATAATCATCTGGTTTTGTAGAACTGCCCTAAATTTCACACTTCAACGTAAGTTTAAGTCAAAGTTCTTAAAACCACTGCAAGCACTGGCATCCCTCCTCTGTGAAATCCTTCTCCTTATCTGCTGTTGCTGGTTGAGTGTGCATCTGTGTGGAAATGAGATGCAAGCAGGCTGCCTCCAGCACCAAAACACTCCAGTTACAGCGACGTTATATGGACAAAAGTCTTTAGACAGCTGGCTATTGCTGCACAGTGGAGGCTTGGCTCACTTTGGGGAGGTATGTGTTAAAATCAGATACAAGACGTGGTTATTATTCCAAGTACCCTACCATTTTAGGTGCTGAAATATTTTACTTCCCAGTCTCCACTTTTCAGCCCTTGTGAACAACCACATCCTGTTGTGTCATTGCTGAGCAGAAGAATAAAATAAAGGAGCTATGTCTTGGTTATTGTAAGCACATTGAGGTATTGGAGTCCACATTCTGATTAAACTTGTGAGGTAAATACAAGAGATGTTCGCTCTACGCTATTGTTCTTCATTCGATGCCTCGTGGTTTTCGCCGGTAATATTAGACTTCTAACGACGCTGTTGCCTTTGGGATTTGCGGTTATCTCCCTCTTATTGTGGCCTCACACGGAGCATTTTTTTCAGGCAAAACATGAGACCCGCACAGAGCGAGCATGTGGCATTACAATGAACTTGAGAATGTACAAAATGCTCTGGAGGGGTGATTTCCCTTTTAAAGCTCTTGCTTTGGCGAATGCCGCTGGGCCTTGCTTTCTGACCTTTCTAAAAACAAAACAATGAGAACCAAGGCCAGCAACCTCCCGCCTTCCCAAACCTTGTCCTACCTGACATGCGCATGTGACTGAGCAAGCAGAGCAAGGCGGAGGCAGTTCTCCTTATAAAGTTCAAATATGTCAGGCGAAAAAAGATGCAACCAGCTCCTTTGCCAAGGTTTGCAAAGTGCGAGGGCCCTTGCCAGCTTTTTAATGTCCAAAGCGGCCAGCCTTGTTGTTGCTGCTTCAGTGTCAAGTTTACCGCTTAAACATTTCATAACAGCATCACTGAGGAGGAAAGTCGATCAAATCTCAGCTTCCAAGGACGATAAAGCGAAAGTCTACACTGCAATGCTTCTCTAAAGTTCTAAACTTAACTCTACGTTCCCTCTCTTTTTATTGATTTCCGACGTCCGTGTTTACACGTGCGTTCTTCAACCTAAGGGATGCGGGTTTCATGCGAGCTGTTGAAGACACGTGAACTTGTTCTGCTGTAAGTGTGTGCATGTAAGTGGTTGATTACTTGTGTACATGAGTCAATAATGCTTCGAGCGTTACACTGCAAAAAACAGATAAGGGAAGTCGAGGCCTCCGTCCTCGTTATCTTCCTTTTACACTTTCACATCTGATGGTTGTTTGGGAAACAGTTATGAAAGCAGAAGCGATATTCTTCATTGCTGAGCAATAACATTTCAAATAGAGATGATGCAAGCAATGTTTCACCTCGATATTTCTTGCAATCTATTAATACTGTTTTCAAATCAGCCGGGCAACGAAGCAAATCTGATAATTATTCGCTCATTTCCCTTCCATTTATTTGTCATCACACAGAACCTCCCATCAGGTTTTATTCAGAGGAATCATTAATTATGTACAAACATGAGGTCACTTCTTAAAGGGTATGTTCTGTGTTTATACCTGCGGTAGAATAGTTCTGGGGCTGGTGCTCTTGCTAAATGCCTTAAGGAATTAAATCCAGCATAGTAATTGTCTAACACCAAAAGTGAAACTGCCCGTGTTTTTTTTTTCTTATATTTAGGTTGGCCATAACTTACATGACAATAAAAATATGGGTCCTGGGGTGAGACCACTTGAAACCCCTGTTCGAGACACTGATATTCTGTATGTCACATAGGATCCAGTGCAAAGTCTGGAAGTGACTGTCAGTGGAAAAAGAAGCTTACAAAACATGTCAGCTTCGAATATTTTCTAAAACTGCCGACGTGCAGTAAACGCAGTGTAGGTCTATCACCAGATGAATTGTTTCTCGTTATTTTCAGGAAGTGTCATGATTTGATGTTGTAATCGTGTCAATTGATTATAGCCTTTAATTACCAAAAGCGTAAGAAATTAGTGCTGCAACATTGCGCCTGCAAGCATGCACCTGTGGTCAATCAATCTCATTTTGTTTGGCCGATAGCTTCGAGCGATCCAACTAAAAGTCGCTCTTGTTTAGGGACTTCATTGATTCGCAGTGGAGCATTGCGGTATTTATTGATGATGCAGCAGCATTTGCCTTCACGGAACATTAGTATCTGTCTCCGTAAAGAGGAATTGGGCAGAGAACTTATGAGCTTGTAGATTTGACAGGGAGCAACAAACCACAGCTACTATTGTTGATCTCCGATGACATGAAGTTCAGTCCTGTAAATTGACTTCCAACATCAAACAGGGCTACTTGGATTTTCTTACACTCGTCTTAAGCAAACGAGTCTTGACTGAATCCCTGCATGCAAGCAGGCTGAGATTTTCTGCTGTTGACATCTACAGTGTGCAGAGGTCCCCTTCCCAAGGCGTTGTGAAATATCAGTCAGTTTTTGCATCAGGAAATGGTGTGCCCAAGCAGCACTATGGTCGAAATGACCAATTTCATTTCTTCTTTGCTGAATTATAATGGCACAATTAATTAGCCTTTTGTAGCATTCCTGTTAATTGGATTTGGGGGTTAATTTTCTGAATGATACAATCTGATGTTTTGTCATTACAAATGTAGTGCTCAATTAATCAACTGTCACTTCCTGACAATTGACCAAATTCTTAACAATAATTAAATAATCGATTATTATGCTCAACCCTGGTTGGAATGTCCTGTTTCGGTCCAAACATGGAAAGTGGCAGAAAATTAGTAAATCAAACAAAAACGTCCACGTCATATTAGTACATGTAGGAATAACTTTGGCCCTAAATTCCAAATTAAGGCTCCAAGCCTCCAACCCATTAGGAGCATCAATTACATTAGGTCGCTGAGCCATGGTATTGCGCCTTCTGGCATGCAACACAATAAGACAACTGACTGCTTGAGTAACAAAATGTTTTAAGTTTTCATGTCCTTTGTTTATTGCAACCTAGTTAGCACTGCTGTCTTGACTGGCTCGTTGATTAATTTGGGTCCCGTCTGACACCATCACTCCACCCCATCCCACCCTAGAAATTGACATTGAACGCTGCGTCCGTGAATCCATCAATCTCTTCTTCTGGACACCAAAAAGTGCAACATACAGACAACATGCGCAACCACCGAAGGTCTCCTGTGACAATGGCTTTGGAAAAACCACAACGTGCTACTCGTCTGACGATCAAGATTTTCCTAAGACGGACCTAGTGAGTATCGTAATAATATATATTATCACATGTGTTGGCGATATAAGTAACAGTTTAGTAAAAAGCTTCTTTAAAGTGCATGTGGAAAATGTTTATCACAGTGTATACAACACAATAAATGCAGTTGACGTAATTGAAGTAGGAGATGACTGAATGTTTCACAATCATACAAAAAAAAAGGGGGGTGAATCTTCATTTTTGTGTCTGGTTTACCATGTTTTGGAATTTGGCAGATGGCGCTGTACCTTGCTAGTCGTTCCGGCGAATCAAAGAGCTTTTTTCTATTACATGACCTCGGCGTATCTAACAATTTTATGACAGAAAGTATATTCATTAGACTTTCGACAGTTGAAAGCAGGTCTAAGTTGTGGCGCAGGTGGTGAAACATAATTTTGGTGGATTTGATCCAGGCTTCTGTAGACAGATTCTGCATTGTGCAGATGTATTGGTGGATGTCATCATATTTCAGGTTTCCCTCCTCCAACACTATTGATCATGGATTGATGGTATAAACATTATTATCCCACCATTTTTTTTCAGTTTGTTGTTCTTTTCAAATGTGTAGTTCTGTACATGTCTGTTCGTCACATGTAGTACCTTCAAAGATACCCGGCATTAAAATAAGCAAATTGCAGAAAACAAGGTAGTCAAATAATCCGATTTCCTTTTGCAGTCTCGGGAGCCTCTTGTGCTGCAAGACCTGAAGGCTGAAGTGTCCCCACGCATCTCGGCGGAGGACTTCATCGACCTCTGTGAGATGTCGTACGCCGCAAATAAGCGGACCAAAGCTAGAAAGCCAAGAATTATTGCTGTTGACATTCGCAGTGCAGAGGAGTATCCTTACCAGGGTGTTGTGAAATATTCTCATCAATTTCCTCTAAAGGAAATGGTGTGCATACACTGGAAGATTCATTTTGCTCTTATTTTTTATTTTTTTTTTTTACTGGAAGATTCATTTTGCTCTTATTTTTTTCTCTTATCTAATCAGATTTGTAAAATTATTTAAACCATTCAGCCAGTTGGTCAAATTTTGATATTTTTCATTTATTTATTTATTTTAAACGGGACACTGGCATTCATTTCATTCGTCTTCAACCATTTTCCATCGCTATTCTCACAGTAGCTTGAATTACTTTATATATAATAGTTCTATTGTTTTGGGGGTGAATTATAATACTGGGGTTTAAATTTCACACCATGAAAGCAGGGTATAGGTTTCGCCCCACAGAATTGCAATTGTTAAGATCTTTTCGAGCAACTGGTTTTGATAATAATTTCAGGGCCAATCCCATTACTTCCCCTTAAACCTTTATCTTTGTCTCTCCCCCTCCGCATTTAGCTTGTTTGGGGAGATGAAGAAAAAGGGTGGAAAAACAATCCCCCTACAAAATCTTTGGAAACGTACTAGATTTTTACTTGTCTATCAAATTGTAAATAATAATCTCTCTCTAAGAATAATATTGCATGAAGATATTATGTCATGGCGGCGATAGTAGGAAGCAGAGTGCAGGATAGTTTTCATTGGTTATATGGTCTTTAATCTCACGTTAACCAGTTTCAGCAGAGGCCATATGTCTGGCAGCATCAACGTTCCCTTCAGCGCGGCGTTCGGCACCGATGACGAGGTGCTGCAATGTCCAGCAACGGGAACACTCCTGAACTACAGAGGACGGGTTGTTGTCATCATCGGCCACGCCATAAAAAGCGCTTCTGTGGTAAGCACACAGTCAGGCAAAGAACTTGTAAATAATTATTAAAATATCATTCCAAAATTCTAACATCCGAAATTTTATGTTATTTCAAATGACTTTATATTACGGCTTGAAGAAGTACATTTCCTTGATAATTTGTCTGACATCATTCATGGGTTTCTTGTATGCGTCATCTCAGCCAATCGTTGCACAAAATAGATCCATCCATGAGTTTGACCAAGTGCCTGATTGATGTAACATGATGACATCACTTATTTTCTGCTCAAAAGATGTGGGGAACATTTTAAGCAAATGAGCCTCGCTATATAAGTGCACTGCATTTACCATTCCATTTGTTTCCATCACGTAGTAGTTTGATTCCGTTCAATGCTGCCCATTTTTTTGTACTTTAAATCACTTGCAAATCCTGCGAACAGCATCACAAAATTTGCTGTAGTTTTGGAACCCAACAAAATGTCTGTAAATGATGGACGATGTAAACTGGGTGACTTCTGTTTATATTTAAGCTACAATTTGAAGTTACTGATGGTAAAGTCCTGTTTAGACAAAACATAAGGTTCAGGTCTGTCGGGGAGTTGTTACCTTGAATGGCGTCCGGTGTGACAGCCATCTTGGAAATTATGCTCCGGATGGCTTTGACCCTCACCCTGCCTCTCCTCTACAGAGGACAACTCCACGAGGGGGCACAAGTTCACGATCCAAACGCCAATGATTGACATGTCATGCTGTTATACAATAAAAAGTCATTTCTTTGCGTTGCCACCCCCCCAGCAATGCTGCCCTGTATGGCTGCACAAAATGCACATGCAAGAAACTCCAACTGCAGGTATTCTACACTTTTTTTTTTGGATGTGTTAAATGTTCTATCTTTCTGTTTCCTCAGTTTTCCGCTCACCTTGTCAAGGTGAACTTCCCACGGGTTTGCATCCTAGATGGAGGGATCAACAAGCTGAAGCCCACGGGACTCCTGACTGTCCCTTCTCCTCAGATCTGACCGAAGCAGAAGAGTCAGTTGGGAAAGATTATGTACATATTCTTGCTGTGTTGTTTCCGCGTAATATCATGGATAAAAGAATGGATCCACACACGTTACATTTTTATGAATGGCACTTGGCACTGATAATTAAAAAGACTGTGAAACTGGATTGAAAGTTAGTACTGTACTTTCAAAACTATACTCTTAACGGGACACTTCAGCCGGCTGAATGTTGGCAGTTTGCAATTATATAATGTGGTTGTAAAAATGACTTCAGTTAAAAAATTCACCCCCCTAAAAGACGAGTGATTTAAGGGTTTAAGGATTTCCGACAAATTGGCACGACCCCTTTGGGAGCTCGGCTTGTTATTTTTTCCTGTCTCAACTGTCTACGTCACAGCAGGGAGGCAAGCGTGGTAATATTGCTGGCTTTGTCAGTTCTGTTGCCTAAAACAGAGCCAATATTTTTGACTTATTGATGTCAAATGTGAGCCCATATGTTCACATCTACAAAAGTACAGTTGCCGATCGCCTCTCCACTTACACAGGCGGAAGCAGACACGAGCAAGAATGCACTCGCAAACCCTGACTGGTTATATTTCGAACATTCGGCTACACTAGTGCTTCCTGACATGCTCTGTGCCGAATAGATTTCGAATCAACACCTCATCAACGAATCCAAAGGTGGTCTTATAATAACAATCTGCGTCGCAGCGTGACATGTGCTTTTAACCGGGGCCGCTTCAAGATCGTCAATGTCTGATAGCGAACTTCATGACAAACCCAGTTCTCATGTCTTGGTGTAAAGTTGGACTTCGCAAATATCCGGCACGACCCTACTGAGCACATGGAGTGCAGAAAATGGATTAATGGGTGAACATTACAAACTTTGAAAAATTCAGAGCCCCAAAGTTCCAGTGAGGAGGTTGATTCTTCAGCCGAGTGCGGCTGCACCGGACACATCATTTTTGAATGAGTGATGTAGGCATAGCCCCGTGTGACCTTGATGGGAAAAAAGTAAGTCACGCTTATGAATGAAATTGTAAACGGTCCCTGGCGTGACTCCCACCAAGACAGAGGAAGGAGAGGGGGCGGGGCCATATTGCTTATTTTGGAGACTGTGGTTTTCAAATCGATATTTATTCACTGATTTCTCCAAAGAAATTTGATAATAGAAAATGCTGATAAAATAATACTTAAATTGAGCTTGTTATTGAAAACTGGACCAACGTGGCTGGATGATCCCTTTAAATTGCATAAAAACCAAATTTGAAACATAATGGATGACCACGAATTAAAATTGTATTGCAATTTTCTGACAATATTTAGTTGAGGGTTACGCTAAAAGGTAGTGACAAGACCGAGACTTTGGAGAATTGAGTCCGAGACGAGACTAAGACCTTCAAAGGATGGTTTTGGATGACCGCTCTTGAATGACACAGCACTTGGCACCACCCCAGCAAGCTAACACAGCTACCGAATCTAAAGTCTATTCTTACCGGACTTCACAGTTAAAGTGCTTAGCTTGAGAAATGTACTCTTGCTGCTCTACTACAGAAACTGCCCTCTAGCATGTAGTGAATAAAAAGATGCTGTTTGAAAGGAGAACCGTTGGAATTCCTCAGCAGCCCAGAATAGCTAACAATGGTTGATAACAAGGTGAACATCTACAGAGGCGTCAGGTTTACTGCTAGCACTGTGAACAGAGTCTATATTAAGATGGCCGGGACAAGTTTTTATTAAAACCTTAAATTGCAACTGTCAGGGAAACGCATATATGTCTTTGGAATGCGATTTCAATAGTATGTTATGACGTGTGTATGATGAAGCTACTTGTTTTGTCTTCCTAGTTGGCGGAGCTCAACCTAAAGGGTCAGGAGGGTAACAGGGAAAATTGGACTAATTTTGACAAGATCAGTCGAAAACCGAAAAGTGTTCAGTTACAAAGATGCTCCCTTAATCAGGTTCCTAATCTGTCTATACAACCCAAATTTCGGGGCTGGGTAGTTGTGAAAAAAATAATAATGAGGTGGGTTCAATTCCGGCTCCGGCCTTCCTGTGTGGCGCTTGCATGTGTAGCGGGGTGCAGAATGACTTGTCCTTAGCAATCTGTCGCTACACATTTAATTTTTGAAGGGTTTTATTTTGGGTTGCTGAAACACAAAATATTGACATTTATTAACAACGTTCGCTCTGTACTGCTGTTTCCAGCTTACGTGTAGCTCTTCTTCGCTCGAGAATGCGCTGGTCCCCTTTTGCCACACACGCAAGCAGCGATCGCTGTCCTCTAGTGGTCAGAGGTAGTCATTGCAACTAATGTACAAATAAGCAATAACATGAAACTACGTATTACCATATTCACATGGCTTGCACTGGTAATCAAAACAAAATATCTGCGAAAACAATACAATTCCAAATACAATAATATTGAATATGAATGTATGCCACACATGCTCTCCCCATATCTGTGTTGGTTTCCTCAGGGTACCCCGGTTTCCTCCTACATTTCTAAACATGATGGCAGGTTGATTGGACACTCTAAATTGCAGATGGTTGTTTGTCTCTGTGTGCCTAGCGATTGGCTGGCAACCAGTTCAGGTGTACCCCGCCTAATGCCCGAGGATAACTGGGATAGGCTACAGCACCCTCCGCGACCCTTGTGAGGAGAAAAGGTACAAATAATGGATGGATGGATGAAATCAGGATTAATCAGTCAATCAATTTTTGCTTGGTGTTGAGGCATCCATTTGCTTTGCATTCAGCCATGGTAGCTTTTTTTCATAGACGAGAATCCCGTGCGAGCAGGTACAGCCAGCGGCAGCCAATATTGATCTAGATTCCCTTTCAAAGACGCTTCATCATCGCTCTGCTTCCTGCATGCCAAGAAGGAGCAAATACGTCTGCGCATGGTAGCTGTTATGGCGTCCTGGAGAGAAAGATCCGGCAAGCTATTATAATCTTGCTTTAATACAACCAGTGGAACCAAAACAGGTTTTGATGCATTTTTTTTCAAGATTTTTTTTTCATCTTAAAACCATTCATTTGTTTTAGACAGTAATACAACACCTTAAAATAACGTTGGTGATTTGGGGACATTGCCAGATATACTGTAACTGCGTGCCCTGATCTTCCTGGACGCTTCCCTGTTGAGGTGTTGCGGGCACGTCCTACCAGCAGGCGTTGAGCCCGAACACGATATGGATGGATGGATGGAAAGAAGCCACGTCGATTGGTCATGATCAAAGTCACCTGTGACCACGCTCACAGTGGCGCAGCCGTCACTCCCGCAGATCCATCGGCCGGTGCTCATCTGCAAAATTTCCGTCATCGAGTCTAACCTGGCTCTGCACCTAAATGCACCACGCATCAAGCTGGATTGACAACTTTAATAAAACATAGAGCCCAGAAGGAATGTGAACTGTTGAGAAGAGTGTCAGAATGTGTCACAGATTGGTATTTTTATATTTCTATTGGTAGTATAATGGTAACTATGGCAGCATAATTGTATACGTGTTGTGTGCAGAAGTCTGTTTAATCTGGAATATTTTACTGAAGGCCTGATTATTCACCACCGTTTTATTAAGTAGAGTAACGGCACACTTACATCTACGTTTCTCTCAGAATGCTTGAGAAAATACAGATGTTGGCTAGGATTGTTATTGTTATGGAGCCAGAATTAGATATTAACAACTTGAAATTATGCCGGTGTATCACATGAAGCAGCCAACGATTGGCTCAGAACAACACTTCACTTCTTTCTTTGTCAGATTAAATGAATCGAGGCTGCAAAAGCTCCCTAGAACTTCCCTGTGCTGTGCCTGATGACATGGTCGTCTTCCCTGGTGAGAGAGTAGGATGTCGGAGGTCACGACGAGAGTTCCGTCGTTCACTTTGCAATTGGAGTAGGAGAATGAGTTTGCAACGGACTTGCTTTCAGTTGACAGACTCAGATACACAAACTAGAATTATTTTATTTGGACAAGTACGAAAGTTAAAACACAGCTGGTGTCATTTGACTACTACTTCAAAAAACATTCACAAATGTACAAAGTCCAGTTGTTAAGAAATAAGTGTGCAATAATGCAGTAATACTGATCAACTCCGGACGTGTACAAATTGCGCAGACACACAGCGACAAGAAGCGTTTATAAAGGTGGAATGAATCCAAGAGAATGTTGGCTGCCTTCTTGTTTATTTTTTTTACTCTGCCTTTTATCATCACCTGCTCTACACTTTGTTTATGCTCAAACCTTCGAAGCACAGGCTCCCATTTTGAACTGGAAACAATTAATAAATAAATGTTTGTAACGTCTGTCCGCCTTTCCATGTTAATTAAAAATGCCGTCATTTGCGAGACACAAATGTTGACGAATCATGCTCTCAAGCAATTTAAATAAAATGGCCTGCATGACTCTTTCACCCGAACAAGTTAGCCATCTAAAGAACAAAACGATTTGGGCCGATGATCTTTTTGCAATCAAAAATCTTTATGTGTGTAGGGTAAGCCGAGTACTCTTGAGCATTTTCAACGGAATGTAGCCAATCACAGGAGCACTCCGACTTACCAATGAGGAGATGGCTCTCAATAAATCATATGTCCTACACAGTGTTGTTTTTTTTGGTTTGTTGTTTTTGTATAAATAGATGGAAAAAGAAATATTTACCAAAGCAAGTCTCGTCTCCCGCCAACATCGACGCATGCCTGGAAGTGCCTTCTTGTCTTTGCCATGCCAGCAAGGTCTGCATTCTAGATTCTTGGAGCAGAGTCTTTATGTGTCTGGTGCTCTTTATTGAGAAGTTCAGATTTAATGTGCCCTTGCTGCGTGCGCTCACCTTCTGGCGGAAATCTCTGCAAACCACTGTACAAGGAAAACACAGCTTTACAAGCTTGGATTCTGCTGTCTTGTTTTTTTTTTTCCCGATTTATTCGCTGGTCTTTCCTTCTATCCCTATAGCAACTCATACTCCTCACCCGCGACACTCTGCAGATCAACGTACTGGATCGACAACTGCTGCTGAATCCCAAAGGATTCTTCATCCTGGTAAAAGTTAACCTTGGTTTTCAACCATGATGGTCAGAGATCTTGACGAAAATATCCAATATTTTTTTCACTCATCCCGCTACAAAAACTACATCATCTCTCAAATTATAATCAACATTTACATCTCTAAATATGAAATAAAAAAAAAAATTAATTGTGTCAAAAAAAAAAAAAGTAGTGTAAAGAGATTTACAAAATTAAGACCCCTGACAGATACGTGCAATTTGCTGGGATCAATTTGTGTTACGAATTATACAATAACGACATATTAATATATCTCTTTGTTTCAATTAATTTGTGTATGGAATTGATATTTAACTACCAGTGATTGTGTTATTCATATTGGGCTAAGCAGCTAGATCATTCCCATGACTTGTTCTATATCTTCAAGAATACTTATTTATAAAACTTCACCATCATGACCAACATTTAAATATGGTAGGGTTCTAAATATTAATAAAAGAAAAATAAGACACACACAAACAGCGAGAGCTTTTACATTTTGTTATTACAACTGAACTGCTGACATCTCATTTTGAGTTTGAGTCATTTTTATCGACAGAATTTTGGTTGACCTATAAATTTCCATGCTTTCGGGCCATTTGACTTTGGTGGTTCCACTGAATGCGAGACTTCGCTTTTCAAGCGACTGTGTTCGTATTAAAATGCGTCAGTCAAACATGTTTTCAATTTAAGATGTTGGCCCCTTCCCAGCCACAAGCCGCACCCAAAACTTGCTCTATTCCTGCCAAACTCATCCTACTATTCTGACTGGAGTAATTACACATTCAGTAGTCACCACAATTTATTGAGATCCAATACAGTCGTTGAGTCCAAACATTGCCTTTAAACTGTAGCTTGTTGCAGCAGTTTGGTCGCCTTCACACCTAGTTTGCTTCGTGTGACCCAAAGAGTTTAAGACTCTGTAAAGCTCTTTGTCCAAGATTGGTTTTGTAATCTCTTTTAAGTAAATCGACATTCAGATACGTGTTTGTGTTTACCAAAGTTTGATTATGTTTTCTCACCAAGAGGGAAAAGCTTCTCTGGAAAGGTCCGTCTTGAAAATGGCCTCGCAAGTGTATCTGCAATTAAACCCACACTTTTCTCTCCTTTTGCCATTGTGGTTTAAAAAAATAAAATAATCCAAGAATATATTTAAAATTTTCCACTTTTGGGTGTGTTGATTCCCCCTCACGCATGAGTATCCAATCACAAGACGCGTTCATCACCTTCAACGTAAGGCCGTCGAGAAGGCCTTACTGTCATCAACTCGTGATCTGATTGGCTATCGCAACTGTCTAGCATCTGTAAAAGCTCCCTTGCTCCCACAGAATAGATGCCCGCATGATTATATCTGAAGGCCTTGGACGAATAGTGCGTGCTACTTGTATTATGAAATCTGCCCGGCTACACGAGCTCACTGAATTCTGATTGCAGAAACAAACCGTAATCAAACTTGCTACACCAGACCAGCAAGTAACTCTTACCATGTGTAAGAGAGTTGATAACACCAGAACTAAATGATGAGAGGTGCCGCTCTTTAATTATGCTGTTCCTGTTGCGTAACCTTGTCATTTCCTGGCATCGAAGCCTGAGAACAATCCTCTTTTTGTTCTTTCTATTTCCTCCTGGTTCACCGCACTCCTTGTTCAGATGAACTTCCCTCAACTTTCACTATCCATATGGGAAACACTGTCTTCATAATCCAGGTTATTATTGATTTTCTATATAGATTATTGGACACAGGCCCAGAAAAATGCTGCGCCTGAAGCTACTCGTGTATTCGTACTGCTTTTAAAATGATTAATTCAAAGATTTGTTTGATATATATTAGCAACAGAGAAAGACTCAATTGTGGAGATAGTTTGTCATCATTTCATTTTTCCTGATTTCAGGCGTGGCCTAAACAGTTACCAGTGACGCACTTGCCATAAGGCATTCCCCTTCCCTAATTATACTTCTGCTCCTATGTTCACTGTAATTGAGGGTTACTTAGTGCTTAATGGTGGTTAGCCCTATATACAGTGAGCCCCCGCCTGTTTGTGCACTCACGGAATCGCATATTATTTATTTTTTTTTAATATAAAAAAAAATAGAATATGCGATTCTGCGAGTGCCAAAACGCAAGCTCATTTTTTTAAAATAAAAAATAAAATTACTTTATCTATCGAGCTATCTATCTATCTATCTGTCATCTCTGCCAGAGTAGTGGGGTCATCATCTGCTGGCGTCACTGCAATCCAAAGTGTCAACATGTCTGCAACTCTGTCATTGTTCTGGGCTCATCAGAGCAGTAGATATGGCCACCTGCTGCTCGAGTTAGTGAGCCATCAAGTCCAAAATTTATTTGGGCGCAGGCAGTTCTGTGAGCTGTCTTTGATACATACATTACATAAATATATAAATAAATATATATATATATATATAGTGTGAATACTGACCTGAAGCAAGAGATGCTTGCATTTCTTTTGATGTCTTACACGTAGTCACTGTTCCAGGTTTTCTTAATTTCTGGTTAATGGCTCTGACCACAGTTCGCCGGAGTAATGAAGGTTTAGAAATGGCTTTGTGACCCATTCCCAACTGAGAGATGTCATTTATTTTATTCCTCCTCTGTTGTTGAATTACTTTGGATCATAGCAATTTGTTGCAGCTTGAACTCAAATCAAATCAAATTTTATGTAGAGAAAACTTTTCATAATTTAAAATGCAACACGGAGATCTTTTAGTCAAGTTCAATTTTTTAGACAGGTGCTATTTAGGTGATTTACCAATTAAACAGTTCTCTAAGAAAAATAGAAAGGACGACGATGATGTTGATGCTGAATGATGAAATTTGATGGTCCACCCCCACCACTGCAGAGTTGCACAGAAAGGAATAACACCATTAATCTGACTCACCAGATGGATCAGATCATTTTAGGTTTTACAGTATTGCATTTGCATTTAAACCAGACTTCAAAGTGGAAATGCCTCTCTTTAGAAATAATCTTATGCAACCTTGCACCGGTCATTGCTCATATATGCCTAACGAAAACCTTCAACGGGCACCTCACACGAACATCCATAGCAAGTATATAAAGTGTTTGGTCCAGCTGTCTCTACTTGAAAGAAGAATCGCATTTGCCATATTAGGATTTCTCATCATTCCATCATAACAATGGTAGATTATGAGGTGACCGTCTACTCAGGCAGCCAAATTCAGGCTTCCACCTCAAACGAAGTGCACATCAAATTGGTGGGCACAGATGGCGAGAGTCCCCGCACACGGCTGCAGTCTTTGGTCATCTTCCAAGGATCAGGAAGTAAATGACTTTTCGGTAGGCTCCCGTAAATTATAGTAGAAGTGCCAAAAGCCGATTGATTACCAACCAAGGTCTTCACGAGGCCCATATTGAAATTTTTTAAATCATCAGTGCACCCGCAAAACAAATGTATTGTCAGTTTTAATTGAAAGATCCAGATGCAGCTTTAATTACTAGGAAGCTAAATTGCACACTGTGTACCATCTAGAATTGAGATTTCCGTTAGCGGTGTAATCACTTTTGATAAATAAATAAAGAAATTAATTATTTGTCGTACAATGCATTCTAAAAATGATTTATTATGATAGGAAACTCAATGTTTTGTTGTGAGTGCACTTGTTGGCAAACAATCTTTCCAAGACATAATTTTCACAAAAATAAGAATGTGAAGTTAACACAATGTATATGCAGGCCCAAGTAATTCACATGGTTGTGCTAGGAATATTTGTCAGAGTCTCTCAACCATGGAATTTTCAACTCACAGGTCCAGTTGTAGCCTGAATTGGCCTCTTTCCATTTTGTGTCTCCATTGCCAAGGCTGCCGATTGGAGACGTTGCTTCAAAATGGTTTAAGCAATCCCCGAAAGCTCATGGTGAACACCAAAAGTAAAAGGGGGGCATCAAGATGAAGGATTACTAGCGAGTATAGTGAGCCAGCAGGCTCTCAAAGTAGCAGTGGGTCACAATTTTTCAGTTGTGTATGTAGATCAGGTACAGCACTTCTCGATTGGAAGACCGAAGTAGAGATTTCCCCCAAGTGAAGGGTTTCCAGCTTGGCTGCTCAAAGATCATTTTCGATACCTTTATCAAAAATGTGACCTTTAATATCTGCTGCCAGACTTCACAGATGGGCTAAGAATCAACACCTCAGTCTGGGGCCATGCTTTTCCATTATTTAATTTTCTCTATCTGGAAAGGATGGAACTGCAGTGCAGATCTCTGTAGCACCTGCAGTAAAAAATAACTAATTTGACGACATCTCCTCCCACTCCCACAGCTGAAGCAGACTCCATCTGAGGACAACCCCATCTTCCTCCCAACTGACTCGACGTACGACTGGCTGACAGCTAAGATTTTTGTGAGAAGTGCTGATTTCTCAGAGCACCAGCTCAACGCGCACTTGCTGCGGACTCACCTGCTGGCGGAGGTTTTTGCTGTCTCACTGCTGCGCAACCTGCCCATGGTGCATCCCCTGTACAAGGTAAGCAGAACTTTCCCACTTTGGTTTCAACCAAGTGTTTTTAATTCATCAAGATATCTGTTGTCTCAAGTTTCCTTTTATGGCCCTTCCTCGTAACTTTAATCCTAATCCCTTTAGCTCCTCATACCCCACACTCGATACACTCTGCAGATCAATGAATTAGCTCGGGAACAACTCATAGGACCCACTGGAAGCTTCACTTTGGTAAAAGTCAAACTTGACTTTCAACATGACATTGACGATCCGAGGTTTAATCATGGATTGGATTGTTCCTTAGTTTGCAGCTTCTGGCGGGGAGACGACGTTTAAGATCTTGGCAAGATCGCTGTCTTCAATCACCTACAGGTCCCTTTGCATCCCCGATGACATTGCTGATCGCGACTTACAGGACGTACCAAACTTCTACTACAGGGATGATGGACTCCAACTGTGGAACATCATGTTCAAATAGAACTTTTTGCATGACAATTTATTTAATCACTAAAATTCTCTATGAATCTTTGTAGTGGAGAAATAGAATTTTCGGTGGGATCTGGTTGAAAGTGCAGATATTAGAATTTTGTTTCACTTTTGATGTCACGATGATACCAACAAGAATCAAAATAGTACCGCCCATGTATCTGTTATGCTCCATGAACCAGAAAGGAGTCTGCAAACTATTAAACACATGGGCACCGCAACACATCACTTTGGGTAATATTCAAGTCAATTTTATTTATATTGTGCCAAATCACGACAGCATTGTCTCGGAACACTTTTGACGTGGAGCAGATCAAACACCACACTCCTCACTTATTTGAAGACTAACTGAGCCCCAACTGAATGCCGCATGAGCAAGCACTATGCGAGGGAGGCAAGGAAAAACTCACAATTCTCTTGGGAAGAAACCTCAATCAGAGCCAAGTCTCAATGTGGGGCAGCCATATGCCGCAGCCGGTCGGGTTAGAGGGTAAAAGGAAAAGACAGCCTACTAGACTGTGACAAAAGAAGTACAACGCCCCAATCCTGGAATGTGTCATCTTGAAAATGGAATAAATTATATCAATATGCGAAAGTCTATAAATATCAGTCAAGGTACACAGCAAAATGGTTGTGCAATAATACAAGTTGTCTTTCAAAAGATTTGTGCAGGGAGTGATGGAGTACTACTACAAAAGTGACGACGAGGTACAGCGAGACTCAGAACTGCAGACTTGGGTCGGGGACATTTTTAAATATGGATTTCTTTCCCAGCAACAAACAGGTGATCTTTACAGAGAATGATGTTACACGTTGCTTCGTAGGGCACGTTCCTCACTAGCATCCACGCGGTAGCTCAACCGTCTCACAGTGATAAAATATTCTCATTTTATTTTATTTTCCTTCCCAGGAATCCCTCCGAGTTTCAACACTGTGCCCGAGCTGATCAAGTTTGTCACCATGGTGATGTTCACTTGCTCATGCCAACATGCAGCTGTAAACAGCGGACAGGTGAATCCCTGTGTTAAAAAACTGTGTTTATTTTTAATACTTTTGGTCTTATTGGAAACTCTCATTCCAGTATGACTATGGTGGCTGGATGCCCAACACCCCCATCACTGTGCAACGTCCTCCACCAACTGTAAAGGGGACAACGAGCAAGGCCACAATGCTAGAGACCTTGCCCTCTGTCAACGTCACCGCTCAGGGAATGGCCGTACTCTGGCAGCTCAGCAGGCCGCCCTCAGATTTTGTAAGTACCCTAAACTTGACATGAAACAAACAGCAGACTCCTTTTGTCACAATGAGCCAGGTCTGAGTCATGAGAGTACCTCACTAATTAGCAAAGCCCAGACTCACTTGTTTTAAACCAAGTCCTTTAAGGTGGTGTCAAACAGAACGGCAAATGCCTGTGTAGGTATTCACGACTATTTGCCACTTCTTTGTCACTGTTGGGACCATTTGACTACAGACCCAACGGAATGTACAAACCGTCCCCTAACATTCAGTTTTCTGTTGTCCTCTACCCAGATTGGTTTCTCATGCACTTTCTCAAAAAAAACTCTTTACTATTTCAAAAACTGCGTCACCACTCTTTTGTTATGTGTCCTAAAACTCATCCAAACCGACAGTCAAAAAATAGGGTACTCGTCATTTCCTTCCTCTTCAATGGGTGCTGATATCTCACTGAGCGGTGGAGGTTTGTGACGTCACATAGTTTCTATTATTGATGAATAAAAAAGAACTTGACAAATACTTACACCTGTTTTGCTAACACTTGCCACTGTTAGTGAATCAATGCAGTCGCAAGGAAACGAGCCAAAGCTCATGACCATAAATGAGGGCAGGAACATCAACCTAGCAGAAAATGCCTTCAGACGACAGTCTGCAAATGCATCGCACTGATCATCTGTCAATACCACTGCAACGTTTTCTCACTTGAGAACAAATCCCAAGAGAATCTTCAGCTCCGAAATCCACCTTTTCTGACCTCCTATTTGGAGGTGCCAATTGTCATCCGAGAAGATGAACATTTTCTAGAGCACTTGTCGTCCTCATAGGGTGTGCTGAAGCCTATCCCAGCTGACTTTGGGCAAAAGGTGGGGTCCGGTCTGTGATAACCGGTCCCATAGTCCTGGAGAAACCCACTCAGAAACACTACCAGAGACATGGTCATGTCTTTTCCAAGCCTAAAGAGCACTTGAGGACTGCTTGAGAAACTCCAATATCTGTTTGACAGTGTAGAGTAGGTCCAGCATCCAAATGAAAAGACAACTGGCTGATTCACATATGTTCGCCACGTCAACAGGTTCCTATCGGACACTACCCAGAGGACCATTACACGGAAGAGATTCCCCGCCAGTTGCAAAGTGATTTTACAGCCCAGCTTGACAAGTTGTCCATCACGATCAACAACAGAAATGAAGGGCTGGAAATCCCTTACACGTACTTGGATCCGAAGAAAGGAGAAAACAGTGTGGCCATCTGAACATCGAAAAGTCATAATCAAAAAAGAGGATGCCATGAATCGCAAGTGTTTGTGTTTCCTTTGTCGTATACTCGTATACAGTATGGTATAAGTGTGGTGCAATTTGATGAAGTCTCGTTTTTTTTTGTCCAGAAAAGTTTGAACTATAAATTCCACGACATTTAACTTTGGAGCTGAAACTCTATGTGCAAATTGTTTTTCAACCTAGCGCGTAACATGCTTAAGACAAGAATGCTTGAGTGGAAATCTAAGTGAAATCTAAGGTTGTTTTTTTCTTATTGTTTGTTTGTTTTTACAATATGGTCTGTTTCCTTAACAATTAATGAACCAATGTACTTATGTGTGATGTGCAAATAAAAGCTTAAGAAGCACAAGAATTTAGAAAGCAGAATATTTACTGTTTGACACCGCTTGGAGTGCATTTGTGCGTCTGAAGGCATTTGTGCACAATCGTGCGGTAGAGTTTGTGTGCGGGGGTGTGTGTGTGTGTGTGTGTGTGTGAATGCTGGCACGTTACAGTTGGGCTGCTTTAATCGGGTGTCCCCATCATCCATTAAAGTGTCGCCATTCAGGAAGAAACAGCGTAAGGCAGGAGAGCACGCAACAATGCTTCTGCTTCTCATTCTTAATTATCTCATAGCATAAGAGTCGCATTTTCTCGTTGAAACTAAACAAACGTCTGTAATAGATACAAAGTGTTCATCAGTGGGTGAGTTCCGCCTGTGTCCAATTGAAACTAGCAGCAGCGACCTGGTGGACAGGTTTTTGTCATTGCTTTGTTGTCTTTTCAGACCACCCAGCAGAACCACAAGTTGTTTTCTTCTTTGTTCCCACGCAAACACACATCCTTGCTCTTGAATGCTTGTGAACCCACACGCATGCGCATCAAAATAAAATAATTATTTTCAAAATAAAAACAGTCCATATTTATCATTGTATTTTGCTTTTGTAAAGATTTTTTCAAGGGCTAGTTAGAAAGTCATCTCTGTGAGCTCATTTTTGTAGCATCTCGGCTGCATGTCAATTCTTGCTATTCCTATTGTTTAATGAGCAAAAGCACTTTGTGTTTTTTCAGGTTTTAAATTCAAAATAATGGAATGCTTTGCATTGGTAAATGTTTTGGATTTACGTTTCTCGAAGCAACATCTGCAATAATGCTGATAACCCTGATACTGTTGGTCACGATAATTGCCGTATGACATTTATAAATTTTAGTCCAGCCTCAAAGCGGTTCTTTTATATTAGCTCATCTAGCTATAGCTGAGAGTGACATTTGACTCCTGCGATGAAAGCACTAAAATTTCAAAAATGCAGCTCTTTAACAATGTTGGTGTTGTTGCGTAAGCCAAAAGCTTTTTGGCAAGGAAGCCGCATGGCAACGGCAATTGCAACACACCTTGTCTACGTCAATTCCTCACAGTTTTGAATCCTGTCTGGAGAGATCAACATGCTGATGTTTATCAAATTCTTGACTTTACCTTCCCCTCTGAGCTGACCCGAGATGTTGATCCGATTGGCAAAGTATACTGGATATATCCAGGGCATTTTTTTTTTTTATCCCATCAATAAATAATTAATTAAATGAAAAATAAAGACTTGGACCCAGTCCTACAATAATGCTGAGTACGACGCTACTGGTTTAGTAGAACCTCAAAAGTTAAATAAGCATACATTACACACGTCGCACAAATATCCACAGTCACAGAAGACTCACATCAAATATTGTGCGAGTCCAACTCAGTGGGCTTGTAAAACCCCAAGTTATCTTTTTCAGTAACTTTCTTTGCATGACGAGACATTGCATTCTTAGTTTTCAGAATTGTTTTCTAACTTAAAACATAATCCGAACAATTCCATTTCGTAATTACCCTTGATCTGCCTTTATCTAACAGTTGCACAAAAAAACATATTGCACTTTAGAAAACTTATCAAAACAAATAAGAAAAAACCCATCAAACACCATCAACTTCGCACACACCAAGCAGATGCAACTATCCTACTTCCTACATTACGTGCAAATCAGACAAAGGGTTCATCTTTCATGAGGATTCTGCAGTTGCAACCCTGAATCAGCCATTGCTCATACACGTCCGACATTCCTGACAAAGGCCTGCAGCAGGTTCCTCCCACAAATTAGCATGTACGCTATAGGTTTATAAAAACCTGTTGTGGCAGATTGGATTTGGTTGGAAGAAGAGCCGTGTTACCTCTATTAGGATTCAACATCATTCCCGAATAGCAATGGCGGATTATGAGGTGACCGTCTACACTGGCGATCGAGTTCACGCCACCACGGTGAACCCTGTGCACATTAAGCTGGTGGGCACAGATGGCGAGAGTGACCGCACGTGGCTGAGGTCTTTGATCATCTTCAGAGGAGCGGTAAGTGTGCGGAGCGAAACAAAAAGCTCACCATGTTGAAATTACATTTTTTTTTTGTAAGATGCACAGGAAGAGACAAAAGTTGGTTGCTTGGCAATCAAGCGGCTCGCAAGTCCGATTTTATCATCATTGACCATTTAAATGTTTATAAATTGGGTCATGTAAATAAAAGCACAAGTCTTGACGATTGATCCTTTTTGTGTAATCATTATTATAAAACTATACGTTAAATGTCAGACGAAGCAAAGTAAAAAAAAAAAAAAACTATACACAGCATACTTAATTTAATAAATGTAAATCTTCATAATGATTTTATCAGTTTTCATGGATTATGCTGTTTTCATACTGATTTTAATTTGCTATAGCGTACATGCTTAGTTTTGGTTGAGGTACTAACGTTACAGTATGTATGTTGTGAAATTGTCCCTCTCATGTTTACATGGATCAGGTTAGATCAGGTAACAAACACAGCTTGGGTATGAGGCCACACCCTTTTGAACCTGCGCCAACTTAAAGTTGCCTTGCTGTCTGTCTTTAAGACTTGACGTATGTTGAATCAGGCCGTCTTTTGAAGAGACAAATGGTGCATTTTTTTTAATCATTTCAACAGTTCCGAGGTGCCTTATTAACATGTCTGCTGTCATTGCTACGAACTGTCACGTTGCAATATTTTCCTGTCATTTTTTTTTAGGTATCTACTTATACTGTTTCCTGCCCAAAATCCATTGGACAGCTTGTTCTGATAGAACTAGACAAGCGTCATTTCTTCATTTTTCCCGACGACGCTTGGTTCCCTGACAAGGTGGAAATCAAATCACCTGAGAAAGACATTTACACCTTTCCCATCTACTGCTGGATCAGTGACAGTGAGACTCATCGCTTCAGGGAAGGCAAAGGTGGGTTCATTTGTGTGCTTGTCTGCGAAGCATGTATTTAAAACCTGCCAATAATCTTCATGTAAATTCTTTTTTTTTTTTTCATTGGAAGCTCTGAGAACCTTTGATGAAAGTAACTCTCTCGGTCAATACGCAAGGGAGCAGGAGCTGGGTCAGCGAAGTGTAACCTATGGGTGAGTGTTCATTGTGAATGTCTCCAACATGTCCTCGTTACATTTCAAGCAGACTGCATAAAGCAACATTAACCTTAACACCGGCCAACAGCTGGGAATTGATTTACCCAGGTGTGCCCTACTCCATTAAGGCAGATGGGGCTATGACCCTTCCAGATGAGGTCCAGTTCTCCTTTACCAAGAATACAGAGTTTACATTCACTGCGACTACAGGGTAGGAGCAAGCCTTTATACAGCATGATGAGACTAATGTGATCATTGTTTCGCTCCTCCCCCCCCAAAAAAAAAAAGTACAACACATGCGCAGTTATTTCTTTGTTCTGCAATGAAGTCTTATTTATTTTAATAAAAAACATAATTACTTTATACGTCCTCAGAGTTTGACTTTTGAGGTTTGACTGTCTTTTATGCAACCTTGGTCCTAGATGTGAGAAAAAAATGCTTGTTTTTTTTCCCCTCAGATTGGCTGAACTTCAGCTAAAGCGGCTAACTACGAACCAGGAAAATTGGAAGAATCTTGACGATATCAATGACGTGTTTCATAACAAAGACACACCTTTATCAGGTACTGAGGCTTCATGCTCTCCCCCCACCCCTGAAAAAGCAGCCAGATGACTCCGAAGCATCTTATTTTTTATTTCTGCTCAGCAGTAGTAAGTTAATTTAGTATAAGTTGCTTTTTTACTGCTCATTATAGTAAATTGCACATTTAAGATACTTAATGATACATTTGGAAGAGGAAATTCTCAGGCTTTCTTGTGTTGTGACAGAAAACCTTTGTCAGATTATGTTCAGGAACACTGGAAGGAGGATAATTTATTTGGATACCAGTATCTAAATGGCGTCAATCCCACCTTGATTCGACGTTGCAAAACTCTGCCCGACAACTTCCCGGTGACTGATGACATGGTCTCCTTCCCTGAGGGCTCGAAACTTTCTCAGGAGCTCAAGGTAAGAGTTTGTTTCAGAAACTCCCCTGTCCTCACATTCATTCGACTTTAGATTTGAATATTATTCAACGTTTTTGTCAAAGGTTGTCGTAGCCTATCGACAATATAAGTGATGAGATTTGTTTGCCCTCCAACAGCAAGGCAACATATATCTGTGTGACTACAAAAACCTGGATGGAATGCAAGCGCACACAGTCGGAGGGGTTCAGCAGTATTTGATGGCACCCCTTGCCTTGTTTCACAAAAGTCCCGATGACAAGCTGATGCCTATTGCCATTCAGGTGATTGTTCACGCAAATGTACATCAAGATAAAAAAATAAATAGGTGAGTCTAAATTTGGAACTGAGAGGGGCCGTGGAGCGCGACAGGCAGCTCTTCTGTTGCCGAGTTAAGATTTGGAGTCGGCTGAGCTAAAAGAAGCGCTTCAGTAAAAAGAGCTGGAACGACTACCAGAAGCCGATTGGCAGGAGGTGACGCTGGGAGAACGCCACGGAGGGTGGGAGGGGTTGCGTCATGCGACAGGCAGCTATAAACTGAAATCAAGAGGAAAGCGTTCACCTCAAACAAATCACTAAGTCATGGATGATTGGATAGGACTTGTTATCACGGCCAGGATTTGGTGAATGTGCTAATGTGGCCATTTTGCAATTGATTTAAAATTGAGCTGGTTTAAAATACACCGAATCTAAAAGAAATTCAAGACAAGGAGGGAGAAAAAAAGTAATGTTTTCGTCAATTGAGCCGCTTTGTGACTTTGCCTCACTACACTTGATCAAAAAAAAAAAATTGTATTTTTGTGGCAAAAAAGTTGTTTATTTCTGAAAGAAGGGCTATTTTCTTCAAACTCACCTGATGTGATGCAAATTGAAGACGCATTAATTAATCTGAGATTTTTTTAAATTTATTTTCTGAGATCCTTGCACTCTGCCTCCTTCTGATCCATCCGTGCAATACACACAAATGTTTTTTTTTTTGTTTGTTTTTTTGTTTTTTTACTACAGTGGGTGTACACTTACCGAAAAAAAAGTTCAACACTGAGATAAAGATGCGAAATGTTTCCACAAAATGAGATGAAAATCGCCTCCTTTGGTTACTGTTTGTGAGAGCAGTCTGTCTTGGAAAAGGGACTGGCATGAACCCTTTTTGACAAGGCTCCCCATTAATTCCAATTCTTAACGTGTTTTTTCGGAGCATTGCGTAGCCATGGTAACATGTAATCTTTGAAAAAAATAATTCTGAACCGACTCGAGCAGAGACGTCTCTTTTGGTGCCTCATTTGTGCGGATGCGTGCTGAATTTCTGCAGCAAAAACAGCAAAAGAAAGGATAAAAAGGATAAAAGTACGAGCAACATGAATTAATATGGTTTACTTGCTTTGTATGCAGTAGCGAATACCGTTCAAATGTCCGTCCTTAAATGGACGCCTCTTTCTCCCCCAGCTGAAGCAGACTCCATCTGAGGACAACCCCATCTTCCTCCCAACTGACTCGACGTACGACTGGCTGACAGCTAAGATTTTTGTGAGAAGTGCGGATTTCTCAGAGCACCAGCTCAACGCGCACTTGCTGCGGACTCACCTTCTGGCGGAAGCTTTCGCAGTGTCACTGTTGCGCAACCTGCCCATGGTGCATCCCATGTACAAGGTAAGCAGAGCTTTCCCACTTTGGTTTTTACTCACCAAGATTTTGTTTCCTGATCCTTCCGTGTATCCCTTTAGCTCCTCGTACCCCACACTCGATACACTCTACAGATCAACGAATTAGCTCGGGATCGACTCATAGGACCCACTGGAAGCTTCACTTTGGTAAAAGTCAAACTTGACTTTCAACATGACATTGACGATCCGAGGTTTAATCATGGATTGGATTGTTCCTTAGTTTGCAGCTTCTGGCGGGGAGACGACGTTTAAGATCTTGGCAAGATCGCTGTCTTCAATCACCTACAGGTCCCTTTGCATCCCCGATGACATTGCTGATCGCGACTTACAGGACGTGCCAAACTTCTACTACAGGGATGATGGACTCCAACTGTGGAACATCATGTTCAAGTATGAAAGTTTTTTTCTCATGAAAAATAATACAATACTAGTCTCGACATAACTTTGTTAGAAGGGTGGCAGATGGGCAAGGTACAACCAATCACATTTATTTATTAACACCTCAGAAGGATTTAGCCCAATGGATGTGTAACGATACGATTTTTCTCTCTAAAGATTTGTGCAAGGAGTGATACAGTACTACTACAAAAATGACGATGACGTCCAGCGAGACTCAGAACTGCAGACGTATATCGGGGACATTTTTGAACACGGATTCCTTTCTCAGCCGCAATCAGGTGAACCACACGGGGAATGATGCAACACGTTACTCCCTGAGTGCACATTTTACTCACCAGCTCAAACACCTTTTTCTCACTCTTTTTCCCAGGAATCCCTCAGAGTTTCACGACGGTGTCAGAGCTGATCAAATTCACAACCATGGTGATGTTTACGAGCTCATGCCAGCATGCAGCTGTAAACAGTGGACAGGTACGAAACACTTGTATTCCCTTGCATTAATTCTGCTTTAAGCAGGTACAAAACGATGCATATTGCAAACTCATATTCCAGTATGACTATGGTGGCTGGATGCCCAACACCCCCCCGAGCCTGCAGCGTCCTCCCCCTACCAAAAAGGGGACAACCAGCGAGGCCACAATGTTGCAGACGTTGCCCGTTATCAACGTGACCGCTCAGGGAATGGCTACAGTCTGGCTGCTCAGCAGGCAGTCCTCTGACTTTGTAAGCAACCCAAACTTGCTCCGTTGGCTCAAAACAAAAGATAACGACTATACATTGACGTATACATTGTTCTTTGTGTCAAAAGGTCTCTCTTGGAGACTATCGAGATGAGCATTTCACAGAGAAGATCCCCCGCCAACTGCAAAAAGATTTTAAAGCTGAGCTGGACAAGTTGTCGATCACAATCAAGAACAGAAACAAAGGTCTGGAAATCCCTTACACGTACCTGGACCCAAAGAACGTAGAGAACAGTGTGGCCATCTGAACATTGGAAAGTCACAATCAAAAAGGAGAATGCCATGAATTGCAAATGTTTGTGTTTTGCGTGCTGTGTACAGTATTAATGAACATTCAATAAAATATATTCAAACAAGGTTCTCTCTAAAACACATGTCATGAAATGATCGTTGTTTGCGTCTGGTCAGCTTAGTTTAGTTATGATAGTATGGAGAAAATGGTTACCAAGCTTTTTAAGAGCCTTTTGCTAGTCATCATCACTTCTTCAAAATAAGTTAAAACTTAAACATCCGGTTATCAAAATAAAACTGCCGAGTCTTTTCATGGATGGAACAAACAGAAAATGTCCTTGAAGCCTCCTATATTTCAACACACAACATTTCCTGGTTCTGATCCAACTCGACTAACAACACAGCAGTCTTGAGCCAGATGACGCTTGGTTCCATGACAAGGTCGTAATCCAATCCCCTGAAAGACACATTTCCACCTTTCTCATCCACTGCTGGATCAGTGACAGAGAGACGGTAATTCATTTTCGACCACATTCTCATTTGATAAGTGTTGTTTTTCAAACTTCAAATGAGGATGCAACTACAGCGAGTTCCAATACTGCAGGATTTATTTACGTTCACTTTAACTGGACATTCACTGAACTAACTGATCCCCGTAGCGCCCGCCCATTGCCCCCGATAAGGTCAATGGACCATACCAAAACATAAGGGGGTGTCTGGGTTAAACCATCACCATACAGTGCATACAAACAGATCACACCACAATAAGCACCCGAAAACTCCAAATTGAACGACTTTCGGGGGCATTTGACTTTGGAGGTTCCAATGAATGCATGACTTGCCGAGTGGGTCAGGTTGGGTCAATATTGAACAATAGAAATATATGGAGCGGTTTTTGGTATGCACGTTTCATCTTAGTGTTGCTACATGTACAAAAAAAAAATGTCATACAAACTATCTGTCAGTCAAACACGTTTTATTTACAATCGGCTCTGCGCTCATTTTGAATATGGTGAACATGCATATGACATAACGTATAAAAACAAACAAAACAAAAAAAACCCAAAAAACATCCAGTGCCCTTCATCATCAAAGCATTCAATAAATGTGCTTTACCGCTTAGGGGAGTGTTGATAAAGTACTTCAGCAATCTACTGTAAGCATGGTGTTCAATTAAAAAGTATCACTAGCATTTTGGAGTGTGATTATTTCGCAAGAGTGAATTTACAGTATGTCGAAAGCACACAATGAATGGTTGCATTTGAGTACGTACATTAACACTCACAATTTGTAAAAGCCTTAACAGTTGTCTGAAACAAACGGCACTTGATAGACAACAATTGTACAGTCTAGCAAACGGTATAAAGCAATGGACTGATCACGTGACACGTAGAAACACAAAAAGATTGCAATTTAAAAAAATAAAGCTTGTAGCACTTTGCATGAAATCCTGCGACAAGAAAGTATGGCAATAGCTGCACTGTTTAAAAGAAAAACGACCACTATATCATGAGAATCAAGTCACGGATTTTGACAAGTAATTAGGAGGGAGGAAAAAGTTGCAATTTTATGAAAATAAAATTCGGCTGGCTCGATTTTACAACAAGGAGAGTGCAAATTTGTTGAGAGGAAAAAAAGGTTTAATACTACAGAATATTATTATATTTCTAATTCTATTTTGCCCACATCAAATTTCCAATTTTATTGTCATTATTTTAGTTCTCAGAGTAAATTTTTGACTTCTTGATCATGATTAAACTTTTCTCAATATATAACTTTTTCATGAAATTGCGCAATCATTTCAGAAATTAAATATTTTTCTGTATTCTGGTAAAACATCCAATTTATTTTGACACTATTATTTTATTTAGTTTATTTTATTTAATATTTTCACCTACATATATTTAATCTTTGTTCTTGCAAAATGTCATCTCTATTCTCATATAATTTCCATTACATAATAATCTTACATTTTTTGCATCTTTTGCCTTTTTTTCTAAATGACTTTTTTTCCAGCCACAGAAAATTGCAACTTTTTGCTTATAAATGGAAAATAACATGTAATTCTCGCAATACTGCAACTTTTTTTCCTTGTAGAAATGTAACTAAAGCATCTTAAAAAGTCAAATTAATTGATGCAAACCACTTTTTCCTCATACAAACCAAACCATGATTTCTTCTCAGCAATATGCCATTATTTTTCCGCACATAAATATCAATGTGGTTCCGGTAAAATGTCTTTGTTCTCGCAACTTTATGTTGTTGAATAGCAACTTAAGTTAACTTGCTTCTAGATTAATTTCATAAAGTGGACCCGATAGTCCAATGTAATTTTGATCTGATCAGATGACTCGGAAAACGAACCCCACTGGTATCACCGCAGCAATTAAGCAAAGCGACAAAACGGGCAGCGGTGGGACGGTAGGGTTGTAGGTGCATGTTACCATGGCAACCACAGGCCTCCAAGTCAGATGAGACTGACGTCGAGTTCAGTTGTATTTCGAGAAGCACGCTGTGCTGCTGTTCATTGGTTTGGACGCTAGGGGGCGCCAAGTACGAAGAGGAGTCCAACCAAGAGTCACCGCTCATCGAGATGATCTTTGAATTGTTATTATCTCTTCCTGTTTTCTCCCTGGAGCCGCCACGTCAAAGACTCGTCGGGTCGCGATCGTCCGTGCAGGAGCCTTTCGCTAGCGAAATGTCATCCACCGCCATCTCGCCACTTCGTCCCCGTCCACGCTCGCCCTTCAGCACCACCTGTCGGGAGCACGGTCACAGTTCAGCATTAGGTGGAGGAATAAATTTGAAATAAAAGTCTAGCTTATTGAGATTTCCAAAAAATTCTATTAAAAATTACAAACAAAGTTTCAAATGTTAACCATGATTTTGAAAGCAACAGACAAAAATAAAAATCCAATGTGACCAAAAAAGGTTTAATTAAATTGGGGACGAAAATTGTAGCATGAGAAGAATTCCCAAGTGAATCTGAACACATTAGAGAGAAGTCATGGAAATAAAAAATAAATAAAAATTTATAAAATATAGGAAATAAGCTATTTTGGGGGTGGGTTTAAAAATTTTGAGAACATTTTCCATTTTTTTTTCAATGACTAATGTTGTAATGCGGAAAACAAGGTGTTTTTTGGGGGGGCAAAATGAGCATTTGTTTTTACTCAGAGAATATATGTATGCATGCGAAAAATAGGAGACAAAAAATAATAATAAATACACACTGAGGTATTTTAACCATTTTTCATTTTCTGCAAATGCTCTGAAGGACAAAATTTGTATTTGGAATTGGGGAGTTATGTTGTCGTCTAGTTTATCAATCAGAACAAAAATGTTCATCATGTTTTTCAAAGTGATCATTTTGTCCAGGACTCTATATTGTTTTTATTGATTTATTTTCGCCAGAACAGCATACTGTATACAGTCATACAAAAAAAAAAAAAAACGGAATTTGTTTTAGTATGACTGTATATTTGAAAAAAAAAATTGTAATCCTTCAAGGGTACAGGTAGAATTTTAAACAGCAAATAGCAGATTGACATGCAAAACTAAAGGAAACAAATGCAAGTAAAAAAAAAAAAGAATTTTCAAAAATATTTGTTTATTTTCGCGAAAATAAATTGCAATCTTACAATAAAGTTGCAATTCTGACAAATGATTGTCAAAATTCCAAAACGAACATGAGTCATCACATTTGAATAAAGTCTTAATAGCCCAAGAAAACGAGTTGCGAGTTGGGGGGTGGGGGGTGGGGCCTATGCAAATGAGTACAAAGGGAAGTGCGAAGCCGACAATAAGTTAGAACTGATTCAAGCCTCTGCTGAGTTTTACTTACGCTCTCCAGGCCTGTTCCCCACAGCGTTATCTGGGTGTGTCTCCAGCTGTTGCCACCCGTCCTCCCCCACACGGCTGGGCTGTAGCGGGCGCCCTTCTTCACGAACACCTGCAGCATGCCGACGTGGTGACCTGCTAGCTTGTGGCGGAAGGACAGGCAAAGGTTGCCCTCGTTCCAGGGTGGAGCCAACGGGAGGACCAGCCTCGCCCCTCGCCCCGTCCTCTTGTTGCCCACTTCGGGGATGGTAAGGTAGCGACCGCCTGGAAAAGAAACGCCTCCTTTCAGTCAAAGTAAAACAAAATTCTTCAGGATTGAGATTGGCACCACCTAAAAAAAATACTTGTGGTCATAAAAAACGAAACAGATGTTTTATTAATATGCAGGAAAATCCATAACAAATAAATATCTATTGCACATTCAATTAAAATGAAAAAAAAAATCTAAATGGGTTAAAAGCAAAAAGTGAAATATAACTGAACTCTATTCAGGCAATGATTCTTACCACTAGAGGGAGCCTGTCTACCACTATAGTTGTCCCCATACAACTCAGAGAATCACTTATTACTGAGCTGATGCAAATATATTTTTATGTGGACCATTTACGTTTCTTCAGATAAGTTTTGACTGTCACAAAATAGTACGAGAAGAAAGTTGCAGTATTTTTTACAAAAGGGAATTCACGTTTTTATCGACAAATAGGAAAAAGAAATTCTAAAAAACTGAAAACGATAAGTTGCAAAGTCACAGCCTGTGAGGAATGACAATTTAATAGAATTAGAAAGAAACTCTTGTCACACTTTCTCCTTCAATTGTGCAGCTCAGTCTGGAGTGTGCCGCTTGGCAGTATAAGACTACGTTTTGTTACAGCATCTCAACTCTTCCGAGAGCCAACTCCATGCTGAACTCTCCATCACAACAACCCTTACCTTGTAGAACTGCAACATGATATGTTTTATTTATTTTATTTCATGTTTATTTATTTATTAATAAATTATTTCATCTATTTTTAATTTAATAGATATATTTAATAATTATTTGTTTTATGAAAAAAAAATATTCTGGATGAATGATTTTTTTCCCAAGAATAATGTCTATGTTTTCACGATTTATTCTATTTTAAGTGTAACTTCAAAGTAGCACTCTGCAGTCTAGCAGAATCACCAGTCATTCCGAGCACGTCGGAGAGTGACTTCGTGTGTGTCCACTACTGACTCACATCATCAGAATCCAAACATGTCCACCTCATGTGAAGCTAAAGCACAAAAATGACTGTAATTTGAGTCAAACGTGTCACACATTGGCATCTCGTCGGCGTACGAGATCTCCATCTTGTCTCAAGTCATTTAATCTAAAATGGATGCGCTGTTTACATTGCGTAACACTAACAGCTCATTACCTGCCGGGTCGGGCGTTGTCTCCCAGTGCACGTCTCCGTCTTTGTCCCTGATCCAGCCGCAGAGTCCGTCGTCAAAGGAGCAGCTCAGGAAGCCCGAATCTGACCCGGTGGAGGACGGACAAAGTTTGAGATGCAAAAACAGCTTCAAGCAGAGACAGAATTGTCAAGTAAAAGTTTTATTTCTTCTGGAGATTTTCATTGTGAATTATTTCGACAAAGAAATGCATATTTAAGAGATTACTTTTTCAGAAATTTGGGAAAAAAATCTTTGAAAAGAATTCATTCGTTCAAGTTATGAGAAAAGCCTGAATGCCACAGACATTTGAAAGTTAGGAGAATAAAGTCACAAGCTATAAGAAATAACTAGTGGTGCTCTGATCGCGATCAATCAAATTCCGTGATAAAGTCGGTGATCAGCATAATTTATGTCGATCAAGATTTTTTTTTTTTGATGACGATCACAAATAAGTATCACCGCAGCTCGTACAATGAAGCTTACGTAAAATAAACCCATCTAATTTGAACTAATTCAGGTTTTGAAATTCCAATAATTTCACCTAAAATTTAGGTCAAATGACGCAAACCTGACCACAACGGAAGTTTGAAAGTTACATGACTAAAATAACAAACAATGATCTTCTGCTAGAAGACATTCGCCATAACACATGGTACAATTATAAAATTATCTTATTTCTGTAATCTAAAATGTTTTTCTCATTCTTTGTCGATTAACTGAGAAAAATCAATACAATGGCGCACATTTTATTTTGGTTACATGATGTTTGTTTGTTTTACATTCTGCATATCTGCTCTATGCAATTTTTTCTCTTTCTCGCAAAAATAAAATGTAATGCATTTTTCTTTCTTTTTGCAATATTTACTCAACATGGTGAATTTGTTTATACACTTGTTTGACAGTTAAATGCATTACTGTAATGTATGGCAGCAGTTTGACTCTCAAGCTCACTGTTGTGATTAAGTGGTTAATTTAAAAAAGAAACAAAAAGCTGTGAAAATAAATGTGCTATATCAAAAAAAAAAAATCCTACATGCAGTCACAGCACGCAATGACGAGAGATGATGTTGCCGTGACGATGACATTACAGGAATAACATCCATCATTTTTGTCGGAGCAGAAGATGTTCAAAGTCACACTCTGGACTCACTTGGAGGCCAGTCGAAGAGATGTGTGAAGCAATGGCTGAACATGTGACTCGGAGGAACGCGTGACGCACGCAAGCTTACCGGCGTCGTCTTTGGCTTCATCGGCCGTGTTGCCCAGCTCGATGTCAAAGTCCAGCACCGTGTTGAGGTCGTTGTTCCGCGGGACTGAGGAGACAAAACGTGGTTAGATGATTATGCGAAGAAAAGGCAATACACTGATACCTTTTGAATTGACGAGTGCCGCAACTTATGAGTTTTGTGAGACACAAGCCGACCCTCTGTTGATTTTTTTTTGCCTTTGTGGCGTGTGCAAAAATTAACTTGTGAGTTTTCAGATTGACAGATTACGGGCAGTTCTTCAAAAAAAAAAGATGCAGAGTGTGCTTGCTTCAAGCTGTTTGTTGCCCTGCTCCGTTGGAGTTTAGTAAAGAACTAAGGATCAACATTTAAGGAATAGTTGTCATATATTATTAAATGTTACATTCATTCCAATAATTTTCAGCTATTTTGATTTTTAGTTTGTTATTCATAGTGAGGTGAAATGTTGGACAAATATGGCAAAAGATTTAATTGTAAAAAACATTTAAGACATGCTGCCACATGCTGCTGGAGGTGCAAACGACTAAGGGCAGCCTCAGGGTGGATCGATCCTTTTCTCAGCATGATCTAATGAGACATGCTTAATAATAATACATCGAGCCTCCTGTGTGCTAAGCCAGTTCCAGACGCATGTGAACTCTAATGGGTCCAAAAAGTGAGTCATAAATGCTGGCAGGACGTCTGAATTAAATCCATGCAAGTGTTGGAGGAGGAGGTCGGACTTGCACCAGAACCTCCAGCGATCCTTGGCATCCCGTGCTCCGTGTGTGTGTGTGTGTGTGTGTATACGCAGATGGTCTTTGAAGGAATGTACCTAAACCACGTCACCTCCCACCCTCCTTCTACTTGGATATCACACATCCGGTCAAAGTGTGTATAAATAAAAGGATCCTGATTAAAGAAAGTGTAACTTGAACTCTGAGGGAAGAGGCTGAAAATACTCTTCAACCGTCCTCTTATTAGACACGAGCACATATTTATCCTCTTCCTCATGGACGACCTGTAAGGAGATGTATTTCTGCTATTTGGACACACCCTGTTGCCAATTCATCATGCGCGCAGTGATGAATGTGGCTATGGTATCTGTTTATGGAAATTAGGTCATATAGTGGACACTCCCCAATACTCACGTTAAGCCACACTTTTTATTTCGTATTTTTTTTTTTTTTATGAGCAAACCACCATTTTTTGTGGAAAACACTTATGTGGACAGTTATGCCCGCTTTTCAAAAAAAATTTTTTTAAAGAATTTTTAGGGTTAAAAAAAAATAAAAAATTTTAATGCATCAAAGGGAATCAATTCCATGCTAGTTTTTGCTATTAGCAAGCTTGCACGGTCCCTATCCACTACAAATAGCAGGTGGGGACTCAACTGTCCTATAAATCCTTGGTTTACTTTAGACACTTGAGTACCACACGTTTTATTAAGAGTGCGATCGATTCAGTGCTTCTAGAAAGAAATGACCTGGATGAATTAGAATATCCACAAGCGTATTTAGAGTGCAGGGTTTGGGTTATTTATTAGTGGGAGCGTTTTGTGCACCTGCTGATTAATTGGGCCAAAGAGTTAAAGCCAAAGAGATTATTTACTGAAATGCAATAAAAGTAGAAATGTTTTTTACATTTTGCATTGTAATTGGGGTGCCAGTTTAATTTCTTAAAGTGGATGCCGCACATGGTCATTAATTGGGGTCATGGTGTCTATTAGAGTTGTGCACACTATTTGAGGAAATACGGTAATTAGAAATTAGAGGACACCTTTAGAAATGGAGAAATACTTCGTGGATACAATATTGATGCACACATCTTGAATGAACAAAAATGCTCATCATCAACAAGTCGGAATCAGGTCATTTCAATGTGCAATACAGTAGCTGCTCCATAAATCTGCAAACATTATTTAAAAAAAAAAAAAATCACAATATTGATTTGAATCGATTTTCCTTTCCATAGCCTGAGATCGCTTCATAAAGCCATATATCAATCCTTTTAATATCGGCTCCCCCCCCACAATTTTAGAAGACTTCACGGGTCACACGAGAGTAGCGTCTCAAAACAAAATGGCGGAACACAGTGAGAGGAAATGTGTTAAAACTATAACTCATGTAATTATTTAATTAACTGCAGAGATTATCTGACATTCAGGGTGTGGCATTTATTTATACAGATATATTTATTTCCTCAAATGTTTTATTCATTATTTTGTTCAAATGACTGAGATGAACTGCCTCGACGTTAAAGTTAACCGTGTTGTATGTGCTCACTGACTGCAACATGTTTGCATTAAGATGATCGCGTTGATAGCGATGACAATTTATACCGAATGATGAAGTTCTATAAATATGCACGCGGCGGCTTGAGGCTCCTTCCTTTTCATTTGCGAGCGCTTATATGAATAACTGCTCAGTGGGGGAGTCGACTCTTAAAATCAGCTCCTGGAAGCTGTGACTTCAGACAGGTGCTAATGAAATCCTCTCTCCGCCCCTATTACCCCCCACATCCCTTTCTAATTATGTGCCACCATCTGCCCACGCAAACATCTTACCTGCAACAACCAATTTGCAGCTGCACGAATTTCAAGTTTAGTTCATATCGGACTCACTTGAACCGAAAAAAAAAAAAGAATGCCATTGATGTCCTTGTTAGATGAAAAAAAATAAATAAATCAAATAAAAAAAAGGAAAATATTAAATTGAAGCTACCAGCAGTGACAAACGGCAAACGGCCCCTGCATCCCCAGACGATTTTTTTGTTCCCCTTTTTAAGCGGCAGATGCTCAAAAATGATCATCAATCTTTGACTGCATGCTCTATCCATATCAGACGGAAAAAAAAGTTTCATAATTTAGTGTCACCCATCTGTCTAGGATACACATTTCTGATTAGGGCCACTTTGGATAATCGCCCTATAAAATGGTGGGAAAATATTTGGGAGTGCTAAAATTTACACAATTCCACCATGAGCTTGGAAAAACTTTACATACTGGGCCCGTAACAAGAAAATGTAAATTGGTACAACTGGTTTTGAGGCTAATACTGTATTTGATCATTTTCAAGGGGGTGCTACTAAGCAAGTATTGAGGTTAGGTTAAGGCCCAAAAAATATTATCACCAGAATACGCACATTAAACAAATATTGAGATGCTTTGGGGCTTGTTGAGGGCCCCCAAAATGGCAAATATTTAATAAAATACTGGATTAAGTTTTTTAGGTAGCGGGCACCCAAAAAAGTTTGAGTTAATCCAGGTCTGGGGTTTTATGGCCAGTCATAAAATGTGATGACATAAAATCTTTGAAGGACTCTTGGAAATGAACAAAGTGAACTTAAATTATCTGTTTCAAACTTTGTGTGTCTTTTCGGGTACAAATTTTTACTACTCATGATATACATGTCTCCTAAATCGATGGTAAATTAAACTAGCTTCAGGGGCTGGATTTTCAAAATCTCCAAGACACGTCTGCCATTGAAGAACCTTTGAAAATGTTGCAACATTCCGCTAAAATGGTTGCTTCAAACCAAAATGGCAGACTTCTCTTGTCTTTTTGCGTATGGGGTTGTGACACTTTGTTGTGGGTCAATTCATGATAGGCTCCTAAAACTTAGGCTGTTACATAAAACTGATATTTTGAGCTGAATATTTAAGATTTCAGGTCCATTCCAAGGTAGCTCGCTATTTATCATTGATGCACTTCATGCAGTAGCAGCGCTTCCAATGCCAAAACTTGGATGGAGTGTTTTGGTAACCTCACCTCATCGGAGAAAAAAAATACTTATTTTAATTTGAAAAGCAAAACAAAAGCATTTCAACAAAATATCTGTCTTTGGCACACCAAAGTATTTAGAAAATAAAACATGAACAAGGTTTAATCATTTAAATTTTTTTAGTTCAGCGGGCCGGATTAAAAGGTTTAACGGGTCCCATGTGGCCCCCGGGCCGTAGTTTGCCCACTACTCGTGTAGTCAATCAATTCAATGTGAGATTCGCCTTTTGAAATGAACTCTCGACATTCTCATTTGTTCAGACGCTCAATAGCCGCACCACTAATGTTTTGAATGAGGACCACATTTTTACTTTGAAGTGTTCTCAAGTGAATATAATAATAATGACGAGCAAAAAATAATGGGCTTTACGACCCGTCTCAAACATATCTAAGCGTCTGAAAGTACTTTTAAAGTCAGATGTATAACCTTTATTAGCAAAGTATCTCTTAAATCTTCTTGCTGCCTCTGGATGGACATAAAATACACAAACATTATTTTCTAAATGGCCTATAATTCCACTAAAAGCCGCAAAATGTTTTTTACTCATGCTGCGGGAAGAGGAAGGAACGAAAAAAAAAAACTTACTGTGCACGTCGCCTCGTTGCTTGGTTACATCCTTGTGTATGATGTTGTCCACAGTGGTCGCCTGCGGAGGTGGTGCTGGTGGTGGAGTCGTCATTGGGGCACGTCTGGTGGGGGTCACCGCTTTTGGGGGGACGTAGGGCTCGCGAGTGGGTGCGGGCGGCCTCCTGGTGGGGACGAACGGCTTTGGTGTCGCTTCCTTGCGCGGCGTTGTCGTCGTCATCCTCCTCTGAGGCACCGTCGTCGTCGGCGTTGTTGGGGCGGCGGTCGTCGTGGTTTTGGGGGCGATGGTGAACACCCTCCTGTGGGTCACCGGCGGACGTAGCGTGGTGGTGGTCCGCCTCTGGTCGATGTCGGGCAGGTGGTTGTGGAAGCTGGGAGGCAGTTTGCCCGGCCTTGGCGGGTCTATGGCCACATTGGGAATGGCTGGAATGACAACAACGTGCAGATGAAGCTCGAACAAGTTGTGAGGATTTAATGAGGCAGACGATTGGCCATTAAGTGGCACAACGACACTTTTAATATGTATTAAATCGCTTCCTCAAACCTATGATGTCCCCCAAATGTCTCTCTTTAACTAAAGTGGCACGTCTCACAGCCACGGGTGGTTTTATAGCTGTTCAAAGTCACTGGGGGACTTTTGGCGACAGAAGCAGGGTGCATGTCAACACACAACCATTTACATTAAATATTTCCTTCTGTGTGGAATAAATGGGTACGCAAGTTACACAAAAATTGAAAAAAATTTTTTGAAACTAACGTGACCAACTGTGGCGTAAAGACTTTGACTCATGTTCTGTCAATTGTGCGCCATCATATTGATGTTGATACATTTTGGACTATGCAAAAGAAAGACTTGGCCATGCTCATTATGAAGAGGAGGAGACGAGCAGCAGTGGAAAAAAAGGAAATTAGAGGGTTCAATCTCAACCATGAGCAGCAGTCGTTGGATGACCGATTCGGGGTGTATTTCAGACTGAGCAGAGAGCAGTTTGAACGCCTCTTTCAGAGAGTTGGCCCAAGCATCAGCGAGCAAAACACAAACTTTAGGCAGCCCATCGCGATGTCTTCTTAAATATTTAACTATATGATTGCTTGGTTGTGTCCCAACGCTCGGGAAACTGAGCCATGGGATTTATCAATGTTTCTTCCATTATCTTTGTTCAATTAACCCGTGTGGGTCCGCAAACATCGCTTGTCTGACGTGACGGCGGTGCCGCTTTCAAATGGAAATGTTTTCTATTCAAGGCATCAAGCCATCGCGACACATACACAATGCACCCTATCCAATGTGGTGAGTTTCATCACGCCAAATTCCAACCGATCCACTCGCCAAAGGTTGCTCTCACTCCCTTTTTTGTCAACTTCCCGTCCTCCTTTAATGAACATGAATATGTCTTTCTTTTGCAAGACTGAGGATACATCTTGTGGAGATGCGGTTTACTTCTGGACCAGTGACGAGTCTAGAAGTTACTTCCTAGCAGACTTCCGCCCTTCCAAATATGGGCCACTCCGGTGCCGCCATCTGTTCGCCCAGCAACGTGACTCTTTCACTGGGTGAGTGCAGTGTGAAACGGTTCAGTTGTATTTAACTTTTAAAGGGGTAGCTAACCCAAACATTTTTTTTTTTGTTACAAGAATATGTTCTATGCAGGCCCACTGGAAATGACAACACGGTTGCTCAGGGCTCAGCACGTGACCAATCATGGGTCACACATTTTTGGAAGCTGTGTGGAATGATGTACTTTGTAACACACATGGAAAAATGTGCCTCAAACATTAAAAAAAAAAAAAAACAACAACAACAACAAAAGTAGTTCATGTTTGATATATATATATATTTTTTGGTAATTCTTTGTGTGTGAGAGCGAGCGGCATCACCCACAGAAGGGTAAGAAAGTAAAAAAAAAATAAAAAATAGTCTTCAAATAATATCATTTACAAGTCGTTATAAACGTAGGAGAAACATGGAGATTACACAAACTCCAAACAAGGAAGGCCATTTACATTATTACTATGAGAAATAATTGCATACCAATCGGGGTAGATGGGGGCTGAACAAAACACCAGAATGGATTTGTTTGACCTTGAAAGGTTCCTTCCACTCGAGTGAGATTTTTGGACTTGTTTCCTGTGAGTCTGTCTAATTTCCCGTTCCTATCCGATCCTTGACTGCCATCCCCCAGAAAATAAAATCTAAAAAAAAATAAAATCTCCCCAACAATAGCTTATGCCCACACAAACGTCTGCGATGAACCTGACATCCTTGCTTTTGGACTGTGGGAGAAAACCAACAATAAGAGGGGGCACAAAGAGAGGAGGGGGGAGTTACAGTAGTCAGAATATGCAATTCACGTCTCAACACTTAACCTTTAAGTTTCAATGAAGTCTCTGGCAAAAATCAAGAAAGTCATGTAAATTATAAGCGAGTGGAGTCGAGTCATTAGTTGGGTTGAGCGAATCATAAGTCAAGTCATACAATCTGGCTCAGTCACGACGTAGCCATACTATACGGTACCTCCTTTTTTCTATTTCATTGCAGATATCATTCAGACAAACGTGACGCCATCAGCATACGACATGCAGTTTTTGGAAGCCTTCCCTTGCCCAAGGCTAACTAACCGACTTTCCATTGCTCAGTGCGATCTGCTTGAGGAGTTGCATGTTTTGATCACTGGTGGGACTAGTGGGCGATCTGCTCCACCGTTCGTCAAAAACAGTTTCTGTTTCGAGAAATGATAGCATTCATTGGAACACTGTGGAGGCCATAAAGCTTCCCAAACTGGCACAGAACCTCTGACGGAAACAGGCGGCAAATTTGCAGTTATGTTATTTGGAAAGGCATGAGGAAAGGAATGCTATCTTTACAACTGCAACACCGAAGCTGTCAAATGCGCACTTTTGTCTGTATGATCCCTGAAAAAAAAATAGAAAAAAAGAAGTGTGTCGTGACTTTCTTTTTGTCACTTTGCACTCAGTATCTGTGCTTGTGTTAGTTAGCTATAGTAATACAAGATCACAGTTTTTTTTGTTTTTTTTTTTAAACAGACTCTGTATTTATTTATGACATTGTCTTCCCAATTAAACGCATAAATGATGGGAAGCTTAAGAAATGCTTGACAAGCTATCCATGAGCAGAAACGGACATTTGATACAGTTGAGCATTGGCACTTATACAATAAGTATGCATGTAAAAATGACATCTGTACTAAAATTCTACCTCCTAAGAGACTCTGTCGTGATTTAAGGGCTTTTTTGTGATGAGATTTATGACAAATTGGAACGCCCCCTTTTGGAGCTCGGCTCGTTTTTTTTTCCGTCTCGAATGTCTTTTTTTTTTTTTTTGATAATACTGTATTTTAATATTGCTCGGTTTGTCAGTTCCGTCGTCTAAAACAGCGACCGATCGTTGCCAAAATTCCAATGCACGTTACTACTCTTGTCCACTTCAATCTATGAAAACAAAAGTTTTACATATAAGAAGCTCAATATTTTTGGATCAAACACGGTGTTCCATAATGGTCATTAGCATTAACTGTGGATTGGCGCATGGTATATTTTGTAGTTGCGTCATTTATTTTGAGTTTAATAATCTTCGTAGCTACCTTCATGATATGCGTTTCATGCAGTGGCCTCTGCACTCCGCATTATGACCTTGGTGTGTTGCCAAGTCCGCACACATGACAAAAAACAACTTCTTTCAAACACTAAACAAATGGCACACTGTCTAGAAAATGCAAATTATGAACTGTAAACCCTAAAAAAAAACCTTGGGTCAAATATGGACCGATCCATTACTTGGGTCAATTTAACCCAAATTCCTGTGTTGTTTTTGCAGAGAAAACAACCCGACCAAAATGGGTGGTTTTGTACAAAAATTGTCCGTCTTGTAAAAATCAACTCAAGATGATGGCCAAATTAGTGGACCGGTCCATTTTTGACCCATAGGTGGTTATTTTTCAGTGTAAACAGTGAAGTCCACAAGTAAGATAGCTCGTGTTCAATTCAAATTGAGAATCATGAATATAAAGTCAAAGTTAACTAAGAGTCTTTCAGAAGTTTTAGCCAAGCAAGTCAAATCATAAAATCGGACTTGAGTCAAGTTAGAAGACTTCAGTCCCCAACACTGGGGCACAGACCACACGCAGACCACATGTTGATGATGTCATGGACTTTTGTCCTTTTGTCCTCCTGCGCATTCTTCACGTCAGGAAGTGTGATGGGGGTCTGTGGCGTTGGCGGGTGAAGGGAGTGCAGAGAGGGAGAGGGAGGGTCGCCTCATCCGGGATTCACGTGTGAGGAATGCGTGTGGACAAAAGCGGTGTACCTCAGTTGTCGCCATCTCATTTTACGCTGCTCTTTGATATGTGATTCCCACGCTGGATATTGCAACAGGATCCCCCCGAACCCCACCACCCACCCACGCCCTTGATGATGGGGAGAGGAAGTGGCATGTCCTTCCTGGACACTGGACTGCCACGCCATTTATTTCTGCTGAAGGACTCAATGATTATAATTCTCTAGGAACTAATGGGCTGTGTGAGAGTCGCGAGGCAAAATAAATACGTTTTGCAAGCTCAATGCCACTTTGGACTGATTAAAATAGACATCATTCTGGGTAAATGTGATAAGGATACAAAAAAGAGGGCTGAGAATCCTCGCAAAAAATAAGCTCCCAGCTTTTGAGGCTATTCCTCCCCAAAGAAAACAGCATATGAGGCCTCCTCCCGGCTCATTTTCACGTGTTGTCTTACGTTTGCAGTCGCGGCCCATCCCTCTGTAGCCATCTTTGCACTTGCACTTGTACGAGCCCGGCGTGTTGAAGCAGGTGGCGTAGCCGCCGCAGCGACCGGTCTCCAGAGAGCACTCATCTACGTCTGAAAGGAAAAACGGGAGAGACGGGGCAAACAAGACTAAATTGAATGAGCGATCGTGACGCGACTGCAGAGGCTTATTAGCTGGCCAAATGTGACCAACGATGATTGCGTGAAGGCAGGATGGCAAGGGTTTGACCTACGCAATGAACGCCTTTAAACACCATATGTAGATGATACTGTGCATTCAGATGAACATTTTCCATAACATTGAAGGGATGGTTCCAAAAGTCCAAAATGCTGATTCAAGCTGGAAAGCCTAACATAAAATTGGATTAAGGTTCTGTATCGATGCTTCTGCAATGGAGAGCAAGATAAGTCAAATTCTACGTGAGGTATTAGGCAGTACAGCTGACCTCGAATGCATTCTAACTTGGAATTTGACTGATTCAAATATGATGAAGCTAATAAAAACGTAAAAAAAAAAAAACATCTTAAAATGTTGCTTATTGTGGCGTTGGCCAAATGACAAATTTATCCAGGTGGAATTTTAAGCATCGTATTTGAGGGGTCCCACACTAAAAAGACATTCAGTAGCCCATGAGATTGGACGAACATGTCGATCATACCAGGATGAAAAAGTCTCAAGGACCCATGTGAGAGGCAATGATGAGAGGCTTTAGCAGATTATTCTCACTTAATCAGTGACCTGCCGTTTGTTCATAATTGGCCTTGCTACCGAGGTCAATCCGACCTGCTGAAGGTGGACAACCTTCACCCTAACTGGGAAAGCGCCATCACTTTTTCGAGAAACATAGATTACTGTTTGAGCCTTCCGTGACATTTCACGTTAGAGCAGGACGGGTTGCAGGTGGATAGCGAGCCAGTAGAAATGGGTATGGAGGCTGTAGAGATATTCTAGACACCGCACATTGCTTTTGATGTAGACGAGAACGTTACATCCCGCATACTGCTGCTTCTCATACTCATATAGTTTCTACTGGGGTCGTGCTACACAATTTTAAGCGTGTGGGGTTTTGCAATCCAGAGATGACAAATAACGATCAGATTACTACAGTCATAACCTCCCGTTGCGCTTAGTTGCTCGAGGGACAATATGTGACGTAGGCAATGCAATCTTATTAATATGACTAGTGATCGTGTCAAGGGGATTAATTCGGATTAACCGATTTCACTGAAACTCCGTCTGTCAAATATTAGACCACTCTCCTCGAAAGGCCTGTTAGTTAATGACCTCATTAGAGACCATTATCTTAACATGAATAGACATTGCGAGACCTGGTTGAATCCAGATTTTTTTTTTGCCTCCAAATTTTGTGAGCAAGAAAGGCGGGTGTAGCCTTTCTTTCTGAATCTGATCTGAAATTTAGCGCTCGTTAAAACATTTGAAGTTCCTATTATGCAATCCGCAGCCGCTGTTTTATCTTGCAGTCATTTACTGTCCCCCCCCTGGCTCGTACTCCGGCTTTTTTGATGAATTTTCAGAATTTTGGGCTGATTTGGTAAATCATGCAGACAATACACTAATCATGGATGACTTTAACTCACCGTGGCGTTTCAGACAATAATTGATACTTTTGGTTTCACTACGATAACAGATGAAACAATGCATATAAATGGTTCTAAATACTTTCGATTTCAAACTAACCCGAGGCATGGCAGCTTCAAATGTATTTGAGGCTCAGCACTTGGTCTTGGTTTAATTCTTACCTCGCAGAGAGGACGCACTGTGTAATTCATAGCAATGTGACAACCAAGTTTCGCAATGATACATGTGGAGTTCCGCAGGGACAAAATCAGACAAAAGTCCATAACCTCCAGATCTCGAAGTTTCATTATGTTTGCATTACCTCAGCTAAAACGGTTAAAAAAAGGATGTGAGGTGGACTCAAATGGCAAGCATAAATCCCAGAGGGTTAAACAGAGTTTGAGTTGCCTCGTTCTTTCCCACCACACTCAGGGTTTTGAAATAAGCCGTTGAATGTACCGTAAATTGTCAAGAATTGGAATTTGCGGTTCCTAATCTCCACCAAATAAATGTGAGTGACGCGTACCGATGCACTGGTATTTCCCATTGATGTACTGGAGGTCAAAGCCGTCGTGGCACTTGCAGATGTAGCTGCCGAAGGTGTTGATGCACTTCCGGAACCTGGGGCACACGGCTATCCCGGTTGCACACTCATCCACATCTGCAAAAATGGTGACAAGAAGGTCTCTATTACTTATTTCTACCCGACATCCAGTGTGTTTTGTTTTCAGTGAAGTGGGCGTCTCCTCTTTGGGCATGAGGACGTTCTTACAGTATGCAGGGACAAAAAAGAGTCAAAATTAGATTGACTGTAGTCTGGGCTAGTTTGGGAATGGACCTCACATGCTGTTCCTAGAATATTCCAAGTCTGGCTTTGGGTGCCAAGAGTCACAGCTCCTGTTACCACCGTGAGGCCCCTGTCACTTTCTCCTTTCACGTCAATGTCTTTGGCTTGAACTTCAACCCTCAATCTACAATCCAGAGCCACTTTTCCGCCCTTTTTTTTTTTTTGTATATTGACACATTTTAATATTTACATATATTATTGCCCACATTTTGTATTACTGTGTTTACATTAATTAAACACATGAAAACATCTAACCAATATGCATGTTTACATACAATACAACTTTATTTATATCGCGCATTTCACAACAGCTGGAGCTGTCACAAGCGCTTTCCATATGGTGTCATTGAAATTAGTCACAATGAACCTCAGTTTATTGCAATATGCATTCCAGACCCACATAATTGATACAGACACATTACCTTTACCTGCTCAAATTCAGCTCAAACACTTTTTTTAAAAAACACAATATACATGGATTTTAACAAAAAATAAAGCATCCAATCAGTGCAAAAGAGAATGTAAATCCCTTGAGGGTGCTTAAATGTTCATTATTTTCCATTTACATTTGACTGCATTTAATCAATATTTTATATTTTGAATATAGAATTGTATTTAAATTAACTTACTCGATATAAACCACAAATTTCCCTGATGTAGAGGTGATTGTCACAACAGAGAGGTACTCTAATGTATGATATGGTGCTACAAATCGTGGTAATATTAATGCAGCAAATAATTTGGCAAATTCCTGATTGCTAACCTGTAACTTTCCATTTGTGACAGATATGTTGGATGTGGAGATTTTAGAGTAAAATTAGCATGCTAAATGCTAGCATGCTAAAAACTCACGTGGGTCCTTTGTGGTAATTCTGCAATACATGGACAGCCTCAAAGGACAGCTGCTACATGCAGTGCTAAAGCCGACTGAGATGGGCAGGATGTTATAATGTTCGTAGTTGGTATGATTGATATAAGCAAATTGTCCTATTTGCTGGGAGTAACAGTATAAATGTATTATTGCAAAGCTAACAGCTAGCACGCTAACATCTAACATGAGCAGAGTTGCTATGCAATTTCGGCCATAATTTATTTGCTATGCAAAGTATAAATTGCACATCCTGAATAGAAAAAGTAATTCAGAAGATCCACAAGGAGAATTTTAATAATCCACAAATGCAGTCACTTTCAGGCGGGTATGACGGAGTTCTGTTTCTTCAGCAGCAGCATTACCATAATTCATCGGCAAGTCAGAAGGCACCATATTCTATCAAAAATATACATTATCGCCCAAGTAGTAACTTCATAATTAAAAATTAAAAAAAAAAAAACCTTAAATGACTAGACTTGCACAATGAATATAAAACAATCTACGGCAGTAAGGTGGGATGACATGCTCTAATGCTGTGCAAAATAGTTTATTGCGCTCTGTTTGCAACCTTGGAATATCTTACACCTGGACCTTGAATACATTGTCAATGGGTTAAAAGGCCATTTAATGCATTTCCCCCAGATTTTACACCATTTATCATATTGTGCAACTTAAACCATGTCGTGTAAATTCCAAAAAAGAGGCAACATAGAATTTCCAATGAAGCTATGGCAGGTTTTGTTCAGGGAGCATGTAAAACGATTCGAAGCTAGAACCTTTCTGTTTTGCGGTACACATGCCAACCAGGACCATCAAAACGAAGACTGCTGTTTTAAGCTCTGGCGGACAGCTTGTCCTAAAATAAAAAAAATGGTCATAAAACTCAGACGTAAAATTTTTGCACTGAGACGGAAGTGGAGCATCTCATGCAACACCTGCAGCAGGTTTTGCTTCTCCTCCTCCTGTCTTTATGACTGATGTCCATTCCGTGTCTTACAATTACCCAACCTACATGTTATACAGGGCCGTAGGGCAGAAATGAAAACTAGTCAGAGGGAACGTATGAAAAGAATGAGTTTGGGCGGTTTGGACATTTGATCAAAATGTTTAACCACCGGGGTCAAAATAGCTGGGCTCTATTTTGGAGGACGTCCAGCTCTGATTTGTTTTTGCTCCCCCGTTTTTTCCACTGAACCAATTTTTATTATTTTAAATTACAAGCTCTGCCAAAGAAATGAAACAACGTTTTCTCTTTGTTACGGGGGAGAAAAACACAGCATTCCTTTTGGTGATGTATTGCGTGAGTCGCTCTAGAGAGGAAGGAGCAGCCAGCGGCTCAACTTTCAAGCCAGAGGAGGTAAATAAAGTCGCCAACGTCACTCACCCACACAGGTTCTGCCATCCGCAGCCAACTGTAGCCCTGGCGACGGACACTGACATCGGACCTCTCCTTTCAGCACTTCGCAGCCGTACTGGCAGTTGGCCATGCTGCAAGTGCGAAGGTCTGGTAGTGAGAAAGAACGAAAGAAAACAAGACACATTAGAACAAGCTGGTGCCCTGAGAGAAAGCGCTCTCACCAATTTATCCCTCATAGGATAAGGCCGATTGTGGGGTGAAACAAAAGGAACAAAACACACTGCGACATTGTTACATTCCAGTTCCTCGCGAAAACCTCAAAAACCTCAGATTTGCATTTATCGTCAATGACGAATTTACACACTTATCTTACTACGGATTATATCTAACCACTTATAGACCTATTCCTGCATCATATATCAAAATGATCAAAAATCCATTGCAGGACTGCCAGTTGACTTTTGAGACAAAACCTACCAATGTAATAATGCCTTTATTAGTCCCACAATGGGGAAATTCGAGATTCAAACCCAGGCCTCCTGGGGAGACTGGGTCCTGAACGCGGCGCCTTAGACCACTCGGCCATCCTGGCAGCCACGAGATTCGAACCCAGGCCTCCTGGGGAGACTGGGTCCGGAACGCGGCGCCTTAGACCACTCGGCCATCCTAGCTCCCTCCCATCCAACCAATATCTCTGCCTACCATATTTTCCGGACTGTAAGCCGCTACATTTTTCCTAGATTTTGAACCATGCGGGTAATACAACGGTGCTGCTTTTCTGTGGATTTTTCTTTCACCGGTAGGGGTGCTCTATTGTTCAGAAAATAAATCTTGATGTTTTTTTTTCTCTTGGGTCTGTTCTGTTTTAATTAGCAAAGTTATTTCCGCGTTAAAAGGCACTGTTTTAAGAATCTGTTCATGTACCTTTAGGTGCATTCACAGTACAAAATCGTTCTGCACATGCAGTTAAACAACTCATTTTTTTCAACATAGAAAACTGCGGCTTATAGTCTGGTGCGGCTTGTATACCATTTTTATTCACTTATTTATTTGTGTATTTTCCGGAGAGTTGCTGTGGCTAATATGCAGGTGCGCCTTATAGTCCGGAAAATACGGTAAACGTTTATTATCAGAACAAATGACACTAACCATCAGCCAACCAAGAATCTTTTTCTAGTCAGCATTTCTCTGTATGACCGACCAGCCATTGAAAGATTGAAAGTCGACAACTAACCCTTACACTATTCCTATCCATAGTATCAATCATTGGAACTGTGATCAATTGATCTTCTGTCATAGGAGTAATGCTTACCCTTCCTACTAAACTATCCGTCAATACGTTATCAGAAGGAACTTTAAAATCAATCAACAAAAATGTAATCGCTATCATGTACGACTGACCTGGCTGTAATTTATTTGAATGATTGACTGGTGACAAGCTGGTGATCACCTGTTATCAGACTAATGATATGGTTTGACATGTGGCCTAAACATAATCGAATCTACCAATACTGCAAATCTATAACTACAACTGACTCATCTATTTTCTGGCCCATTAACAATATCAGCGAAGACGTTGTTGGTCCATGTTGTGCATATCAAGACCATGGGAATCCCTCCAACACAATTATACGCTCAACTGGAATTTGCTCATGTCATCTCAATAACTTCTAACTGTGAAGAGGAAATTGAAAATCCAGGCCTGTTCTGCCACAGCAGTTGTGGACGGCTCACAGTTTGAGGACGCTGGAGTTGGCTGATTAAATGCTGCACTGATCTATTGATCAGAGCTCGGGCGGCAGAGACAATTCTAAGACCGTCCTTCACGCGGCACTGCAGAACACAGCCTCAAGTGGTGAGCAATGAAAGAAACAAGTGAGATACTGGAAATGACAGGACATTCAGGTGGAAAAACACGAGGAGAGAATGGTTATTAGGCCGAGTGACGAAATTTATTGGGAGACATGCACAGGCAACTACTCCCTTGCTGGGAAACACTACAGGGCCGCCAATAAGATTACACTATCCCTATAGATTTTAGGTTTCTTACATTCCGACCCTAAATGGATTGTGTTGCTCATATCAAATCGACAATCTGTCAATCAGTCAGCAAAGTTACAATCACTTGTTGACCGCAAGATTTTTTTTTTTTTTTTAACTTTAAAAAGCTTATCCCAGCTCATTACAACCATCCAAGGCTGCATTTCAAAGTCCTGTGTTCCTGTTTGAGCTGACTGCCGTTTAATTCAGTCAGTTTTTTACGCACTGCTCATTCGATCATGGTAATGCCAATCACAGCACTGATACTACTACTAAAACAAAAGTTTAGCAACATTTCAGAAATTAGCAAACATGAACAAGATCCATGCAACATTCAAAAGACGCCCCGCCACTGAGTATTCGTGCTGATTTTATTCACGCTTACATTTGCATAATAAGCACACAACAGTATGGTTTTTAGAGTTTTTAATCGTTATTTTTTTTATTAATTATTAATCAAAATGTCTAGAGACGAGTTAACATTGAGGGTGTTTTCAATTACTTTTCAGTTGCAATTTTTTTACTACATACAGTGCAACGTTGTTGATAATTATCGTTATAGTTATCGATAATTTTGTTCACATACAGCAACATAAAGCATGCATAGTATACTATCGAGTATTTTTTTTTTTACCACAAACGGACTATTGAAACAAAATCTACATATAAAGTATCCATAGTTTGGAATTGACTAAGTTTTTTTTTCATGTCCAATTTGTTTTGCCATACACAATGCTGCTCACTATTTTTGTTGCTGTTGCATTAATATCTGTATATTTACCGTACAGCATAATTCTGTTGTTGGTGGCCGATATTGAAAATATGTATATGGATTTTATTCACTTATTTTATTTTAAATTTAATTTAAATTTAATTTAAATGTAATTTAAATTTAATTTAAATGTAATTTAAATTTAATTTAAATTTAATTTAAATTTAATTTAAATGTAATTTAAATTTAATTTAAATTTAATTTAAATTTTAATTTTAATTTTAATTTTAATTTTATTGTAATTGTGAGGCATATGAAAGGCTAATTGTATTTTGCTGTATACATGTGCTGGCCGCACGTTTACTTTAAGAGACATACTTCCACAGGTGCCGTCGGGCATCAGCATGTAGCCGTTGAGGCAGTAGCACTTGTAGCTGCCGTAGGTGTTCATGCACCTGTGTTTGCAGGGCCGTGGCTTCAGCCCGCACTCGTTCAGATCTGCAGACAAGACGAGAAACGGCGTCAGTAGAACGAGGGAGGAGCAGAAATTAGTCAGGGAGGGCAGAGGTGAAGAGGTTGGATCCACTCAGGCGGAGCCGTCTGTGTTTGTGGAGAGGTACGACATGTTTGGACGTGCCCACGGAGCTCACCTTCTTCAACGGGAAGCCTGGAAGTTACTGGAAAAGTCAACCGTACATCGGGTTGCCAAATTTACGCTCAATTTCCTCGGGGTATTTTGAGAATATTCCAAATTGGACGCATGAATTGAAAGGTGTCATAGTCAAACGATTTATTTTGTCATAAGCAGACATTCATGCACAACAATACAAATGAAAAGTATGGCATTTCAACAAACTATCTCAAACTAAAACTTTTTAAATATATTCTTTCATTGTCAAACAAAAACATGGTTGCTTGGGAAATTCCTGCTTTAGTCTCATTGATCCCCCTTTTAAAAGTTCCCAACCTTTAAAATTTACTGAATTTCTCAAAGCTAGCTGCACGTGATAGATAGATGTTATTAAATTCGGCTGACTCATGGCAAGTTCACCGGGATGCCATCCAGCTGTCTCTCATAAAAGCAGTGCATCATTCTTTGCTTCTTTCATGTTGACAGGCCACCCATGGGGCGTGTAAAAAAAAAATCCCATCAGAAAAAATTAGGCACTTTTTTTCCACAAGAGATATTTTTGATGACGGGAGCATAGGTGGAGCTAATAACAGTATAAATCTCATTTCCGTCGTTGCAGCGGCGTCACTGTCATCGCTTCTTTCGACCTGTCTGCGAGCTGAGAAACTACCCTGATACGACTTCATTTTCTTTTTACGCGTTATTCTTAAATGCTTTAACCAGGCAAATGTGACAGCTTTATTTCTTATTTATGCCCATCAGCTCCCGAAGTGACTTCCCGATGGCTGACTATTTTGACGTTTCCCGGTGTGAAATAGCGCGGGTGTGACTAATGGCTTCTGATGCTTTCTCCTTGGGCACACTGCACACTGCTGTGCGTCACACACGCAGAAGAGGCTGAAGCAAATCAATGGCCTTTGATTTAGTCCTTCACATTGTGAATCCAACAATTTAGTCCACGGGTGCATTAAATCATGACCCTCTACAAACCACATTTAGTCAAGTGGCAGCAATATCATGCCCTACAATTTTGCACCACACTTTAATTTATTTGTGCAGCTACAAATTGCATTCATTGGGCATTTATTTACTCAACTGCGGATGGGAAAGTGTCTCTGAAGGGCGAGGCTATAACAAACCTGTACATTTACAGTATTGTGACTCACTTAAAAAAAAAAAAAAAACTAAATTAAAAAAAATAAATAAATAAATCCAGACTTTACTTGGTCTCCCTGCCCACGTCCAAAACTAAACCTGCCTTGTGGGGACTCTCAGTTAAACATAACCTACATTGACGTATATCCAACAAGGAAGCACAAAACAATACTTTTTTTCCCATCAATTAAAGGGATTAATATTTAAGACTATTATATCAGCAGCTTTGACAAAAAGAGAGCCAATTAGCTTTCTTCAATCGGTGCTATGGAGCGTGTAAGAAGAGCTTAAGGATGAGAGTACAAATGGAATCATTCACATGCGAACAAAGAGTACAAAGTCCCAAGATCAACTGGGAGCAAACTGAACATCAGCATTGGTCACCATGACACTGGTAAATAAACTCTGTTTTATCTTGGATACAGCATCATGGGCTCGTCTAGATTCCATCATCATAAGGTGGTAGGGTCAGACGGCTGCTTTGTACATGATGCCAACTTCAACACCATGGACACGTGCGCACTGCTTTGTTGGTGGGACTGCCGCATACCTTCTAAATGTAACGTACTGTACACCACGGGTTCATTTGGACATATGATGGAACTATTCTATTAATAGCAGCTGGCGGATTCCTAAAGCCTGGCTGAATAATGAGTGACTATAGTTGGCATTAGCTTTGAATACAGCTGTGGAATGCGTTCCCTGTCCGCACTACCACTAGCAGTGTTTCAGCAAACATAAGTCACTCACAAGAACTAAAAATGCTTAGAAAAAAAAAACATCTCATATAGTTATTGCGGCATTCCTTGTCAAATGAGGATTGCTCAGTAAAAGTCATAAAAAAGTTTTGTTTGGCTCCTTATTAGTGCCTTTTCTGACAAAAGTGAATCAAAGAAAAAAAAAGAAAGAGGTCAACTGCAGGTCATATTTTCTCAATAATAAATCACATTGCATGGCCGCACACACACACGCACACACAACACCACCTGTGTTTTCAAAAATAATTTACCTGCACTTTCATATGATCGCCGCCTTGCTCTTGTCAGAGGGAAGCATTTAACTGCTTCATCTTAACGCGCTACACCTGTGCGCGTGCATTCATGGCAAATGTTAAAAAAAAAAAAAAATCTCTCTTCACTTTTTTAATTAACGCTGTCTGTCCATCGAATGAGCGCGTTTCCCCAGCAAAGCCGACGGCGGGTGTTCTCATTACTGTGACAACAGACAACTCAAAAGCGACGGCGTTCAGTTGGGGTCTTTGCTTGCCTGTGGCGCTGAAAACCGAGCTTGAAACAAACTGAAATTCAAGCTGCAAGCAATGATGAGCGGGCAGCTCACGTGGCCTGGTTACTTCCATTTGGGGCTCATTTGCGCAAATCACCTCGCGGGAGTTGGCCAAATTACGAGATCAAGAATTTGCTTAAAAAAACAAATAAAAAATCAAATAAATTAAGAAAAAAAAAAAAAGACTGACTTACTTTTCAATTGTGGGCTTAAGACATTTTTAATGATAAATTTGTCCTTTCCATTTCACATTGGTCAGTGAAGTAAAAAAAAAAAAACAACTCATTTTCTGTACACAAGGTCACAAGATTTCACAATTGTTAAGCACCCCCCCAAAAGGCAATTCATCCATCAAAAGAATAATATGGTGATTCTAAGAGGCTCTTTGCAACACCTGGTGCTCGGGCCCCAACAACGATGGAGAGCACATGCCAAACAGCCTGTGAGGAGAAAAGAATACGATGCTGAGAAGTTGTGACAAGTGACAGAGAAAAGTCTGTAAGTGTGATAGCTCAAGGCTGAAGTGTGGTGGTGAAACGCTAAAGCAGGGAGAGCGGCGGCATACACTGGAACATTTTCAAGTGTTGTTTTCAAATCCCCAACTCACCACTACACAAGGCCTGCCCGTCTCGTCATCTCCTACTCGTTACCCGTCACGTCTCTTCCTCGCAGGAAGTAATACTGCCTAGCTCAAAACCAATAATTTGTCCTGTCCTATTAGCTACTTGCTACGTATAAACGCCACTCTAGCCTAGCTAGCTCACTAACCATGTCCTATCCTGTCCCATTTGTTACTTGTGGCATCCCTTCATCGAAGGGTGTAGCACTGCCGCGCTCACTACCTCGTCTTGCACTGTCTTGTCCCATTTTCTGCAAGTCAGGTCCCCTCCTTACGGGGTCAACATTTTCTAGCTAGCTCGCTACCCATTTCCTGTTTCAGTCTTTTCTATTAGCTCATTGTTGTCTCCCTCCCGTCCCTGCCCTATTTGTTACTCATCACGTCACCAGATACGCTACAGACAACAGTTGCTGTCTTTCACGGTTGTCGTTTTTAGTTCCATTCTCTCTTAAGCCGTCTTTTAGCTTAGCGTTGCTAAAAGGCATTTACTGTATATAGGTGTACCTCAATAAATATGAATACAGGAAAAAATTAGTCAGATTATCAGACAGAAATAAAGTCAGATTCTTTAAACACTTAGCGATATACTTTAAAAGACAATTTCTACCTAATATCTCAATTAAAATATCTAACATTTATCCTTGATATTAATTATTACTTTCCGATTAGCCAGAGCTTTGTTTGTATTTTATTACATCTTTGAATATTATAGATACAGCCCCGATGCTTTAATAGCGGAGGAAAAATGCCACAAACAAAATCCAAGAATACGGTTGGTGGGGTTCACTGTACTATAAATTCAACCAATAATCAAAAGTGTGTTGGGGTTGAATACAGCTTAATTTTCACAGTGTATGCCCATCATAAGGTGTTCGCCATGTAATCGGAAGTGAAGCGAGTCGTGTACTCCGGGGCATCGAGGTATGCCGTGCTGCATTCTCTACAGACATAAATCTCAGAAGTGAGCTCCTTTTCTCTGGGATTAACTCTCCAGGCATTGTTCTAACGGCAAAGGAGTGGTCGTGAGCGGCATCCAAAGGTGGAGAATAGCCTTTAAGGAGCGCAAGATGACAAAAGAGAATGCTTCGGCTCAACGCATGCTCGGCATTTCATGCGGACATTCCTCTAGTTTGGAGTTTCTTGCGACCTCCCCTTAAAGACGGGGTCCGCAGTGATAGAGGTGGAGAGTGACGTCAACTCCGTCATCATGCACCACGTCGGAAGTATAAATCTCACCC